>NW_026067890.1:15355057-15455929 GCF_014885135.2 Alexandromys fortis
GGTGGGGAAGAGACAGAAATCTTTAATAAATAAATAAATAAATAAATAAATAAATAAATAAATAAATAGAACTAAAAATTAAAAAAAGAATAGGCATTGTGAGTCATGAAGAAAATAAATTGCCATTTTAAAAACTTAAAAATATTAAGTACAGTTAAAGAGAAAAGGGCCATGAGTTTGAGAGGGAAGGGGTACATGAGAAGGATTGAACGAAAGATAAGATAGGGGAAATGATGTTAAAATTTGTGTTAAATGATGTTAAAAAATAAAATATTTTAATTTTTTAAACGTTAAATTAATGCATACCATGATCATGTGAGTTCATTCTAGATATGCAAAGTTAGCTCAACATTTTCAGGAGCAGAAGGAGAGAGAGCACGAGCAAGGAACTCAGGACCGCGAGGGGTGCACGCACACACTGAGACAACGGGGATGTTCTATCGGGAACTCACCAAGGCCAGCTGGCCTGGGTCTGAAAAAGCCTGGGTTAAAACCGGTCTTGCTGCACATAGTGGACAATGAGGACTACTGAGACCTCAAGAACAATGGCAATGGGTTTTTGATCCTACTGCACGTATTGGCTTTGTGGGAGCCTAGGCAGTTTGGATGCTCACCTTACTAGACCTGGATGGAGGTGGGTGGTCCTTGGACTTCCCACAGGGCAGGGAACCCTGATTGCTCTTTGGGCTGATTGGGGGGGGGGGCTGGATAGGGGGAGGGGGAGGGAAAGGGGAGGCGGCAGTGGGGAAGAGACAGAAATCTTTAATAAATAAATTTTAAAAAAGCAAGTTAAAAAAAAGAAAAAAAATCAAAATAAAATTATCATCTATCATTATCAACAGCAAAGCAAAAATATGCTTACCTTTATAAACTGACTCAGAAAAGACTTGGATGAAAATAACATCGATTCTTCATGATTAAAAAAAAAAAAAAAGCTCCCAGTAAACTACAGAAAGTCCCTAAGTAATGTAAGTCCCTAAGTATAATAATGCCATCTATTGGCTCAGCAGTTAAGAGCACTTGTCCCTCTTGCAGAGAAGACAGGAGTCAGCACCTACATCGGTAACACCTGCCAATAAGTAATGGTGGAATGAAAAAAAGAAAAAAGAAAAAAAGAAAGGAACATGGAGGTGTAGGAAGAAAAAGGTATGTTCCTTACTGTGGTGCCAGAAATGGCTTTACAGTATGTAGTTGTCAACGTTTATCATGTTTTATAGCTTAAATATGTGTAACTTATTGTACACCCCTATACCTCATAAAAGCTATTCAAACGTATGGATACTTTAAAGCTATTTCTCATTTGATTTCTCTTTTTAAAGCTTTCTCCTTGGGTCAACTTTCAGAAAAGAACTCACAATGGAAAGAATCCTCTAGGCTTATCAAGAGCCAGAATAAACTGAATAGTTATACAGTCGCAACCCAAACTTCATGCTTCAATATCGTATCTTTAAATGGAAGCTTGAGTTTATTTATCAGTTTATAATTAGGTCAATCTGAGTACCTACTTGTACAGAGGATCATTCGTCTACACCCACTGTACAGCCCGATACATGGCATGTCTTCTGAGTTGTCAGAGATGCCAAAAAAGTAGTAAAAAGAAAGCGATTTAAACTTGTAGTCAGAGGAGGAGGGCTACGCATGCGGAGACCTGAGGACGGCTTCAGGTCACTCCTCAGAGATCAGTCACCTTTCTCTTGAGATAGGGTCCCTCACTGGTTTTTGAGATGGGGTCTCTTCCTGACCTGGACCTCAATAAGAAGGTTCTAGTGCCCAGCCAGTGAGCCCCAGAGATCTCCCTGTCTCCACCTCCTTAGAGCTGGAATAACAGATAATAATAAGTGGCCTACCATGCCCAGATTTCTGTTTTATAGCCATTAGTTCTGATGGTCCTTGGGCTTACAAACCCTCTACTGACTGAGCCATTCGCTAGCCCAATACTCATGACAATATGTGTTTGCCAGAATTTTTGCTGGCTGTTTGATCTGTGGTTTCTAATTTTATGACCCTAAAAAGTGAAGGATTTCATGAGACTCAGTTTTCTTATCTAAGAAACAGGAATAGTTAACACTTGTCTTTTAACCTGTTTATATTTAATTTAGCAATGTTAAGGTAAAACAGCTTTTAAATGAAAAACACTATGCATACATGCATATGAGATATTATTTATCTGAACTGTAGAGACTATTGAAGTATGGGTTCCTGTTTAAGGCCTTTCTAACTGGTTTTAGTTAATAAATTCATTTCTTATTCTCAAAATAAAAGTAGTTTAAGGGCCTTGGGGTGTTTCTTGGTATTAATTCAAATGGGAAAAAGGGGTCAACCTTCAGACATCCTTGGAAAGTAGGTATTTACCATAACATTAGAGACCCAGGTTGTCACATTAACAGAAGGAGACTTTAAAAAGGACTTTCTCCGTGTATCTTCGGAAACCATATAGCTGACATGAGTGATGTCATATTTGCATGACACTCTGACAGAAAGGGCGTCGAGAGGAAAGCTTTGTTACGCAGTTACCTTGGCATCGGTCACTTTGAGAAATCAATCAAGGATGGTGTCGTTTAACTTTCATTTGAACCATTAAACTGTCTGATGGGATTTTCCACATTTGAAAATAATTAAAGATCCATTAATTTTGTTGCTTGAGTTATTCTCCTCAGACATTCATTCCTTGGTAATTTTTTCATTAGAGCAGAGTGGCTTTCACCAAGGGCACAAGACATGTCAGCACAGACCCAAAGGTTTCTGCTAACAGAATTTGGTAGTTAATCATATGCCAAATATCTGAGCTGGAGTAAAGATGAGTCAATAAAAGACTGAACTTTCAGAAAAAGAAAGACTTTTACTTAACAGCCCTACCTGGTCACTTGCTTGTGGAAAGAAAGAAAGGAAGCACAGATGTTATTTTGTTACAGATAGAAATGTATAAGAAAATGAAAATTACAGTCATCATAAACTATGGTTTATCTACAAATTTATTTTTCATGTTCTTAAGACTATTAATTAAGTTTGTAATATAGTTTTATCTTAAAGAGGAAAAAGAGAAGCTTATTAAACAGTATTTGAATATGCATCAGAGTCTAGCTCTTACCTTGTACTGCTAAGCTTCATGGTTTCTGGCTGAGCGCTATAGGACTAAGTAGAGATAGGATGACTTAAATTTTGACTGAGTTCTGCTAGTGTGTGAGAGCCTCTTCCTCCTCCTGTGAGAAATGAAACACTGCAATAACCTGATGTAGGAAATAATTACCAGAGCTACCAAGATAAAGTTCGGAATACAGATCTTGTTTGCTAAAAAAAAAAAAAAAAAAAATGTTTTAACTATTACCTGCAATATTTGGTCCTGCAATTATGCTAATTGCAGTGGGAAATTTTCCTTGATGGGAATGGGACTTGAAGGCCACTCTACATTGTTTGGGGGGAATCACTTGGACTGCCCTGACCAACCATTCTAAAGAAGGACTTCTTTTTTTTTTGTCTGTCCATTTTTTTTCCATTCAAAAATTTACACTTCCTCCCCTCCTCCCATTCCTCTCTCACTCCCCAACACACCCTCCTCCCTCACTCTCCCTCCTTAAAGAGGGCAGGGAACCCTGCCCTGTGGGAAGTCCCCCCTACATCCAGGCCTAGGAAGCTTTGTATCCAAATAGACTAGGGTCCCAAAAAGCCAGTACATGCAGTAGAAACAAGTCCCAGTGCCTTTATCAATGACTTCTCAGTCATCCCCCATTGTCAGCCACATTCAGAGTCCGGTTTGATCACATGATCATTCAGTCGCAGTCCAGTTGGATTTGGTAAGCTCCCATTAGATCAGGCACACTGTCTCAGTGGGTGGACCAACCCCTCGCTGTCCTGACTTCCTTGCTCATCTTCTCCCTCCTTCTGTTCTTAAGAAGGACTTCTCTTGTCTGATACAAGAAGTTGTGTTAATCTATGGTTCTAGTGAGGAGCATTGTCTGCCCAAGTGGCTCAAATTCTCTCTCTCTCTCTCTCTCTCTCTCTCTCTCTCTCTCTCTCTCTCTCTCTCTGTGTGTGTGTGTGTGTGTGTGTGTGTGTGTGTGTGCTTCGTATAATTTTCAGCAAATATAATATATATAATTCCTTGAGACTTTATCAAACAAGATCATGGGTAGCCCATCCAAAGGAATATATCTACATTATAGCTCCTGCACCTATGGCTCAGAGAACATGATAGAAAAGGAGTAAAAATTATAAGAGCTAGAATACTAAGAAATCTGCTGTGAAACAGTCTTCCCTAGAAAAGCCTGGACAGACGAGACTGCAACAATAACAATATTAGCACAGAGGGGGAAAAGCCTCAAGAGATCTCACCACCAGAAAAAAACAAACTACAGGCTCCTGCAGGGGATCTAGCCTTTTCCAGGGCTGAGCCCCCTTCTTGGTTGTCCAGCACAGAGTACTCAGCCCTGAAACAATATATATGCAATGTGTGCAAATACATATATATATGATAAATGTATGGATTTATACATATAAATATATGTATAAATATGTAACAATAATAATCAAAGCTAAGAAGGTATCCACTTGAAAATGGGGGACATGAAAGGGATTCAAGGAAGGGTACCTGGGAGGGGCTAAAAAGAGGAAAGAAAGAAAGTGATGCAATTCTATTTCTTTTGAAACACAAAGATAAAAATTAAATTTTATGTTTTTATTTTAAGCAAAGTTATATATGAATTTTCAAAAATATTGTCAAAACTGCTACTTAGTAGAACAAATAAAAATAGGCGGAAACTTTTTTTTTTCCTTTTCTCAATAAAAAAAAATAGTAAATGGCAAAATCTACAATAATCCTCGAATTGGCCCATGCGGAATATAAAGCTAATTTGTGTTCCAGCTATTTTCTGATCACTAAGTTAAACTAAGCAGCAAAGTATGAGCTGATGACTGAAATTGGCCTTCAAAGCAAAGTTGGTAAGCACCATAGTTCTGTCGCTGAAGAGTTGCTCGTTACATGCCTCAGAGAGATGCAAAAAGCTGTGACCCCTAAAAAAGCTACTTAACCTCTCTCAACACCAATTTCTTCATCAGTAACAAGCAGCAATAATAGCTTATCTCATCATATAGTCCAAGTTCCTTCACTAATATAAATAAAACATTTGAAAACATTACCAATGGTAAGTAGTCTGTATGTTCTACATGTTAAACAACTTAGCAGAATAAATGCTAGGTAAACTTAGGCTTTTAAGATCTTAGAATGGAAACAACATCATTTTTTCTTTAAATATCACAGCACCACCTTTAATCATCTCTATTTTTTTGTCCTGTGCTCTTTCTGGTTCCATTCAGTGTGAATATAAACCTTACCAAAGCTCATTTCCTTTTTTTTGTTTCCCCGAATCTATCAATATGATGGTACTGAATAGAAAAGACGGAAATTACAAGAGTGAAGTAAAATAAAGTTCATGTTCATCCTCCATACGCAAGTGCTAGGCCATTAAAAAATAACTTTTTAGTAGGGCTGAAGAGATGGCTCAGACGTTAAGGACACTGACTGTTCTTCCTGAGGTCCTGAGTTCAATTCCCAGCAACCACATGGTGGCTCACTACCATCTACAATGAGATATGGTGCCCTCTTCTGACATGGAGGCGGAACACTGTATTGTATATGTAATAAAAAAATAACTTTTTAGACTATATTTTTGGTTTGCTTTAGAAATAGTCTATACCCATCACATAAACTAGTAGATAAACTAGCAGAAGTTAGAATTTGAGGTTATAAATCATTGTGATAAAAAAGTTCCTTCTTCATTTGCATATGGGCAATAGTTAATGAAGAGCTAGAGCTAACTGGAACAATTGTGANATTCCCTTTCAGGTTCAGTGGTAACCACTTAAAATTAAGCACCTTGTTGCTGTGGGATAATGAATGCTCTTGTCCACTGTAAAGATTAGTCACTCATATTAGTTTAATAAAATGCTGATTGGTCAGTAGCCAGGCGGGAAGTATAGGCAGGAAACCAGACTAGGAGAATCTGGGAAGAGGAAATACAGAGAGTCAGTCACCAGCCAGAGACAAAGGAAACAAGGTAAGAATGCCTTACTGAGAAAAGGTACCAAGTCACATGGCTAAACACAGACAAGAATTGTGGGTTAACTTAAATTGTAAGAGTAGTTAATAATAAGTCTGAGCTAATAGGTCAAACAGTTTATAACTAATACAAGCTTCTGCGTGTTTCTTTGGGACTAAATGGCTGCGGGACTGGACGGGACAGAAACTTCCATCTACAGCTTGTTGTTTGTTTAAAAGAGGTGTCTAGAAAGTCTCCAAGCATCTAACCAACCAAGTACCTTCCCTCTTTTTATTTATACTTCATACATCTCTGTTTCAATTCTATCTCCATTCCATACATACTCTATTTCCACCTTCCCACTCATTGATAAGTATTTATAACCATATCCATTAATCTGTGTATTTATTTGTCTATTTGTCATGCCTACATCCAACAGCCTAAATCAACATCCATCCTCATCTGTAAAGACACCTAACCCTTAACTTGGTACCTGGAAACCAGCCCATGAATATTGGCAAATGCTGAAATTATGTTATTGTTTTTGGCTATTAGATTGTTTTGTTTTACTTTGCTTTTGTTTTTTTTTCAGAGAGGTAGTTGCTGAACATATCCCCCCCCCCACACACACACACACTACTGGAAAAACGTTGTCAAACAGAAAGAAAGAGGGACATGAATGCAAACTTCATAAGTGCTATTAAAAATTAAATGGCAATTTTCTTAGAAAAAACTTAAACTGTCTTTGGCAGTCTCTACACAATTCTGGAAATCTAATCTTAACCTTCATCACTCTTCCTTAAGTGACACTTAAACTCAAGTCCATGGTATCTACATGTACACTTCATGGGTCATAGAGCTGGGGGCCTCACAAACTCATCTGGTCAGGGACGAACACAGTTTCATGCTTTTCCCCATTGTTAACTCACTTAAGGTCACAATTGTCTATTTTACTGTATTGGAAATATTCTGTTGCTCCTGCCAAATCTGAACCTCAGGAAAACCTACGAAACTTACTCAGGAAAACCTGTGCACTTTTCACAGGGCTTTGGCTCCTGGAAACTGGGGTAGTATGGAGAAGTTGACTACTTAGGGCCATTCGGCTCTGAAATACATTAGGATGTCTGGTTGTTGTTGACACCTCCACTTTGTTTTGGACTACAGCAGAGCTCTTTCCACAGAAATCAATTAAATTAGATGCTGCATTCCTGTGTTTCTTTGTCCTGCCTTGGGATAACATTCAGTTCTATAAAAATATTTTCTTTTATGGCATCATGCACTTTCTATTTTCTAAGATATTTAACACTTAAAACTGTGATTTAAAACTTAAGATTGTGAATCTTCAAAGAATTTCTTCTCATTTTATGCTTCATTTTTTTTTAACATGAGACAGTGTTCCTGGGGATATGAGCAAACCATAAAAGACAGAAATATAATAACTCCTGAGAACTGTAAGTGCATGCAATAAAAAGTTCAACTATCAACCGAAGCTGCCTTTACTTATTTTCTCATAAGACAAGGGCAGAAATTTCTTACGATAATTATATAGCATATACTTTATAGATAGTTGTAGAGTCAAGCGAGGAGTTATGAAGAGTTTGTTCTGGAAACAAGTAAAATGATTGGGGTTAGGTCCAGGAAGATCTAGTATAGAATGTGATCTGACGCCTCTATCTTTGGGGTGTAGTTAAAGAGACAAGAATAGCTACAGGAGTTGGACAATGAGCCAAAACAAGAAAGAGGAAAAGAGGGAGGGAGGGAGGAGAAGATGGGAGAAGGGGGAAGGAGAGAATGGAGGAGAGATTTGCTTTATATATTCCATATGTCATCTTACCTTTTCCTCTTCAACTTGTGAAATGAGTGAGCACATATATGTCAGGGGATTCATAAAAGTTGAGTCTTCTGACTTTCCGTTTTAAAAGTTGGCACGGAGGATTAAATTAAGATCTAATCAGGAATGTGAGCCGGCATAAAGATTCATTAAATGCTATAGTTTAGCAATGTCTTTGAGTAGTTGGAAGATCTTAAATCCAACCCCTCCTCAATATCTGCTTTTTTCTGAACACATTCTGCTGCTATCACATTCACATGTCTATTGCCCCTTTCTTAACTTTCCCAATATTTCACAGCTTCTTTGTAAGAGGATAATTAATCATTACGATTATGAAATCAATATGTTATTGCACTTTTCCCCGAAAGAAATGTCACATAGAACATTGTAAATGAAAGAACTGGTCCTGAGCCCATTTTATTCCAAAAGGGGGATTCATTCAAATATATCTGCTAATCTTTCTCACAAAAACAAATTTTATAAGAGTTGGCTGAAGACAGATAGATAATATAACATGGAAATCCCCTACATGATCGCAGCGATTCTCTAGAGCATGTTCACTGTTAATTTATGAGTTTGCACCTTCCACAAGAACTATTGGGAGGAAATTCTTCTAGGCATACTTATTCTTCTAAATGTAAGTTCATAAATCAAGCAATGTACTCCAGGAAACATGGGCAATATACATTATTTCAAATAATTACTAGATTCTCCTTGATTTCAAAGGAGTAAAAAGAAACAGTTAATAGAGTATGAGATGTTTAATTTGAAAAAATTTTCCATGAAAATTCTCTTAAAACAAGGTATCAAAACAAAAAAAGAGAAAACAGAACTCAGTTGAGTAAACATAAACATACAATCAAAGAAATTAGTTAGCTAGTCAAAAGTCAACTCAGAAAATGCTAAAGCAGCATGCAAGCTCAGAACAAGGGAATCTTTGGTGGGCTCACTTTCACTTAATGTGTTTAGTACCTTATGCAGTGAGAGAGATGTTTTACATTGAAGGTTAATATGTATTAAACTGAGAGGATGGCACAGTGGGTAAGAGCGCCTACTGCTCTTGAAGAGAACCAGAGTTGGGTTCGTGCACTTACATTAGGTAGCTTAAAATCTCTTGTAATGCTAGTTCTAGGGAACCCAAACACCCTCTTCTAGCCTCTGTGGACACTTGCCCCAGTGGGCACAAGTGCGCGCGCGCGCACAAACACACACACACAGAGAGAGAGAGAGAGAGAGAGAGAGAGAGAGAGAGAGAGAGAGAGAGAGAGAGAGAGAGAGAGGGGGGTACACACATACTCAAACACACACATACTGAAATGAATCTTTAAAAATGGGGTATATAAAAATGATTTCTAACCAGAGAAGAATACTAGACTTTATTTTCTCTTTTGAAGAGAATTCCAAACCAACACCTTCAAAAAGTGATAAATAAACTTAAAGATATTACTGTCATCAAAAGTTTATGGAAGAACTATATTTATGGCAACTGAGAGAGGCTGCTGGTGAAGAGCCACACTGGGTGTATACAATACACATGGTGCATGCATCTGCCATAGTGACTGTAAATAATGTTAGTCCTGCTCTAGAATCCTTACAAACATTTTTCATCTTTGAAAAGGTACAGAGTAACATTTAAATCAAACATAATTACACAAAAGATAACCCTGTTTGTCTTGTAAGCTTTTTAGGTAAATGAGACATTATTTTGTCAGTTATTAGATATTCTTATAAGCCACTTAAAATCCTTTTTGTAACATCATTTCTTATTGACTTAATAACATAAACCAATTAATGAAACAAACACACACACACTGAAACATATCTTTTTAAAAATATTTTGATTGCTTTGGGAGGCAAAGAATTCTGGCTTTTATTACCAATGCCTTCACTCAAAAAAAGATTTAAACATATTACTTGAAGCTTTTCTTTGGTTGTTCTTTCAGTACTGGGGATCAATCCTCAAGCATAATACACAAGTAGTATTCCATTGAGATACAACCTCACTACTACATAAAGCTTTTTAGATGTCTCTTACTTTAAGATAGGAGCAGTGTTAAATAAAGTATAAGAGATTACTGGAATGCAGGAGTCAGGTTTATGGAGTTAGGTAGAAGCCCGATGCAAGGGAAACTTCCAGAAGTCTACAACACAGAACCTGAAACAAAGCTTGAAATAGTAATAATTGATTGGTAGTTTTCAGAATAGCAAAAGAAATAAAGATCACAAAAGAATGGAGGCAAATACGGTGTGTGTCGCTCAGAGGTCTTTGATTCACAAATGATTCAGTCTTTGCTCTGTTGCTTGCAACAGCAACATACAGATTATAAAAAAACATCAAGGCCCAGAATGGACAAACAGGAGAAATAAGGATAGATCGTGCTTGCCTCCATCCATCCTAAGGAACATAGAAATAATAAACTATTGCTTAGGAGGAGAAACTCTAATAGTTTATATGCCGATAATTCCCTCCTTTCCTAGAGTCCTCAACCATGTTCATATAAATAACTCCAAAAATTTATTGCTTCACCAACTAGGACTTATGTAGAATCTCTGGTTTGTTGGTATTCTCTCTATTTGGAGTGAATATTGGTAAATATTGATAAGATTGCAAGGAAAATTAACACAGAAATCAGACTTTTCTTTGGCTTTTCATATGTTTTAAGTATTTTATCAAATAAAACTCCCTTGCTGAAACTATGGGCCCTCTTATTGTTGCCTTTTTTAAAAAATATGGGAGAGAAGAAATGTTTTCAAACAAGAGGAATACCTTCAGAATAAGAAATGTCTACAGACATAGAGTGCCTTCAAACATGAGGAATGTTTTCAGACACAAGCAAAGCCTTTACACAGAAGGAATGCCTTCAGAAAAGCCTTCAAACATAAGGGATACCTTCAGACATAAGAAATGCCTTCAGATATAAGAAATGCCTTCAGACATAAGAAATACCTTCACACATGAAGGATACCTTCACACATGGGGAATGCCTTCAAATATGAGAAAGGCCTTTAGACATAAGAAATGTCTTTGCAGAGATGCATGGGTTCATCTATTTATTGCATAGTGTAGATACTTATTTATTTAATAAAATGTTAAAATGTTTTGACTGTTCTGGCTCCATGAGTAAATAGCTGTGAGATTCTCAGAAAATGGCCTCACCTCTTTGTTCCTTGGTTCTTTCATCCACAAAGCTGAAGGTAGCAATCACTTTTATGATTGGTAGAGCTAACTAGAGTAGATAGAAAAGTGACAGATTTTATAAAATGCTCAAGAAAGGTTAGACGTAGATGTCATTGCTATTTTCTAGTATCAGGTACAGAAAATCTCACAATACAGAACAGGTCAAGATAAATTTGAACAACATATAAAATTCATTAAGAATAATTTAATATTTTGGCATATTCATGCACATACACACATATAGAATCCTGAATACATGCAAAATCATATTGGCCACCAAAATAAGCTTTCAAAATTAAAATAACCCTCTGTTTTCTCATCTTAAGTAAAATATTCTACTTTTTTTGTATTGAAATGTAAGAACTCGGGGACTGTAAAGAAGTTCCTAAATTTTAGGTCTTTTGTCAGAAATAGATGTGTGTTCTCTGACATTAGAAATTAACATTACAAAGGCGATTAACAGATTTAAGCCTTTGGGTAGTTTTGTTTTGTTGTTTTTTTCTTTGAGACATTATCAACATCTATCAAACCTATGATTTGGAAAGCAAAGGAATAATCCTATAATATCCCCTGCACTCCTTCTCTGTTCATTTTTAAAGATATACTACTTCTTCTATATTGTCCAGAGTTATGGCATTTATATAGTGGTCTTAAACATTATCACCCTATTTTTTAAATTCCCACATGTAGTCGACATTTAAATAACCCAAGTTCCATCAGTTTTCTTCTGGTTTTATTTTGCTATTTTGTTGTTGTTTCTCTTTCTATAAACAGTATTTTCATATTATTTTATTTGAGCATGGTTCCTTTGCTTTAATTTTCCCTTCGTTGTCTGCATTTTATTTTCAAGTAAACCTTTTCATAAAGGGATCAAGTGTATTATATCCCTGTGCCTGCCCTATGTGTTTGTCTC
The DNA here is from genome assembly GCF_014885135.2 of Alexandromys fortis. Classification (NCBI taxonomy): domain Eukaryota; kingdom Metazoa; phylum Chordata; class Mammalia; order Rodentia; family Cricetidae; genus Alexandromys; species Alexandromys fortis. The sequence goes on from NW_026067890.1 coordinate 15,367,012, forward strand.
TTGCCTCTATCCTCAGAAGACAGCTTGGCTTAGGATGTAATTCTTGAGTACATCTCGAATTCTTCCATCATGACTTTTTATAGCCATTGCACCACTGCCTTCCAGCATTAAGCTTGGCACAAGTTTAACCAAAACTTCCCCCAATTCAAGTGCTGGTGCCTGGATTTTATCACAATTTCCCCCCTTTTGAGGAGGTTTCTGAGTGTTATATTCCTTGCGTTTTCCTATCCCTGAATATCGGCCAGTTACTTCTATACATACATGACAAGATGATTGTGTATGGTATTATTTAGTCACACTTTCTTTGCCACAGTACTGAACACATATTGTTTTCCTATCTTTTAGTTGTTGACCTTTCTGGAACAATCTAAGGCCAGAGATTCCTAGTGAAACACTGTCAAAAACCCACAAACTGAATTTAAAAAAAGAATCATTGTAGCAATAGTTAAGAACTACAGCACATTTCCTATACAATTAATAGTACATTCCTTACTGTATACATTATGTAATAGGAATATGACAAAAGGTCATTCCCAAGAGTACAACCATGAAAGCTTTAAATCCCCAATTAGTAAGACAAACGCATACAGTTCATTAAATTGCCAAAAATTTTTATGTAAGAAAACACAAAGTTTTATTTTCTGAGAAGATGGGTCCTAACATTTATTAGATTTTCAAAACAGGCTTCAAACAAAGTAGATATCTTTTTAAAAATATTTATAATTTCTTTTTTATATTTTTACTATTTAAAATAATTTGAAATTTATTTATACTGATTATATTCTTCCTTCCAATGTGTCCTTCCATATTCTCTCTCTGTCCCTACCCACCCACCTTTAAGTTTTTTCTTTAAAAATCAAACAAAAATCCGATACAACAACAAAACCCCGAAGAAAACAAAGTAAAACACCAGCCAAAAAGAAAAAAAGAAAAGCAAAACAAACAACAATAATTTAAAAAAAAAAGCAAACTATAACCAAATAAAATCCCACACAAAAAAGCTGTGGAGTCTATTGTATGTGGTCAACCATTCCTGAACACATGGCCTACCCTGGAGTCATTGGTACACTCAGCACACTCCATTGGAGCAAACTGATTTTTCCTCTCTCCTCAAGTGTAAATAATAGTTCTGTTGTTAACCTTTAACCTGGTGACTAGGTTTTCCTTCCTTCCTTCCTTCATTCATTCATTATTTTATAAAATGTAATGAATAAAGCAAAACTATCTAGTTGCAAGACAACCCAACAGAAGATAAAGAGATCTAAAGAAGGCCCAAGAGTCATAGACCCATTAAACTCTTTCTCTTCATATCATAACTATCTTTTGCCTTTCACAGTAAATACCTTTACGATACTGTTTATCACTACTTAGCTTTTTTTTAAAAAGTAACATACAATGAGGTGGCTAATTATGTAGACTACGCCAATGTCTTTGAAAACTCTTTGTCAGTAGGTTGTTAAAATGAGGTCCAAGTTTTAGGTTCTTGATTCTCCTCTGTCTTAGACACACGCATATCCACACAAGGTTGTGGGATGGCGTCAGAGCTGTCCTATGTAGTCCATTTTAAAGACCATTTAAACTTTAGAGTGTAATCAAAGCTTCCAAAATAAACAAGGTAAGTGAACAGCAGATACTGTGCAATTGGGGATAATTCAAATTCTCTCAATGTTTATCTTACAAGAAAATGTTTAAAGGCAATATGGAAAGCAGCTGATTAAATGAATAGGATTTATGATAATGTGTATTTCATTAAAGTCTTAGTATTCTTTTCCTAAATTCAAATTTGTCCTCTAAACCCAAAATGGGGCATTTCCTGTCTTTTTCAACTTGGGACTTACAGTCAAATTTTCCTCTATTTTTCTCTCTAATGGAAAAATTATTAAACTGGAATGCACAGAGGATATTTTTTATGCAGAGAGAAAAACCAGAGATTACTAAGAAAAATTAATTTATTTAATAACACAAATATTTTTATAACTATGTAAAAAATCATTTTAGACTTTGGAAATTATTACTCATACTAAATATAGTGGCCTGGAAAACTACTGACTATATCTAGTCAGCCCATCTTATAGTATTATAATGAATCAAGAGAAACCTCATAAACATTACATGACAGAGTTTTCAGTAGTAGGGTCAGAAATGTAAGAGAAATTTTCAAACTATAAATACTTAACTAATAAACTAGTTTTAATATCATGGAAAAGAGACTCAAAGAGACAAGCAATGGTAACTTCACAAGTTGATCAGCATGGAAAGCAACTCTGCTCAGCTTTTTCCTGACCATCCTTAGAGTGTGGCTTTGACCTGCATTTCAAGAACATTCGTTCCAACAGTCTAGGCAGCAGAATAAGGATGGGAGGGAAGCGTTCTACAAATCCTATACAACATCTTAAGTTCCTTCAAGACCCAAAACTTCATAGTTGCCAGTTGTTTGGAGTAGAATGAATCTTTCAAATGCCCACCACCCAATCTCAAGGACTTCTGAGAATGTGACAGATAGAACTTTGCTTATAAAATGAACATATTGACCTAAAAACGGGAAAAATGTACTGGATTATACAAAAGGGCCAACTTTATCATATGAATCCTTTAAACCAAAGAACATTCTCCAACTAAAAGGCAAAAATAAAGACAGCTTAAGGGGAAGTCAGAACCCAAGCATGATTCAATACCTGTACCTCTCTTCGTCCTAAACATAGAGAGCCACACAGTAAGGACCACACAAAAATAATAATTGAAATTTTCCAGGACAACTCTTGGCCCATAGCAGTCAGAGATCAGGAGTTTCAGTTCTATATAAAGAAACTCGATCTATTAATAACATGAACAAAACTGAAGGTGTGCATTCCAACAAGAGTCTCATTATTAGCACCTTGATTTCAGTTTTGCAAAACCCAAAGTACAAAATGTAGAAAACTAACACAGCACTCTGGCCCACAAAATCATGCTATGACAAGTTTATGTTGTTCTGACTTACTACATGTAGAGTAATTCATTATATAGCTCTTAAAAATACTGTACAGGTCAGGATGTATGGCCTTTCTTGTACACGGCAGATAATAACTTTGGGTTAATTTGTTGAAAACAATGAAAGGAGTATGTATTTTCTCAGCAACTTATCTCTCCACCAAACAAAGGAAACAAGAAAAAATATTAGGCTTCATATTTTTGGCATTAAAACAAATGAATGTATGTAACTTCCAAAAAGTCTTATTCTCTGTGTTAACTGCAATGGCCCATTTTTCTTGGGTTATTTTCTTGGTGTTTTATTTTCTAGGTTCTTTGTATATTCTAAATAGCATTTCTCTGTCTCTTCCATTCTATAGGCTACCTCTTTGCTTAACTGATAGTTTTCTTTGCTTTACAAAAGTTTCTTTATTTCATAAGGTCTCAGTTGTCAACTGTTAGTCTTACTTCCAGCATTACAAGGGTCCTATTGAGAAAGCCATTGTTTATACCTATATGTTAAAGGGCACACCCTAATCTTTTCTCTGGGAGCTTCAAGGTATTCAATCTTATGTTGAGGTTTCTGACCTATTTGGATATATATTGAGAGGTTGAGAGACAGTAGTCTAGGTACATTCTAGTATATGCTGGCATCAAATTTTCCCAATGTCATTGGTTGAAACTGTTATCTTTTCTCTGGTAAATTTCTGGCATCTTTGTCAAAAAACAGATAGCTGTAACTATGTAGATTTATATTTGGATACTTTATTCTATTTTATTGATCTACATTGATCTGTTTTGTGCCATATTGGTTTTATTACTATGGCTTAATAGTATAATTGATCATCTAAGATGGCGATACCTACCACAGTACTTTTCATTCATGATGATTTTGGCTAGCTTGGTCTTTTGTACTTACAGATAAACTTTAAGGTTTTCTTTGTGTTCATGAAAAATGGTCCTGGAATTTTTACTGAGATTGCATTGAATTTGTACATTGATAGTGGTGAGTTGGCCATTTTTATAATATTAATATTTCTGATCCATGAGCAGATAGAAAGGGTTTTCTATCACCTAGTGTCTTCATCTAGTTCTTTTTTCAGTGTTATTAAAGTTTAGAAAAATCTAAAATGAATATATTTCTGTATTCATGCAATCTACAAAAATGAAACCAAAATGAAATAATCTAAACAGACCTGTAATCATCAATGAGATTATAGCAATAATAAATTATCTCCCAACTTAGAAAAAAGAAGATTGATTAAGAGCAGAATTCTACCAGAATATTAAAGAATTAACAGTCCTACTAAGATCATTCCATAAAGCAGAAAAGAAAGAAAAAAGCCTTTATGATGCCAGTACTTGCAAAAGCCTTTATGAAGCCAGTACTACTGTGATACCAAAACAAAAGAAAAAAAGAAAAAGAAAATTGCAGACAGCTCTCCCTGATGAACATAGATGCAAAAGAAATCCTCAATAAAATACATGCAAATCATATTCAAGATCCCATCCAAATTATCATTAATTATGACCAGGTTGGTTCCATTCCAGAGATGTAGGAATGGTTTTATATGTGTAAATCTGTAGATGTAATTCACCATGTAAATATAGTCAAAGACAGAAATCATAAGATTATCTCAATAGACACTAAGAAGATCTTGATAAAATCTCAAAAATTGATAAAATGCAGAAGAGGAGAAAGAGAAATTTGTAAGTCACCAGAATTCTAGAATGCTTCTTTGTGGCTCTGTACATGAAAATTTCATCACTGTTAGTGTGTTTTTTCTCCAAATGCGTTTTCTTTGTCAATAATTCTGTGTTTTCTTGGATGCTGGCATCGTTTTCAATTTGGCTGAAGTGCCACAGACTTTCTAACTGGGTTTTACAGTCTTTGTTTCGTCTCCCTTGGCCTGCCTTTACGCATTTTCAAAATGAATGTTAAGGACAAAGGAATTTTAAAAGAAAGAGTTGTGGTGGATGAAAACACAGCTTTGGGTGAAGGATGGAGTATTTCAAACACAAAGTGCATAAATAAATTTAAAACCTTTGTTTAAATTTGTTTTCCATTGTATTTATTTACTGTTACAAATCCTTTGCTGAAGGAGTTTTAAATACAAACATATTTGCAATAAGAGGCTTTAAAACATGTGTGCAAGCACTCTCCAAATCTATGCAATAAGTCCTATACCAGAATCAGCCAATTTCTCTTAAGTTTGGCAGGTTTCAAAACTGATTTTCATGGTAGAGCCCAATGGAATCACAAACTCTGCTGTGTTTGACAGGTTTATCACTCAAATCCCACGCTACACAAAGAAAGAAAAAAAGAGAAGGAAAAAAGGAAGGAACCCACTTTGACAAGGTCAGACAAGCCAAATGAAATTCACAAATAACACACCCACAACCTTGAAGTCATTTCTGCTGTACGCCAAAGTTTATGCTGGTAACAGTTTAGGTTAGCCACATTTTATTATGTTGTTGCCAAATCTAAAATTAATAATTTTTAATTTGTTGAGTTCCTAACACACCACAGCTTAGAATCAGGAGCCATCATGATCCAACTAGCCATCATGTTGAATATAAAATCATGAGGGTTGAGGAGGTGGAGTGTGAAGTCTCCACATTCCACACCTAATTGCATGAGTGAGTTATAGATAGCTTCTAACCAAATGAAAGTGCTAGTTAGGTCAAAGATATCACCTGATTATCAAATTTATGTATCTCAGTCTCATGAATGGATACTATGGCAAACCACAAACCAAAGAAATTGACTAATGCTAAGGTTTTCTTTGTAGCAGAGAGTAGAAGATGGTCAGCCAAGGCACCGTGGCAAAGTGACATCATGCTGGCTAGCCCAGAACCATGGCTTCCATAATCTGAAACCATTCTTATGATAGGGAGCCACACAGTAGTGTGGTAAATGGGTGAGAGCAATTATAAACCGGACATAGGTTAATCATAAACAAACAAAAAAGATCATTTCCAAAAGAACAAAAATTCAAGTTGCCAAGAGTAATCTTTGTTTTGTGTAACAGTGAGGATTGATTTTAGGGTCTCATGGACTCTATGAGACTACTCTACACTGACCTCTATCACAAGTCCTAGAGTTGTCCTTGCTTAGATTTCTCTTCTTCCCATTTTCCCTTGAGAATGACTCTACCTTTGATTCCAACAGAAACTCATTGCTCCTCTTCTATAAACCTTTTCCCACACTCCCTTCATCTTACGATCTCTCCATTAGCGCTACAGTCACTGCAATCTCCTGGATGAGATATCTCAGAAAGAGAACAGGTTTCCTTATCTTTAGATGACCCCACACAACAATGTCTAATAGGACAATGTCTTACTCTGACTTCCCCATGTCTAGGTTCCTAAGTCACTACCACCAGATGGCAGCAGTGCTACCTTCCCCAGTGACAGAGGACATTCACACCCACCCTTAGCTCATTTACAAAGACACTCTGTGTGGTTTGGGGGGTGGGGGGGATTTCAGGGTCAGGTAGAAACCTGGTGCAAGGGAAACTCTCATGTATCTACAAGGATGTTACCAGCCAAGAGTCGTAGCAATAGTGGATAGATAACCTGAACTGGTCATCTCCTGTGATCGGACTGGTGACTAGCCCAATTGTCATCAGAGAGCCTTAGTCCAGTAACTGACGGAAACAGATGTAAGGATCCACAGTCAACCATGGGGCAGGCTGAGCTCCAGAGAGGGAGGAAGGATTGTAGTGAGGGGAGCCAAGGCCATCACAAGGGAGCCCACAGAGACAACTACCCTAAGCTCAACTACCCAACAGCTAACGAGCCTGCATGGAACTGACCTAGGCCTTCTACATATATGTAACAGTTATGTAGCTTAGTCTACTTGGGGACTTCTAGCAGTGGGAGCAGGGCTTGTCCCTGATGTTTTGGCAGGCTTTTGGGAACCCATTCCTCATCCTGGGTTGCCTTACTAAGCCTTCTTGATCTGAGGGTGGGAGCTCAGTCCTACCTCAATTTAATATGTTATGTTTTGTTGATATCCAAGGGAGGCCTACCCTTTTCTGAACAGAAACAGAGGAGGAGAGGATTGGGGGAGGCAGCAGAAAGGAGGGGGCAATGGAATGAGAGGGGAAACTGTGATTGGGATGTAAAATAAATTTAATTCATTAAAAAAAAAAAACAAAGACAGTCTGCATTTCCTGTTTCCTCACTCCAGATCTAAGGCCTCAACTCCTGAGTATTAATGCTCAATGCACAAGTCAGCAATTTAGACTTCGCTCAGATCTACAAGTCTCTGTGTGATTTTAGAGAAAAATATGGAGGTGGAAAATTTGAAATTTAATAATCACATTCCCTTCTTTACTAACACACATGCTTAGAAACTTGTGGCTTAAATGCTGCTGACAAAACAGATCACTCATGTGTGATGAACACAGCCTGTTCTTGAGTACAAAGTAGTCTTTACTCCTCCTATTTCTGCCATTAATGGGGGGGGGGGATTAGCTGGATAGAAACCTTTCAACTTTTCTTTCTGCCCTCACTTATCCCTCCCTTAGAGAAATGAATTAATTCATCTGATAGGCAAGGATAATGAAGCACTTTATCTCTGCCTTGCCCACTTTCTTTCCTCATGGGGTAATCCATCTGAGGACCCTGGTCTTAGTCTCTTTATGCAACCTATAAACATCCATTGCATATGCCAGTGTTGGGAAGGAAGGAAACTATGGTCACCAATCTCTTCTGTATTCTTCAACCAGCTCTTGGTTAGGCATAAAGTGAACATTCTTGTCTCCATCTACCTGATTCTTCTAAGGGGATACAATATGTCTCATTTGAGGTCACCAAAAACTCTGACAAAACTCGGAACCCCTACAACTCCAACAAAACATAAAAAAACTGCCTTATATCTTAAAGTTCAAAAAAAATTTTAAAGAATCTCTTTACCCACCGCCATCCATTTTAAATTACTGCAATTATTAACTGCTTAATCATATATTGATATTAAACTCAAAAGTAAGACCCTCAGAATTACTCACTTTCCAGCAAGGAGCACTGATTGGCCAAATTGAATCAAATGCTCAGAAGTATTTTGCTTTCTTCCCCATCCAACATCACAGCTTTATATATGGTCTACTTCTTACTGAGATCTTGGCCAACTCATTATTGCAAAGCCCAAGAGTAACTTTTAATATCCTTGAACTAAAATCTTGACATTTTTAGCTGTTAATCATTTACAGCTGATGGGACAAGCCAACGGTACGTACATTTTAGAGTTTAATGCCCAAGATTATCCCTTTTCATCCTCCAAATCAGTATAATCCTGAGTCAATCTTAAATTTGTATTTAAATAGGGCCTTTTTAACCTCTGCTTCACGCTGTCCAGCATCTTTGGAGAGGAGGACAGCTCATGAAGAAAGAACAGCAGTGGAGCATCCCCTCTGGCTGCAGCATTTTTCCTCTCAACTATGAATCTTCGTTAACTTTTATTTGTTTGTCTGTCACAAGCAATGATTTGGATTAAATGCCAGAGAGGGAAGCAACAGATTGCAGGATGAAATAAGGTGATCAACGCAGGCTTCATTTCAGAAGTATAAGTCAGGCAAAGCCTGGGAGAAGAGGAAAGCATCATTAAAGCAGACATCTCGGAAATGTTTTCAATGTGAAGCAACATTCACAGTGAATAAAATCCAAGGAATAGAGTGATAGATAGTGTGGGAAGCCAAACAAGAGAGATATTCTAAAGATGAAGGTAAATTATATATTTATATGTTTATAAGAATATTTTAGGAGAGAAGAAAGTCTGAGAATAGGAAGAGAAGGGACTCTTGCTAGTGTCCCATGCTGGAGTGAGCTAGAAAGAACGGGGTGGGAGAGGCAGGGGACACATGTTGTTAGGGGGGGACACATGCTGTTAGGGCTGTGTCTTTGTGTGAGCAACAGAATGAGCTTGAGGAATTGAGGAAGGGAAAAGACAACATAATGGCAATGTATAAATTCTCTATGGAGAGTCTATTTATCAAGCTGTCAGCATACAAGTACTTGAGTCTAACCTCAGTGCTTAACAGTTGATTTCCCAGAGTCAAGCCTATTCAAAGGTTTTCATTCTGTGACTTACTCAATACCCCCAACAACTAACAGGGGGGAAAGTGACAAAAATCCAAATCCAAATAGTAGACCTATTTGGAATGCCTATACCACATTATCTCAGGTTAAAGTTAGGTAACAAAAAGTGCAAACCCATTTAAAACATTCTTCATTCTGCAGAATGAAGCAGGAGGTCACTGTGAGTTTGAAGTCAGCCTGATTCGCACCATAAGAACCTGTCTCAAAGCAGAAAAAAAAATATTCTGAAGATTGCACACCGTTATATTATTTTCATTTTGTGTTATCTACAGCTTCATATGCCATGCAATTTTATATGGCATATGGTTATATCTATAACTGTTCAGTTGTGATTTTAAGGAAAAGAAAACTGTATAAATAGAAATCTGAGATTGCCAAAGAAGTCTAAAAGAGCCAAAGAAGCTGAGGAAGTCACTTCCTATTATTAATCATGAAATATTTAAGAGTCCATTACAACATTAAAACAATATTTTCCCAGAATATAAAAGGCCTGCTTAAAAGCATAAGTTGAAACACTGTAAGTGTCAACCAAACTGAACCTTGGCTACAATTTAGGACTCACAGGGGTACGAGGCTACTCTTCAACCCTAAAAGATTTCTGTCATTTTCTTGATACAAAGAGCTCATTATGCTAATATAGCCAATATTGTATCAATACAAAATGTGAAAGAATAGCAGAAAACATTCCTGGAGAAATATCCAGCAAAATGCCAACAGTCCTTTCATACTGGTTAAATTATAATTGACTGTATTATTTTCAATGTTTTTCTGTATTAAATTGTCTCCAGGTTACTTAATATTCAGAAAAATATTATAAAACCATCTGCATTCTTAATAAAATGAGGCAATAATCAAGAAAATGATGGAATCACTTTTAGGACTAGTTCTCATTTCAGAAAAGATAGTCATGATTGCTCCAAGAGTGTGGCAGGAAAACTAAACCAGGGTTTGCAAACAACTCTCGAGGAGTGATGGTAATAATCACATTTCTTTTAATTTATAGATAAAAGTCTATTTCAACAAACAGAACTTTAAAGATTTTCAGTTCCAAAAGCTGAATTCTGCCCTCAGTGGTGTGTGTGTAATTAGTGGAGTGAGCATAATTGAGGGCAGAATTTGGCCCATAAAATTGGGAATAATCTGGAAATTCTTACAATCTGGAAAAAATTAAAATCTCTTTGATAAAATAAATTATGAAATGACCCAATTCAAACGGGCTTTGATGTGTACAAAAATGGTGTTTTCACTTATGTGAGAAAGTAAAAAAAAAAAAAAAAATCATTTAGCCCAATCTAGAACAGACAACCCTAAGGGATGAGAAGAGAGAGTATCTCTGCCAATCTTTCCCTGAGGTCCCAAAAGAAATGCCTGTAAGAAATGGGACGTGGAGCCAACTATTAAGAAATGTCTCATACAACAAAGCAGAGAAGGAGGTGGGCTGTGCGGGTATAGATTTTAGTTCAGAGCATCCATAGCTAAAGTAGCATCTTGACCTGCATTTGGTCCACTTTGGTTCTACACATCCCTCTGTGCTGTGTGTCCTTCTAGATGCTCTATAAAGTTACCCATCAAGGTGGAAGATCCGCCCAAAGAACACCAGCTCTCTTTTGTTCCTAGTCCGGCTATCCTGTCACATGCCACCTCAACAGGACCACCAAAGGTTTGCCTCCAGTGATTTCTGAAACCCACTTGCAATTTTTCCTTTTAAAAGCAAAATTGGGAGGAAAGGAACCCATTTGGAATCCACAGCCAGGTCTTTATCTTCTAAACTTGTGCTTTCCGTGTCACACCTTAGATTTTGACTGTTTTCCTTGCTATGCTGAGCGTGAAGTCATCACAGAGAAGTAACAAAACCCACAACTTTCTCTCTGTTTCTGCATTAAAGAGGAAAAAAGAGAGTGAGAAAGGTTAGCTGTACAACATGCATAAGTTTCCCACTTTTGGCTGTATGTGCTGAACTATTCATCAACCCACAATGTATGATATGTTTCTCCTTTATGGTCCTTTCAACGAATATATATATATATATTGGCCTTACCTTTTGCTGCCTCCCAAGAGGCTCATCTGGTTTATTACCACACTACCCACGGGATCAAACCACTTGTAAAGAAGTGAAATCTGTTGCATTTGGAGCTAGAAACTTTGAAAACATCCTTAAGCCATGCTCCTAAAAACATTAAAAGGAACATTTTTCTGTGCTTTCCAGGCATCTTTACAAGTTCTTGTGAAAGGATAAAAATGGCTGGCTTGCATTTTATATGTTCATTATTTCTAAATTGCCTTGCCTGTCACCATAGACATGGTATAGTCATAAAATCACACAAGAAAAGCTATGGTCTTTTAAATGCCCTTTTCCTTTAGTCTATGCACCGCAGGGAAAGCACTCCACCACTAAATCTTAACACAGTCTCTGCCTCCTCTCCGTAAGTAATCAGAACTAATGCCCTTTTGTAACATAGGAAATGCCAAAAAATACTTTAAGAGCCTGGTCTGTCTTGTCAGACTCTAAAATATTATTTCTTTGCTCTTCCTCTTCTTCTTCCTTTTCTTCTTCTTCTTCTTCTTCTTCTTCTTCTTCTTCTTCTTCTTCTTCTTCTTCTTCTTCTTCTTCTTCTTCTCCTTCTCCTTCTCCTTCTCCTTCTCCTTCTCCTTCTCCTTCTCCTTCTCCTTCTCCTTCTCCTTCTCCTTCTCCTTCTCCTTCTCCTTCTCCTTCTCCTTCTCCTTCTCCTCCTCCTCCTCCTCCTCCTCCTCTTCCTCCTCCTCCTTCTTCTTCTTCTTATTTCTCCTTCTCTTTCTCCTCCACTTCCTCCCCTTCCTCCTCCTCCTCCTCTTATTCTTCTTTTCTTTTTTCCAGTTTTTTTGAGACAGAGTCTCTCTGTGTTTCTCTGGCTGCCCTGGAACTCACTCTGTAAACCAAGCTAGCTTTGAACTCATGAGATCCACCTGCCTCTGCCTCCCATACCAACGCCCAGCTGGTTGATGCTTTTTAATGGAGAAAGTTCCTGGCTCATTTCAGCCTCTCCCAAGAAAAACTTCTAGCTCCAAGGTGAACTGGCTCATTGGGAGGCTCCCCACACAAACATCATCTCTTTACTGAGAGTAACTGAAAGGAACTGCATCAGGCTGTCAGCAAGGGTCACTCCTGAGCTTCAGGTGGCTGCAGTCTTGCTCTCGCTTCACAGGGCTGTCCCCCTGGGCACAAGGTCCTGCTGTTACTCTTATATAAGTAAAATGGTCCTGTAGGGTCGCAGCCTCATTCTCAATTGATCGCTGCCTTAATGAACTTATCTTCAAATATAGCTCCACTCTGAGGTAGCAGAGGCTGTGATTTCAACATGGAAAACTGTGGAAAGCCACATCTTAGTCCATAAAAAAGTAATTTAACTCCTCTATACCTTCTGTTCTAAGAGCTATAGCCAGACAAACATCAGCTTAGGTACATCTTGGAAAACTATCTATTTTAAAAGAATTCATGCAATGATATATTTTAATTAAAAAACTTCTGAAATATTACATGATGTCAATACACAGATTTTTGTCTTGAGTGAGGTATTGAACTAATAGATAACTAAAAATAATTATAGAATAATTAATAAATAATATACTTCATTCATTTACTTCTGGCACAACCTGTGGTTGTAGTGATTTCATGACTAGATGAACTTTTTATAATTCTAGCAATGTAAAGTTTTATTTAATATAAACACACAATCATTTTTAATTAGAAGTTCTGGCTGGGATTTAAAAGCTAACCCTGTGCAATAAGTAAAGTGATCAGTTCAGTGATCTTCAGAGGAACCACTGTTCTGATTAAGTAAGACAGTAAATCAAAATGCATGTGTTCATCAGATGCTCAACAGATCAGATTGCTGATATTCTCTGGGGCTGAAGATGGCCCAGTGGTTATGAGCACTGGCTGCCATTCCAAAGGACCACAGTTTGTTCCCCAGCTCCCACTGATCTAGATTTGTTCCAGCAAATCTGATGCCCTATTTCGGCTTCTATGGACTCCAGGTATGCACATGGTGCACAGACATACGTGCAAACAAAACATTGATATGTGGAACATTTTAAAACTCTTCCACAGCTTTCTCACACAGTATTGTCTTTACTCCAAAAACAAAAAAAAAAAAAACAAAATAAAGACGTAGTAAGCCTCACCCGTAAGGCTTTACTAGTCACAAACTCATACTACAGCAGTGGGCATCCCAGCAGGGTATCTCCTTCCTTATATCCCTTGACAAAACTCTGCCTCTCCCCCCGCCCCGCCATGTAAGAGCCAAGTCAGCATTCTCCTCCACGTGCAGAGGTGACTAAGAACAGACACAGTAACCAGGCAGATGCATGTTTGTTTAAAATGCATGAAGACTTTGTCAAAATAAGTTTTATTATTTGTAGATAATTTTAGATTGGAGAAAACATATTCTTCTGACTGTAACTGATTCTCCAAATTCAGGCTGCTGAAGCTTAGAACCCAGAGATCCTGGGACCTCAAATCTGACTCTAGCAGTCATATGCCCTGCTGAGGGCCCTGATTCTTCATGGCATGCAGAGCTCAACTGGGGAGAAAAGAAACAGTCAAGCAAGGGTAAAGGTCCGTGGGGAGGAGGAACTCTTGAATGAAGAAAGTCCTAAGTAAATGCGTGCTAGTGACAGGGGAATGATCATGTCAAGGACTCCCAAACTTTAGACTCAGGTGATGCTCAGAGGGACGGCAAAGTCTTCTCTCCTATCCCAAGTACAAATGTTAATAGTGTGTGCAGAAAACATCCCCCATAACTCCCCAACCCAACCCGCACCCAAACTCTCTGAGGCCATGTTCACTGCCTGAAGACTGCTCGCCAAGAGGGACAGCTGCTACAGAGATCAGGTAAACCTTCCGCATGTTCAGTCATATATGATAACTCTGCCTTCTTGTTCATATTATGCAATAACCCTAGTTCCATGTTCAACTATATAGAATAAAACACTGAGCTTCCAGAGTTCTGTGGCTGCCCCATCAAACAGCCCATTCCACCCAATCTCAGCCTTTCTGTGTGTCTGTGTGTTGGTCATTTCATTTTCTCACTGTCCAGTCAAGTCTCTCCCTGGAGATGTGCGGAGCACAACACATACTCGTTTCTCAACATCATGAATCTCTCCATTCAGTTTTGTTGGAAGGACAGACGAGATAGTAAGTGAACGGAAGGCTGGGGCTTCATGTTCCATTGTTTATGGGCAGAATCGCATTTAACATCCCTGAAGTCCAAATCAGGAACTCTGCCAGAGGAAACATAGAGCTGCCTAGGCCTGCCTTGAATACTGAAATTAAAATATCATTAATCTTCAGCTTGCCCTCTCATAGGAAAGTGGATGAAACTGAACATAAAGAAATGTGCTAAAACATGAATACAAAGTAAAAACATTAAGAAAAAGCTGCAAAATAAAACTATTAAATAACAAAAGGAGATACTTGAAATATTGGTGAGTCAAGATAGCAATAGAAAAGAACAAAATAAAAATAAATAAAGTCCATGGGAACTTTGTTTTTCTAACTATTAACGTTCAAGGGGCAAAAAAAAATGAATATAAAAATTTGTATATGTTTTAATGCATGCGCATTCCTTCTTGTCCATGATAGGGTACATTATAAAGCAAATTTGTTTGTTATTTAGTTGGATTGTTTGAATTTCCTGAAAAGAAAAAAAAAGACTGCTTGACATGAACAAAGAGATGGTGTTTTTCCTCAGTGGAGCATAAATGTGCAATAGTCATAATGAGCATGATTTTACTACTGATGCTACTATAATGTCATTGTGTAATTGTAGAGGAGAAAGTTTGAAAATATTTGAAAACAGGTAGTTGATGTTTCTCTTCTAAAAATGTGCACACGCACATACACATACACATAAACACACACCTCCTTAAGGCTGAAATCTCTCTCTCTCTTTCTCTCTCTCTCTTTCCATGTGTGTGTTTATGTGTACATGTGTGCTTATGTGTGTATAAATGTACTAGCATACATGTGTTCTGGTGCATGTAGAGGTCAGATGCCAACATCAGGTATCTTTCTTAATCACTTTTCACCTCATTTTTTGATTCCAGCTCTCTTACTGAACTAAGTGCTCGCAAGCTGGCCCATGTGCGCCAGGAATCACCCTCTCTCCAACTGCCAGTACCGGGATTTGCAGGTGTGTGCTTCCACGACTGGCTTCTTATACTGCCAGTACCGGATTTTACAGGTGTGTGCTTCCATCGCTGGCTTCATCTTGCCATGTTGTGGATGTACTCAGTTCCTTGTATTTGCGAATGAAGCACTTTAACTACTGAGCCATCCTCCTAGCCTCTGAAATTTCATTTATTTGCTGTCTATCACATGTCAAGCACAGATATGTTTTTTTCATGGGTAATGAACAAAAACAATAAAAATTCTAGCTTTAATGAATCTTATATTTTATATGATAATAAATTATAAACTATAAACAAGATAAGTAAAATATATATAGTATGCTTATGAGTGCTAAAAGTAAGACATAAAGTAGGAAGGAAGTCATAAAATATTTCAGCAGAGGGAAAGATAATTACCAAACTAAACTCATTAGCTCCAATTGTCAGTTGAACAGTTTCTAGGTTGTAGAAGCCTTGGTCCTAGGCCTTCATAGATCTGCGTCAGATTGGAAGCTGAAGGAAGACCTTTGAAGCTAACATTTTAATACCCTCAACAGTACCATACCTGTTGGACTTACCAAATTGATCTTGGGACCAATTTCAAGGGATCAGATGAATTCTCTATTTTATAAATGACAAAACCGACCTCAGTGCCTCTAAAACAGATTCCCTCTGTTGATCTAGAGGTAAAGTAAGTGCTAAGAAGTGATGTTCACAGTGTAGTCCTCTAACATCGCCTGAGAGTTCACAAGAGCAGTGAGGACTTTAAGAAAAACACATTGAGAAACTTTTAGAACATTTTGATGGAGAGATTTTAAGTCCATTTCACCTAAAGAAAACAAAAAAAAGAAAAGAAAGTTGGAATTTATATTTTGTTTTGCCTCTATATTTTACTTTTAGTGAGCTATTTTGGTCAATTTTTAAAAATGAATCAGCATGCAAGAGTTTGGGAAGTCAAAACTATGTCGGCTCTTTTTCACATCTACTTTGAAAAGCACCCTGGGATCCCTTCACTTAGTTATCCCAAAAGCTACTACCTGCCATACTTAAGTGTCTGTTATGCACTGAGTATTATACGCAGGAGTACAGAATCAGAAGTAACATATGCCCTTATGAAGCTAAACATAGAGACAAAACAAGCAAGCAAGCTCTGGGCATGAGTCAATGCTTTCCCTTAATCTCTGTGCCTTCCAGGTGTAGGGACTGAAACAAGATAGTAGACGAAGTAGCCTCTCACCGCTACTAGCATAGACTCACTTGCAAAAACAGAAGCTGGGTGTAGGAGGAATGCTGCTAGTCAGTTCCCAGCCACTTAGCCCCAAAATAATCACACAAAACTGTATTAATTAAACATTGTCCATCCAGTATTCTCTTCTGAGAACTCTAGAGTTGCCTAGCAGTCGGTACTAATTGATAGACCTAGACAGACAGAGAATTTGTTTAAGAGGGCCTTGAGTTAAAATAAAAGAGGTAAGGGAAGACAAAATGTGCAGCTGCTAAACTATATGAGTTGGGCAACAGATGAAATAGGTGTGTCAGAATTTCTCATGGAGAAACAGTGAGAAAATTGTCATGAACAGATATTTGTGATTATTTGTTAGGACAACTAAGAGTCCAGTGTGTCTCTAGTGTAATTATGGGGCAGCAGAATTCCTTCACTTTTTAAAATGTTGTATTTAATTATTTACTTATTTTGTGTTTACAAACACACATGAGTGAAAGCCCAGCATGTGTGTAGAGGTCAAAGAACAATTTTCGAGTGTTGATTGGTTCTCTCCTTCCTGGGGACATAACTCTGGTCCTCAGGCTTGCAAGCAGATAGTTTTATCCACTGAGCCATCTCTGCAGCCCCTAAAGTATAATCAGAAACTAATATTTCTTTCCTGGCCATCCAGAGCTGAATACTGAATAGTCACACAGAGCTATATGAATTACAACATTGCTTGTTCTAGCTAGTTCTTACCTCTTAAATTAATCCATTTATATTAATCTGTGTATTATCACAAGGCTGTGGTCTACCAGTAAGGGTTCAGCATCCTTTTCCTTTGGCAGCTACATGGCGTCTCCTTGACTCTGCCTACTCTCTGTCTCTCTGTCTCTCTGTCTCTCTCTGTCTCTCTCTGTCTCTCTCTCTGTCTCTCTTTGTCTCTGTCTCTCTCTCTCTCTCTCTCTGTGTATGTGTGTGTGTGTGTGCATGTGTGTGTGTGTGTTCAGATTTCCCGCCTGGCTAGGCTCTACCCTGCCATAGGCCAAAGCAGCTTCTTTATTAACAAATGTAACCAATGGTAATAAAACATATTCATAGCATAGAGATGGGAATTCCACATCACCATATTTTGTATCTAAAGCTTTATATATAATATTTAGGCTTCCTATCATCTTTTGGATTCTTCCACAACTCCCTCCCATGATACAGTTTAATGGGGGTGGAATTTAGACACCTCAGTCTAGGAGCTGCACAAATAAGTCTAAGTGTGATGTAAACTCCTCAGAAAAGAACCATCGAATGTACTTTGAGACTTTCCCAGACAGCTTTGCTTCCCCAGAGAGCACGGGATGGAGGGATGGAGCTGTTTACAGATTCCATTTGGCATTCTATCCCCACAGTGGTCCTCACCCTCCCACTTCCTTAGTGCCTAGTGACATTTGTCTTTGGAAGCTCACTTGACTATTTTATCACTGTTCCTCCCTCTGCTGCTTTATCTTATTTTATCACAAGGCCAAGACTTTTGTGAGATAACTCAGTCTTTTCACAAGCTTGCAGTGTCTGTTAGCATCTCCTCCCTCAGAACAGACAATCTACTCTGGAATGTTCAGTATATTTGAGTGTTTCTTAATGTTCACTAAAACACTGGGTACTAAAAGGAACTTGATAACCCAATTCATAAAGGATGCTGTATATCATCTGAGTGTGGGACTGTGTTTTATAAGCTTTTTAAAACAAAAAAATAATTAGAAATTTATTTCTTCTATCATTTTAAATTAACTAGCTGAACTTCCCTTTGAAAGTATGATCCACCAAAATAGCAACGTTGGGTCCACGAACTCTCAGTAACTTGACGCTTGTACAAGGTTTGAAAAGACAACTCCACATAACATAGATGGAGGAAGTTTTCATAATGTCCCACAGTCAGTGGCTGCTGATGGAGGGGAAAACAGTTTTTATTTTTTGTTTGTTTGTTTGGTTGGTTGGTTGGTTGGTTGGTCAGTTGGTTAGTTGGTTTTGTTTGACTTGGTTTTGCTTTTCAATGATAAACCACCAATCCTACATGGTCAATCCTAAATACAAGCGAATAGAGACAGCTCTAATAGGACTCAGTGACAGAAGAGGTCATGAATTCAAAGGGGTTTGTTGTAGAAGACACAGGAGCACTTGGAATGGGCACAAGGCAAACACAGTGTACTTAAGTATGAAATCCTAATATTAAAACATAAACAAATGAGCTTGGTGCACTTCTAAGTTGCAATAAGGGCTTCACCAATGATCACATTGAGGGTTGGGGAAATGGATTCCAACAGCCTCTTTTAGAAGATGTCCATTGTGGAAAGATGCAGGCAGGACTAGATAGAAATGCAAAGGAGACTGAGACAAAGGCTTCTGTTGCGCACTTTTATAAAGATATTCTTCAGGCCTTCTACATTCAAGCTCCCCACAGGTTCCCCATCGCCATGATAACAATCAAGTGTCCCTGTGACTCTACACCTGACATCTCTAACCTAACTCCCTTTTCCCTGATAAACTCCCGCCATGCATGCTTTCTACAGTGTTTAGATGAGATTGTGCCCCCACCCCACCCTGAGGCACAGATGTTTGACCACTTGGTTCCTAGTTGAAGAGTGCTGTTTGGGGAGATTTAGAAAGTATGGCCTTCTAGAGAAAATAGATCACTAGAGACCGATTTTGAGAGCTCAATGTATCTCTCTGCTCTCAGTTCCTTCTTTGCTTCCTGTTTTTAGTTCAAAAGATGAACCCTCAGCATCCTGCTCCAACCTGCTTCTTCTTATATTTCCCCACTGTGATAGACTTTTTCTTTCTTTCATAATCCTAATTTACTTCATAAACCTAAACAGATTCTTCTTACTATAAATTGTCTTGGTCATGGCATTTTATAATAACAACAAAAATTAACTAATTAATAGTCTTTATTCTCCTAGTCTCTGATAATCTCCTTCCCATGCCTGGACCTTTGAGCATTGACTCTCTCTGCCATGGAACAACCTCACAGAACTGCATCCCTAAAGGGCTTGATCCAAAGAGAACTGTGGCTGAAGGTCCCTGCTTCCATTCCATTCTATCCCCCAGTCATTATAGCCCTTTCTCATATCAATATCTGAAATGTTATTTATTTTATTTTATGTCTTCTTCCAACAGGATGTAGACTCAACAAATAAAAGACCTTGACTTTGTAAGCTAAGGCAACAACCTGAAGACTGATTTTAGCCCTCAGGACCCACACTGTGGAAGGAGAAAAGTGACTCTCACAAGTTGTCATCTGACTTTCATACACCTTCTGGGCCCATGCCCACCCACCTGCTCCTCAGACACATATAAGTAAAATGTAATTTAAAATATGATTTATTCTCATCTATAATATTCCTGGCAGTTAGAGAAGTCCCTGCCTGAGTAAGTGTTAAATAATTATTTGGTAAGTCAGTGCATATATATTTATTTATAAGAAATACTAAGAACAGCTTGGAATAAGACCAAAAAAACCAGGCAAGTACTGGCAGGTGAAACCTCCACTCTGCTGTCCTAAGAAAATAAGTCTTCTCTATACAGAAAGCATCAAGTCCTTGATTAATCTACCCCCTCCTCCTGCTTCTACCCTTGTGCAAGATGGTTTGTCCCAAAGAGAGCCATGGAAGGATTTTACCTCCCTTCCTTACATGAAAGATTTCTTAATTTTTCCTAATCACTTCCACCACTATCAGACACGGAGTGTTCTCCACACAAATGGCACGAATGTGTGTCTATTGATGTCTTGACAGACACAAAAATGGTCCAGCGACTGGTCTTCCCTGTTTTGGAAAACCTTCAGTAAAATACAGGATGACTCAATAACTTGATCTTCTTCCTATAGTTTAAGGTTGCTCATTCATCCCACATGTATGTATGGAGAAGAAGACACTATGTCCCTGACATCTTTCTAAATAATGGTAATAAAATGTTCCAACAACATTAAAATCCTTTTTTGTCACATGAGTCCCATTTGGTTAGTAGTAGAGACAACTGAAATAATTTGAAGTGACCTCTATATATTCAATGTAGTAAGTGCTACTGAGAAAAAATGCAAAGAGATATGGGACCAAGCAATGTATCATGGGAAAGGGGTTACATTTTAACAGGATGTTCACAGATGTTCCCAGTGTGTCAATAAAATTTCAGTAGGTTTAAGAGATAAGAGAGCAGGCCATGTGATTAATTTGGGGAAGATTTCCAAGATGAGAGGAAAACTGATAAAGAAAGAACAAAAGGTGATGGCTGAAGAGAAGTGAGCAACATTGTAGGGTCAGTGAGTCAAGGAAGCAGAAGAAGAAGGGGTGGAAGAAAGAGAAGGGGTAGGATCATAGGGTTTTAGGGGTGTGACTGTGGGTGGCTCTTACTCTGAAAGAGACAAAAGGTCTTCAGAAGGGTTAAGGTGATGGGTCAACTTGATCAGCCTTGTTTTGGGAGGCTAACTCTGATGGCAAGCATTGGACTACAGGCGAGCAACAGCAGGAGTGGGCATGCCAAGAAGGATGCACCATGGTCCAGGAATCTGCAGAGGACCATTGAATGCGGATGGCAATGTGATGATAACAAGTGATGATTCGATTTTGGATGTTGACTGACACATCATCCATCTTCACAGGAGAGGAAGTCCATGTCATAGTGGGGAGAGGGAGCACAGCCTCTGAGTTCAACATCTCCTTCATACTTAGATTTATGAGAGTGGGCAGCTGTCCCTAAATCTCAACTTGTTTTCTGACTAAAAATTGGAGAATGAATGATAGTTGGCTAAGTCATTCTAGGTATTCTAGCAGACACAAAACTTCAAAATGGATCTAACAAGATATAATTGTATGTCAAAATCAGGCAGAGTCTAACAAGAGTTTCTGTACCCTTGTGTCTCATCAGTGAGGAGTCATCCAAAGCCCAAGCTATAACTCATGCATGGGTCTGGAACTATTCAAATCTGAGGTCTTTCTCAGCATACATTTCCAAAGCAAATTAGAGCAAATGAGGAGGTTGATTTGTGGCAGCATATCCACTCAGTTTCCCGTTCTTCACAGTTGACGTCATTACTAGGTCACACAGTCACCCCAACTGCAAGAGAGGTTGGGATGCTTACTGTCATTCTGTACATGGAGAAGATGGCCTTGGTGAGCAGCTGGACTGTCTTTGGGGACTCCTGAGAATATGAGGCACACAAAAATTTGTAAAGGACTTACCCCCAGGACTTTGAGGACATGTGCTTGTTAAGAATTTAGAGATATATAACATCAGATCCATACCCACAGTTGCTTCTTCCACTATTCAATTCAGAGTAACTTTTGCCTGTCTTGTTGAATGAAAGCTGATCTTTATATCATAAAATTTTCCCATTTTCAGTGTACAGTTAGTGAATTTCAGTACATTTATAATTTTACAACTACTGCAGTCAATTAGAGAGGACATCCACTAGCCCAAAATATCCCTCATACCCATGTGCAGCCATCCCAACCTCCTACAATAAGCTACAGGAATCACATCCCTTTTATCTCCTACCATGAGTATTGGGATTTTTTTACATGAAATCATATAATAGATACATGGACCTGCTTGTATCACTCAGCTGTTTTTCCCCCAGAAGATTCATCTCTGAATGGAATGTACTATAGAGATATATCTTGTGCTTGTTGTAAGCAATAGAAATTTCACACTCTTGTTAATTCATTTGTCAGTCAAAGAGCATGTGGACTTTTTCTAGAATTTGACTATTGTGAATCATTTTATCAGGGATGCTCATCTTTGCAATTATAGTCATTTGTCCAAAGAAGCGGTGGCCTTTATAATCACAGAGTAGAAAGATAAGATTTGTCACTTAGATTCTTGACTTTCGTCTTGTTTCATTTTTGGACTGCCAGAGATTGAAGAAGAACTTCCCTCTTGGTGGTGGTGAGAGCTTATAGGGGTGCTCAGTACACTGATTCTCTGAAAATGCAATTTTCCATCCCCTTTCCCCCTCGTGTCTCCTATCCTTTCTGCAATAAACCTAGAGCTGATTGTTCGTCCCTTCACAAACCATGCCCAAACTAACCATATCTATGTGGAGTCTTTCACCAACACTCTTAACGTGCTTCAGTGTGTAGCTTGAGGGAAGCCATTTTTCCTTGAACCCTGCCCTTTCCTACTTGCCCATAAAACTGGATTTCTTCTCCCTTAGAAGTGTTAGCTAGAAATAACTACCTTTCCTTCTAGATCCCATATGTGTTTTTCCACAGAAGGTTTGAAAACATATTTCTCTAGTGATCAGAGATAGCATGGTGGCCTCCCTCTAAACTTGTCATCTTAGGATGATGTGAGGTATTACTAGTTGGACAAGGAACTACTCCTCAGACCTCACTGCTTAAATCAATACAAATGCAACTGGAAAAGCCCTTAAGGTGTCTAAAGAGATTGCATTCAAATTCTCTTCACCAGCACTATCTTTGCTTTCTACAAAGCTAGCATTTCAACTTTTTGACTCCTACATCTAGCTCTTGGCTGCCATTGAGAGTAATGGAGTAAAGGGTTAACTCCCTCAGGCCAGGGATGTATCTAGGCAGACCAACTTGTGGCCTCTTTCATTTGCCTTAAGACTAACCACTCAGGAATGTCTTATTACTGCTCTTTCCCTTAACAGGAGTTTACCCAATCACTCATGAGATTTCCCAAAAGAATCTGTTAGTTTTCTTCCTCTGAAGCAACAAATTATAGTCTGGTCCTGCCTCTTAAACCACATCAGTCACTTGCCCATCCCTGAGATTGGTTGACCCAGTTGGGTAGTTTTAACTGTCCAACCACTTGGATGGGGTATTAAAACACTGGATTATTCTGATTGCTTAGACTGAAAATATCTCACTTAACCATGATGAAGTCTGAAAAATACCAATTTAGATGGGAAACAAAGTTTTGGGATCTTTTAGATGTGTCCATGAGTAAGTAATAACAGTGCCTACAAACTCCTCCTCCTTCTGTCTCTCCCCCATCCCTCTCCCTCTTCCCACCCATCTCTTATATGTCTCCACTCATATTTTGTCTCTTCATTGATGTTTTTACCTCACTCCTTTTTGTCTTCCTCTCAGAATCAGCAAATATTCAGAATGACAAAATAAGTATTTTTATTGGTGCTATTTCTCACATAATGTCAAAATCTAAGGAAGACTAAAGAGAGGTGCTTACACTTAAATACACTTGATTTTGTTAGAAACAAGATACATCAATAACCTACTTCATCCTTCATATTGAAAAATAATTTGATCTTGTCATAAGGAGTTGAAATACAAAAAAAATTCCATCCAACACAGCAGCTCCTGGGGAGGCATTGGCATAGGGTGAGCTTCCCCATGGCCCTTGACACCATCTAAATCTTTATAGTAATGACCAGAGGTTTCCCTGTTCATTTACAACCCAAGCTTGCCATCTTGACTGCTGTCTTTACTCTTAATTCAACTTCATCTGTGAGTGCTTCTGCCATGAACATTTGGACCAAGTCCCTCAGAAGGTGGTAAATCACTAAGTCTGTGGAATTCCAAGGCACCAAAATAATCACTACATTAAGATGAAAGCTGAACTACTAGGAGTAGCAAGAGACATACTGAGCTTTTAGAAGAGGAATGCCATTTATCCTCCTCTATCAGTTTGCCACTGAAATTCTAAGGTCATCTTCAAGACTGGAAAATTAAAGCCATCAGCATCTTTCTACCTTCTTCCAGATTCTACTCTTGATGTCTCATGAACGCAGAAGTCACAGATAGGGTATACCAAGAAGAGCAAACCTTGTCAATCACACAGCAGGTGTGAAGTAAGCTCCAGGAGTGGCTCGCAAGTGGACATTGCTGACCATGATTGCACATTACAAAATACCTCTATTGAAGGTAACGGTGAAGAACCCAGTCTTTGAGATAGAGGCTCATGGAAGAATATTCCTCACAGTCCTACCGAAAATAATGATGTTCAAGACACAACAGGGCTGGGTCCAAAAGGGATTGAGGGCACACAAAACTCTTTAGTGTGTATAAAGGGAATGGCACAAAAAGTCTTAATTAAAACACTGTGATATTTAGAAAGCACTTTCTATTACACAACAGATTGCTCAGGACTTCAAATGGTTTTGTGAAACATGGAACAATTTAATCACACGATCACTAATGCATTGCAAATTGATTTTGTCTCAGTTCCTTTTGATTCCTTTTAAAGTAAGCTGACTCAGTGTCCGGCTGTCAAGACTCACTCGAAGGCACCATATGGTTTGAATATTTTATTCTGGGTTTTTCTTCGACCTGAAAAACTAAGTAGAACACAAGAGATGAGAACAACACTTTCGTAGTGGTGTTGTAGACCTGCACCTTGGTTTTAATGATGGTTGATATAAAGCTATCAAGTACAACACTCCAGGCACAATGTTGAGAGGGGACCCTCGTATAGAAAGCTGAGCATCTCAAGAACTCAAAATCTGCTCAGTAATGACACATGAGAAACCAGGACGATGGTTTAATAAGTCAAGGTGCCTGTCACCAAACCTCATACTTCAGTTTGATCCTGAAGAGTGGGAGAAGAAAACTGACTCCCGAAAATGATTTCTACACGTGTTTAATTGTATGCACGTGGGCCCATATGCACATATGTGCACACATACACACACCGTTGTATTAAAAATGATTTTAAATAATGAGATGTGGCTCCAATATTAATTCCCAGGCTAAGAGATTCCATATCTAAGAAAACCAAATGTTTTGGTCTGAGCTTATATCCTTCAAACTTTATTTAAAGACAGTTATACTTACTATACTGAGGTAATATAATTGTCATCACAGTTTAAACCTGCCATAAAAATGGTGTCTTGTTTAGCATTAACTCGTGAAAATTCACGTGGTGATGGTGTATGAAGTAAACACCTACTCCGGGACTGGCGCTTCTCCTTTTGTGCAGGCTAGCCCCTGAAAGTGATTTCCTTCCTGAGAAAGATACAATAAGGAAAGAAAATGTGTTGACTTCCCCAGGTATGTTCTGCAAGATAATAATGAGGTAGGAAGTAGAGACCTTGTATTACTTGACTTTCTATGACTGAAATTATACCTGAGATGATTAATGTACAATGATAAAAGATATATTGTGGCTCATGGTTTCACAGAGGTCAATCCATGGTTGCTTGGCAACCGAGTCTTTGCTTTTTGTCCTACATAGAACAGTATGTCATGGAGAGTATGGTACAACAAAGTTACACATTTTTTGATGGCCAGAAAGGAGGGAGACAATGGAGAGTTGCCCTCCACATGTGCATGTACAGGCATATAACCACATAAACACACACACTCAAAAAACAAGAGTATACGTCTAATAACCTATCTTCCTTCCATTATGCCCCACCTCCCAGTGGTTCCATAAGCCTGAAAGACTTTAACAAATGAGCCGTTTTGGAGGACACTTCAGGATCCAACCATAAATTCCGTCTCATAGTTCATTCACTTCCAGGATGAGCCGCTTAACACTGGATCTACTTGTTGCCTAATTGCTTATGATAGAATCTTACCATGTATCCTTGGCTGGCTTGGCATCACCTATGCAAATCAAGTTGACTTCAACTTTGCAACAATTCTCCTGCATCTGTCTCCTCAGTTCTAGAATTACAATGACAGTTCTAGAATTATGCCACCATGCTCAAGTTCTTCACCCATTTTTAATATAGAAAATTA
Organism: Alexandromys fortis; assembly: GCF_014885135.2. Taxonomy (NCBI): domain Eukaryota; kingdom Metazoa; phylum Chordata; class Mammalia; order Rodentia; family Cricetidae; genus Alexandromys; species Alexandromys fortis. Next base: position 15,393,127 of record NW_026067890.1, read on the forward strand.
CAAAGAATAATATAGACCACCCCAATCCATCACATGCAATAATTAACAAATGAATTCAACTGAATGTGTCTAATTAACCTTATTGATTCAGCCTATATGTTTACTGATAATTTTTCTATTATTAAGAAATAACACATTGCTGAAGAAGTTTACATTTTTATCTCTAAGTACCCTAAGAGATCATATTCTTAAACATCTATCTCCCAGGAAATGTCTGTCATATTGGTAGGAGCTATTATTTACTTTATATATTTTAAATTTAATATATCCATATTGTACTTACATCATTTTCTTCCTCCAACAACTCTCATGCAAACCATCTCCTTTGCAAGCACATGGCTTCCTATTAATTATTTTTCTACATATATACCTATAAATTAATAATTATATAAATACCAACTTCTGAGTCCATTCAATATTACTCGTATGTCCTCCTAATGCCTTTATGTCTTGTTTTCACAGAGTTGAGTCATTCCAGATGGAAATAACAAGATACAATATATTGAACGATTTTATACTTGAATATATGTGCTATTGTTTGCCTATTAGATTTTTTGATTTATCATTACTAAACCATGTACACATAGTTCTTCACTCTTAATTATAATCATCTCTTTCATTATATGCTACATTATTTGTTCACTCCTCTACTGACATGTATTTAGGTATTTTTCAGTCTTCACTGTTCAAATCAATATTATGGTATTTACAAGTGGCTTTTTGTGCATACTTACCAACTGATCCTTTGGATTATCGACCAAGAATGGAGCTATTAGATTGCCACATTTGTATAATTCTAATGATACTGTTGTCAGATTACATTCCAGAAATTACACTCTTTTCAGTGCGATAGGACTTCCCTTTTTCTTTATGTCTTCACTTCATATTTGCAGATCATAAGCATTTAGATGTTATTTATTTCTGGGGTAGGGATGTGTTATGTAGTCCAAGGTCACCTACAACTTGTTTGGCATCCTGGACGTGTCTCAGACTCTCAGGCCCCTAGCCTCCACCTCTCAAGGACCAGTATTATAGGCATGTGCCACTCTCCCCAGAGAGCTTTCAATGTTTTAAATCATTGATTTATTTTTTTAGAGTTTCACATATGTATGTCTTCCATAGTGCCCGTTCTCTCCTCTCACCTCCCTACTATCCTTATGTACCCTCCTCCTTACCCACAAATCTACCTCTTGGAATCACGATTATTCGTGTGTGTGTGTGTGTGTGTGTGTGTGTGTGTGTGTCACCTACCAATACTAGACATAGTCATCTGCAGGATGGTAGATTTGGAGCTGTCTGTTGGATAGTGGTGAGTTTAGCAGAGGACACACAGTAATTTCCCCTTTCTCAGAATCTGTCCACATCCAGGAATGGAAAGGCCCTGTGAGCCTCTTTCCATCCCTTGACTGTTGTTGTTCATGAGGCTGGTCTATTGTGATCCAGTGCAGGGGCTGCAGCTGATGTGCACTGATGATGACAATGGTTATATTGAGTCTACAACTCTTCACCCTGTCTTCTGGCTTCACATACCTTGCACCCGTCTTCCACAGTGCTCCCTGAGCCTTAGAGAAGGCCATGTAAGTGGCATATTCAGGTCTGACCCCACCTCCATCACTTGTTTCTACATCTTGAGCAGATATTCTTCAGTTCTTGGTAATGCGTATTGGTCATCCATTTTTATGGAGTTAGGTTTTACTATTATCTAAGTTGTAATTTATTCATTACTAAACTTTCATAGGTGACTAACCATTACTTCTCTTTTCTTAGTTTCACCTTTGTGTCCATTGTTCATTGTTATGAGATTGGAAAACGATCTGAAAGACTACGAACAAAAATGATCACAACAATGATCTGTTATTACAAATAATTTAAATATGCTCACACTCATGTGTTACATTTTAATATGCATATTCACATAGCAAATGTGATCAAATACTTTCTGTAACTTTCCTTAGTCTCTTCTGTGATTCACACACCCAGAATAGATCTAAAATGTTGTGTACCGCCAGAAGAACGACACTCAAATTCCCATGTCCTGGAGGGGCAACAGTAGACTTCTCTGACTCCTCTAAAAACAGATCGGGGACTTCTGAAATAAGGGCAAAAAGGCTGTTTCAGATATGCATTGTTATTTCTGTGCTCACTCCAGTCATACAGCTAGAACAAATTATTTATACAGTCAACATTATGTGTGAACTTGATAATTAGCTTTTGTCCCTTCTTTCCTTCTTATAGTTTGAGTTTCAAGAGTATAAAGTTACAGCAGCTTTAAAAATTGAATTAGTTAACTCTCTTCTTCTGTACTTTGGAAAGTATAATGTCAGAATTATCTATGGCTTTTTTATCTTTCCTAAAACTCTTTGGTGGAACCTGAGTGACACAAAGAGTCTGAGTTTTGACTAGTGACTGAGTTGTTGAGCGGTTGCTCGTCTATTCAGCTTGGCTTCTTTTTGCAATTTGATTAATTTTATTAGTTTTAATGTGGCTGTTGGCCTTGTTGAACAGCATGCTATTTCCTCTTTCTTGAATTTTTGCTCTATATCTCTTCTTACCCCATTGTTGTCCTTTCGCCACTTTGACTCTTTTGTTCTTTAACTACGCGGTACAAGAAAATGCTTGATTTGCTAATTTTCCATCTTTTCTTTCATGTTTTATGCATAAACTCACTCCTGAAAATTTAGCCCATACTATTTTATAAACATTTCACAGTGTTTTCGCTATATAACCCCATTTTTGATTATAGAACTTTTAAGCAGCTAACCATTCAGATTTCTTGTGACTTTCTAAACATATGAGAATTTTTACTACGTTTTCTTATGAAAGTCAATTTTGTGTATGTTCAGCAAATTAAAGTATTTTTTACCAGTCGCTTGAAATTGAGGATTAATTTGTTTTTGTTTTTTTGATTTTTTTTTGTTTTTTTTTTTTTTTTTTTTTTTTTTTTTTTTTTTTTTTTTTTTTTTTTTTTTTTTTTGGTTTTTCGAGACAGGGTTTCTCTGTGGCTTTGGAGCCTGTCCTGGAACTAGCTCTGTAGACCAGACTGGTCTTGAACTCACAGAGATCTGCCTGCCTCTGATTCCCAAGTGCTGGGATTAAAGGCGTGTGCCACCATCGCCGGGCTGAGGATTAATTCTTATAACCTAATATAAGATCAACTTTTCTTTTAATGAGAATACCTCATGAATTTGCATATCACCCTTGCACAGGGTCATGCTAATATCCCAATTTTATTGTAAGTGCTGCTGAAGCAAGCACCAAAAAAAAAAAAATAAATTCCTTTTTGAGACTGGGTACGTAGCCTTGACTGTCCTGAAATTTAGTATGTAAACAAGGATGGCCTTGATCTCACAGAAATCTACCTACCTCTGCCTCCAGAGTGCTTGAAATAAAGTTGTGTACCACCATTTTATGCCACAAGATGAATTCTGTAGATATATCTGCATGCTGAAAAACTGGGTTCACTTCTTGTGCTCATGGCTATTTGAATATATTAGCTAACCATAATAACCCTGGGAAACCTAACATTGACACAATGTCCACTAATTTTAATTAAGATTTTAACTATACTGCTTTTTAAATTCATTTAATTCGGTGCTTCTCAAAGTGCTGCAACCCTTTAAAATATATAGCAACCCATGTGGTGGTGACCACAAACAAAAAAAAATATTTTATTGCTATTTCATAACTGTAATTTTGCAACTGTTATGATCCTAATGTAAATAGTTGACATGTAGGAGATCTGATACGTGAATCTGTGAAAGGGTCATGACCTGCTGGTAGAGAACTGCTGGTTTAATTGGTGGAGAAATAGTGTTTTATGGGTGAAAAGCTGAGCGGAGAGGTGTCTCTGCTCAAGCACACTCCTAGAAAGAAGTGCTCTGATTTCAAGGTTTGCATCCTTTACCCTCAACCCCAAGTTCTTCAAGTTCTTTGTTACCTTTTTATTGTTTTTATTGAGCTATACATTTTTCTCCACTCCCCTCCCTTCCTTCCCTCTCCCCTTCTACCTTCTCCCATGACTCCATGCTCCCAATTTACTCAAGAGATCTTGTCTTTTTCACCTTCCTATGTAGATCCATGCTTGTCTCTCTTAGGGTCCTCTGTGTTGTCTAGGTTCTCTGGAGTTGAGTCCTGTAGGCTGGTTTTTCTTTGCCCCTTATGAGTGAATACATATTACATTTGTCTTTCTGGGTCTGGGAATCCCAAGTTCTTAATCATGATTCTGAGAACAGGCTAAGGACACCCATTGGGTTCCTACTGCCTCCCTGGAACACAATTTTAAATTACAATGACCTTATCACAGCTGTACTCTACTCTTCCCTGGTGCCCAGTGCAGAAGAAAGAATTCATTTTCCCCCAAGTTCGTACCCTCTCCACCAGCTACTCATAGAAATCAAAAATAAGCTGTGATTGGATTCACCTGTGAGCTTTGAAATTCAACACGCTAGTTGACTCAAATATATTTTCAGTAATCCCTTGCTTAAAAGATAAGAACTCATAGCTCTCCAACCCAAGCATAGCTGTGATCTTCTGCAATTGCCTTGGGAAACCAGGACCCTAGGGCTGTGACAGGCCCACGGTTCAAAGGCACATGGCTACTGAGAGGTGAAGGGCTAAATCAGAGGATTTCTAGTTAATCTCCTTGTCTGACATCTATAAAATCCCAGTGGTGATCTGACACCTCTGTGCCATTGAAGAGAGTTAGTTTAAATTTGGGTTTATCAGTCAATACAGGGATATTATTTCTTCAGAAAGGTTAAAGCAACAAGAGAATTTTTAATGGATGTAATTTGATTCAGCAGGCACAAAGCTTCCATTTGGAAATATGTATAAATCAAACTTAATAGAGTCCTTCAAGTCTAGTTGAAATTTTGTTGCCTTACATTTTACAATTTCATAAGTTTTCAATTTACTTTGTTGCCACACATTGTTGTGTTTGGTTTTTCTATCAGTGGCTTCCAAATTGTGGGATGTGGGGAGTCCTGGACCAGTCACATGGATGCCTCCCAGGGCTCCAAGTATACAAAATGGAAAAAAAAAAAAACAGCTCTTGGAGGCTCCAGGTCACCATGCCCTCCTTCCTTTCCTCACCCAGGGCTCCTCTGCTTTCATCTGTAGTAAAGCCTGGGCTAAGAGAAAAGATTGCCCCATAAACAAGTTCAGAATCCACAGTTCAAGATGACTTATTCAGGGACTATGTCTGCTTATCTAAGTATGTAGGTTTATTTTAAACCCCCAAGGCCCTGGTCAGTTTGAAAGCAATAGACTACAATCCAATGTCATGTGTAAAAGGTCTGCTTCTCTGAGAGAAAACCATTTCTCAAACAAAGCAGAGTAAAAATTATGCAGTGCTACGTTTATTTATTTGATGACTTACATAGAGTTTATTGCCTTGAGAGCTGAGCTAGAAAGATCCTCTGGAAGTGCCCCAGGGTGCTCTAAAGAATCTGTGTAATTCATCCCGAGCTTTTAGCTATTTCTGACATCTTCAATTTACTTGGCTTTGGTCCTGATACTTAATACTCGGTTCTTTTTCTAGCTGACACAAATAATATATAAACACTCAGAAACACACACAAGCTATTTGAAATCCGCATCAGACCCGTGAATCAGTTCAACAAAGGCCACATTTCATGGCGTCTTGCCTTCACATGCTTTTGTTGTGCCATGGATTAAATCACTAAGCATTTAGCCTTAATGAGATATGCGTTCAGATTCAAACCTCTTTCTGGTAATGGTGCCAAGGTTAGAACTGGACAAGAGTTATGGCTGTGAGCTCTAGAGTTTGAACTTTTGCTCTTTCACTGGCTGGCTGTGAGACCCAGAGAAAGCAATTTAAATTCCCTGTAACTCAGAGGCAACAATGATACCTGCTTCACCGGACTGCTATGAAGATCAAAAGTAAAATATGTGCACCAAGGTATGGAGGGTGATAGCTCACATATCCTGCACACGGTGTAGACTCGGTCAGCATCAGGTCATGATCTATGTTGTATAAGACTTTTCATTTCTATCATTCACAGAATAAAGCACAATTTCACATAAACTACATTGAACTGGATCTGTGCCTTAATGAACAGCAGTTCATAGATACAAATGAGCTAGATTCACATGTACATATTGAACAAATCCTCACGAGCATTCAGCTTTTAATTTTTTAACAAATTGCTTAGTTAATGTACAGTACGTCAAAAATTGTAATGTTGTACTTTTCTACCAGTTTCGTGAACTCAACCTCCCCCCAATACACACATTTGACATTCATTCATCTCTGAACATTAACAACATTTAGGCCATCTGTCCTCTGTTTAACTCCATAGGTTATCTGTCTTCAAAGCAAAAATTTCGGAAGAAAATTCAGAAGCCTGTATAGATTCTGTTCAACCAGACTTGACTTGACAGAGAGTCAAGGTTTGAACAAGGTCCTTTGGTATACTTTGTTTTTTTTTTTCCTTAGGTTCAGCTGTTAATTTCCTTCCTGTTTTAATCTCGTCTGCCTCACGTCCCTGACAGGGAATCTACTTGAAAGAGCCTTGCCACCTAAGAAGAGTACGTCTCCCCTCCTGTCCAGCGCCAAGAAAGGACCAATAATTAGACCACGCCCTCAGCAATTCTATCTAAACCTTCTAAAACTGGTCCTGTGGACAAAGACTGGCAATGGTTGAAGAGGAGAAGATAGGAGGAAGGTTCAAACACTCTCATTGGGCGCTACCCCATGAAATGAAGCCTATGTGGGAAATGGCTGGGAAAAGTAGAGGAAAGAGACAACCTGGAATTTGGAGATGACTGAACTGTAGTGAAAAAGATAGATTTTCATGTCTATGTAAAGCGTGTGACGTCTGAGCAAAGACAGCACTCGCTGCAAGAAGGTATTTTTTTAAAAAGCTTCCTCTCCGAATGCTAGGAGCCAAGATCATGTTTCTCCACCCAAATGCTCTAAGATCCTCTGTCACTTAAGCCTGCCATAGAAAGATGAATTCACATCCAGGGACCTGGTCAGAAGACGTTTTGGTTTCTTTAAATTGAGTCCAAGGACATAGGACTGCTACTTTGTTCCACTGCGAATCTTATCTTAACTGCTCCAGCTCGCATTTCCTGACGGTGCTTGAAGTTGGATGCAAACGGCAGGAGTCTTCTGGCTTTGATTTGATTTATGTTTTTTTTTTTTTTCACAACATTGTATTCTTCCATCTAATCCAAGTACACCATTGAAATTCAAAGTTTTTCTAGGTAAAATAAGTAAAGTCATACAATTATACTTCAAAGAATCTAGACTTAATAAATTTGGGCACACACAGCTTTTCATGTTCTCTCTAAAAAATATGTTTTTCAGCATATTTTTAAATAATCTGTATTACTTTTTCTTTCTCCCCCGAATCACTAGTTATTATAACAATTTGCAAGCATATGCTGCTGTGCTTGGATTCCAACCTGTTATCAGGTTTCAGATATCACAAATGCCTTTCAACATTTGCTGTGCAATGTGCGGAGGGTCCCCAAGACCAGATACAGGGCTGGCAATTTGCTGTAAAGGCTCACAGAATCCAGTTGCATAGTCATAATCATGGCTATGGTTTATTATTGAAAAGGGATACAAACAAAATCAGCAAGAAGAAGGGCATGTTGGGGCAAGGCTGGAGGAAAACTAGACATGAGCTTCCAAGGGCCTGCCCCAGTAGACACACACAGGATATACTTCATTCCCTCAGCAATAAGTTGTGATAAGTGTCGAGTGTCTACCTGGCAAGCCTGTTTGAAACCCAGAGCTCAGGCCTTTATGAGGATTAGTCATGGAGATACCTTCTGCCTGGCAGGAGCACAAACTCCAGACTCCCAGAAGGACAGCAAGTGTTCTGCGTGAGCCATATAGAAGCCATATCAAAAACTGGACAAGCATTTCTGGTAAGTAAGCTGCTCCACAAGGAAATGATGGGAAGTCTCCAAACGGCCAAGTTTACAGATGCCAGCCAAGGGCCGGCTTCACAAGCAGACTTTCCTAAGAACACTTGCCAGGTTCCTAATGCTAACTCTGTTCTGCAGATGTCTCAGAGTTCCAGCCTTCGCAGGGCAAGATACAGATATTAAAGGATTTTCTCATAAGCAGGAGTTTATGTTTGGGACAAACTCCAGTCGCCCTCACTCCCAACACAATATTCTTCCCCTTAGACTACACAGCTACTTAATAAAGCATCTCATATCTCAGGAAGACTGATGTAAATTAAGTGACTAATAATCACCAACACAGTATTTTTCTTTCATATGTGATCAGAAAAAAATAATTTCCATTAGATTAGCCCTTTCTTTCAGGAAAAAAAAAGCATTCTGTCATCTTTCCATTACAGCAGCTTCTTGCAACCTTTGACTACTGAACGCTTGAAATGCAACTAGCAAAATTAACGACTTGTTTTGCTCAATTTTAATTTGAACTGCTACATGTGGCTAATAACTGCTTGAGGAAAACATAACCATAGATAGTTTAGGATTTATTTTGTTAAGCAAACTTACTTCACTAACTGTCTTAGGTTTAATAATCCTTGAAACCCCAGATTTTATTTCTGATTTCCTGAGGGCCAAACCAATACCACAGTATGCTCCTATAAATATCTCAATTTCTGGAGTCTTAATGCAAATGTATAAAGCTTATCCAGAATAAAAAGTGCCTCATAATTGTTAGTTATACTTATACTGGTGTGTGTGTGTGTGTGTGTGTGTGTGTGTGTGTGTGTGTGTGGTGTGGTAGAGTGTGTGACTGTATTCATCTGCATAATGATGCATTTTTCCAACCCAAAGGAAAGGGGAAAGCCTGCCATTTTGGAAGACTAGGTCTCAACTGGCCACAAATCAAAGGCAGTGAATCTCTATGTGCAAATATTAGTTCACAAATCTAGAATTACTGGTACTTTCCTTGAAAAAGAAAGACAAAGCAAGAGTAATAGTTTTCTTTAGAAGTGTTTCTAATAAAATAGATTATGTCAGCCTACTCTAAATATTGCTTTTGGCAGACTAATCTTCACACTATTCTGTCTCCAAAATCCAATAGAAAATAATTTTTATTTCTGTGAAAAATAAATGTTGATAGTATATCAGATAAACAAGATTATTTTTAATGTATCATAGCTCATTTTTCTTTACCTGCCAGAGTAGAAAATAGAATCACAACACTAATAGCAGTAGCTGGAGGGGGCCTAGGTGAAAGAAAGCCCTGGCCTGATATTCAACACCCAGCACCAAAAAACAAAGAACAAAAGTCAAACTAAAAACAGATGAAGACATTCTGTATACTCAACTATATGAGGCAGAAAAACAGATGCACAAGTTGAGAGATGATGAGGTTAAACACAAAGGTTTTTATGACAGGATTGTTGATGTTTTCCCATGTGACCTAAATATTCAAGAGGGAAATATCAACTTCATTCTTCTCTAAACTTGTTTACTTTTTGAAATTATATTTTAATTATATTTTTTTCCTTCCCTTTCTTTCCCCCCGAGACATATCACATACCCCTCCCTGCTCTCCTTCAGATCCATGGCCTCTTCTTCCATCAGTTGCTATTGCATGAATCTAGGTAGTTGGTAAAGTACATTGTGCCCCTCCGGAACACATCCAAGGATTAGTGCTATACTAGAATAGTTGGGGGAAGCCTTGCTTGTACTCAGTGGTTCCATACAGCTTTAACAGAGAGGTAATTCAGCACCAATTCTCTCATTCCCTGTCTGCACACATTCTCACAGGAGGAAAGTGGGCAGCTAAGGAAGCTGTTTCCCTCTGTGAAAATTTGCCCTGCTTCTTAGAAATGACTTGGCATCATCTATTGCTTCCAATATGTACAATGGCCTGCTTTAAAACTCATAGCCACAGCAACAGAATAACACACATTTCTTTCGACTAATCTCCACAGTATTATGTCTACAAAATCCATTAATACCAACCAGGAGTACATGCCAAGTCTTTTGACTAAAGAAGTCACAAAATCAAGAATGAATGGCAATAATTGTTAATGAAATGATTGTTAGATCCACTCTGTAGAGGTCCTGGTGGACTGTGTGTGGCAGAGACTTGATAACTGTTTACCAAACCACAGTTTTCTCCTAGATACAACATAAAGATATAATTTCTATTTGTTGTGGTTCATATTCTCTATCTACCAGTTCCACATCTGCAGTTTGAACCAAGGATAAAAGCAATTCAAGCATCAAAGATATACTTTTCCCACCAATGGAACTGAAGCAAAAATAACAGCACAGGTCAAAAATGAACATCAGCCTGAATCTCCCACCTAGTAGTAGGTGAAAGGTGGTCTGTGTTTGAAAATCTCAACTATAGAATTACAGGGGGAAGAATATCAGAAGATTTTTAGGATGTAGAACCAGTCAAAGAAATCCCACACTTTACAAACACAATCCAAAAGGCTGAATTATTAAATGAAACCTTTGAAACTTAAAAATGCCATATAAAATTCCACATAAAGGGTAAAAGACAAGCTATCTATTGCTATAAAATATTAACAAATTTCATTTCTGACGAATAGCTAGTATCTAGAATATGTTATGATATCTGAGGACTCAATTACGAAAATAAAAATGCCTGATTAGAAACCAAGCAAAAAAGACAAAGATTCAGTTTGCCAGGAGGATTATGAAGGACAATGGATAAAAAAAGATGCTTGCACTATGGCCATTGGGGAAATGCACAAGAAAATTAGAAATGAAATTTCACTGCACACCTATCAGAAGGACTACATTAAGAGTAATGACCAGATGAAAACCTGGCAATGAGGTCAAGAAACTGAATGGTTCAATATACTGCTGGTAGGAGGAAGAAAGGATGCTGTTATAAAACACACACAATTGCTATATGACCTACAATATCTCTCTTAGTTACCTATCCTAAAGAAAGTAAAAAAAAAAACCTGTATTCACAGAGAAGACCCATGTATGAATGTGTATTTCACATTTCATGACTTTGTTTATAATAACCAAAAACTAGAAAAAATTCTCATATCATCTCTGAGTGTTTGAACTGTGGTACATGTAATAATACTGAGCAATTGAGAGAACTTAACTACTGACCACAACCCCCCAGATAAACTTTCAGAGGTTACACTGAAAGAGACAGTCCCTAGAAATGCATACTACTGCTCGAGTCCAATTACACACAAATGCATGAAAGTACATAAACGTATGAATATGTGCATTTTCTGGAAGGGGGGGAACTGATGATAAATACTAGCCAGGGTTCAGACACAGGATAAAGAAGGGACAGAAAAGATGAGCGAGAATTTGATACAGTTATTACAGGGCAACAACTGGCAGGTTTCTGAGGCTAATGGAACAGTTCTGTCTTTTGACTACAGTGAAAGACGTATAAAGCTGTACAGGTGATGAAGTTGCATAAAACTGTACACGTGTATACAGAATACCTATGCATACATGGACACCCACATATACTTGCACACATACACACATGAGAACAAGTGAATTTGGTTAAACATCCATGTTATCAATGGATCACATCTATATCAACACATTGGTTGTAATAACATGAACAGGAAAGAAGCATTCACAGGCCAAGCGTCCATGGTACTACTTCAGGCTTAACCGCCAAGTTTCCAATGAAAGTTCTAGATTATGATGAGTATTATTTTAATAAAAGAACACTGTACAGTTTTGTCACCACCGTTTTATGACAAATCATCTCAGTTATCCCAAAGCAGAGGAATTTCCTAGGATAAAGCATTTTCTATATTAAAAGTAAAAGAATTCCATGTCAGAGTCTTTAGATTTTAAATTTTATTTAAAGAGATCCAGTGATTTGTCAACTTCATTTTTATTTTTTTTTTAATTTTTTTTTATTGGAAAAAAAATTCCTGCTTCCTCCCAGCCTCCCATTTCCCTCCCCCTACTCCCACCCCTCTCCCCCTCACCCCACACCTCTCACCCTCCCTCTCCAGTCCGAAGAGCAGTCAGGGTTCCCTGCCCTGTGGAAAGTCCAGGGTCTTCTCCCCTCCATCCAGGTCTAGGAAGGTGAACATCCAAACTGGCTAGGCTCCCACAAAGCCATAAAATGAAGTAGGAACAAAACCCCATGCCATTGTCCTTGGCTTCTCATCAGCCCTCATTGTCCGCCATGTTCAGAGAGTCCGGTTTTATCCCATGCTTTTTCATTCACAGTCCAGCTGGCCTTGGTGAGCTCCCAATAGATCAGCCCCACTGTCTCAGTGGATGGGTGCACCTCTTCATTTTTAAAAAAAGAAAAGGGAAGAAAAAAAACCCGGGGGCGCTGAAGGCCTACAGGAAAATACCCAAGTGAGAAGGCCATTCTGCAGGAATTCTGAACTGGCAGCAACAACAGTTCCTGTTCCTTAGGCTCAGAGTTCTATCCTTCCTCAAACCTGGACATGACACACCTTCTACCTTCCCCCACGACAGCTGGACAAAAGCTGACAGATTAGAGGCTTCACTGAGATTAGATTTAAAAGACAGAAACTAACATCTGCTTCCCCTGGAACACAAGAGGCAAGCGGACTCTGAAGTTTACAACATGCAAGCAGTCTGATGGAACAGACTCTTTTATTTTTTAGCTGCTGCTTCTGCTCCGAATTTTCAAGGTATTATCATGATAAGCTTGAGGAAGGCTCTCTAAATGGCTGACCCACATTTGTAGGGGTTTGTGAATTAAGAATTGCTTGGTTTACTTGCACGTGGTCTGAAAGTTTTCCTAAGGTCAATTTTTTTGTATTCTTTTTTGTTGTTCTTTTTTTATTACTTTGTAAATAATACCAATCAAAATTTTCACTTCCTCCCCCCCTCCCACTTCCCTCCCACTCTCCCACTTACCTCCCTCCCCCTCCAGTCCTAAGACAGGACAGGGTACCCTGCCTTGTGGGAAGTCCAAGGCCATCCCCCCTCCATCCAGGCTTAGGTAGATATGCATCCAAACAGAATAGGAGCCCAAAAAGCCAGTGCATGCAGTAGAGACAAATCCTAGTGCCATTATCATTGGCTTCTCAGTCTGCTCCAATTGTCAGCCACATTCAGAGGGTCCAGTTTGATCCCATGCTCGTTCAGTCCCAGTCCAGCTGGATTTGGTGAGCTCCCATTAGCTCAGTTTTGATAAATGAATTCTGGGCACAAAGCTTGACACCCGGGCCTCTGTTTCCAATCTCAGGGTTTTTCATTCCACAGCCATCCTCGGAGGCTCGGTTGACTGAGTTTTCTGTCTCCCAGCCAAGCACACACCCGGTGAAGGTTTACATGAAGCTTCATCTCTTTGCAGCCTTCTCTGAGCTCTGGGAAGAACTGGGTAAACACCTACCCATTTCTCCGTTTTCTCCACTTTGGAGATACAGAAGCTTTGGGGGGGGGAGAGAAAGACAGAGACAGAGAGAGAAGAGGAAAATGGGGAAGGGAAAAAGAAAGAGGAAGAAATGGGGGAGTAAGAAACAGAGCGATAATCTCTTTACCAGGCTGCATTTACAGGCTCCAAGAGGAAGAAGAGTTTTGGGTTTTATTATTTATTCATTTGGGTTGTTTTTATTTTGTTGTTTCCATGAGCTGTCACCATGTAGTCCAGAATGGCCTCAACCCCACAATTCCCTGGCTGCAGCCTCCCAAGTAATGGTGTTACAGACATGAACTACCACACCTAGCTAGCGATCCTCTCTTCTTTATGTCCCAGTTAAAGAAATAATGACTAAATAAACTAGTGTAGAAGATTAGAAGCAAAACATCAAAGATTAGGAAAGTTTGCTTTGCAAAGTTATTCACAGCTATATTTTATTTCTGTTTTGTGTGTATGATGTTTTGCCATGAGTCTATGCACCTCATGCATGCCTGGTTCCCACAGAGAGCGGAATAGGGCACCAGAGCCCCAGGAACTGGAGTTTCAGGTGGCTGTGGTGAGTACTAGGAATTGAGTCCTGGTCTGCTGCAGGTGCAACCAGCACTCACTCCAGCCCCTCCCACCAACCTTTAGATGAGGCAGTTTCCTTGCATCCTTTCATATAGCTCTCTTCTATCAGAATCAGGGTTTGCTTTGGTAGAATTCATCTAATTCTCTTTCCAAGATGCCTTCTGCAGGGCAAGCCCACAGTTAGTTGACTGCAGATAGAACAAAGTGAATTCTTCCCCTCCATCCCTTACCTCATTCTGAGACCAGGAAAAGAACATACCACCTTCCTCTAAGTCTACATTTCTTTTCCACATACAGCAAAATAATAGGACCATAGTATGAATTAACTACTTTCCAAATTTCCTGTTCTTAATAATAACTATGCTTTTAATTGGAAAGTACAAAAGATGAAAAATAATTTCTTTTCAGAAGCTGAATGTGACCGGGGAACTCTTTATGATCCAATTCTATGAGTGGAAAAAGTACTCCTTCAGGGCCTGTTTCTCTGCTCTCCAAATCAAGTCGACCAGTGGCTACTATTTGAACTTAGTCTAAGAATTCATTCTTTGAAAACTCAAAGGCTGCTAGAACACAGATGGAAAATTATTAAATTCCTCATTTTTGATGATAAAACAGCATTACAAGGCAAAATTAATTAACTCTTTCATTTGTTTAATATCCACCTCAGGGATGGAGTAATGACTCAAAGGTTAAGAGCACTTAGTGATCGTGCAGAAGACCCGGTTCAGTCCCTAACACCCATAGGCAGCCTAGAAGCATCCATTTCAGGAGATTGAGCACCTTCTTCTAGTCACTTTGAGCATCAGGAATACATGGTGCAATACATACATGTGGTGAAAACATTCATATGTACAAAATAAAAATAAATATTTTAAATAGAATAAAATAAATACATATTCCATTATATAAAAAATTCTTTCTATTTTAATTTCAGAAATATGTCTCCAGGTTTTTCTTTGCTTGAAATAATACATAATAAATATGTCAAAACTCAATAGAGAAACTGGAGATATAGCTCAGCAGTTCAAAACACTTTCGGTTTTACAGAGGACCACAGTTCAGTTCCAAGCATGTACAGCTCACAACTACCTGTGACTCCAGCTCCAGGAGACGCAAAACCCTCTTCAAATTTCTGAAAGTACCTGTACCTGTGTGTTCATGCATATAGAGAAACGACACACACACATACACACACAAAGCACACACAAAGTCAGTTGAGTAAAACCAGCTATTATTACAAACACCAGACCTATTCTAGATCTCAAAGTTACCATTAATTTTCTCTTCATTTCAAGGCAGTAATTATTTAAATTATTTGAACCTCCATTTCTTTATTAATAGGATATATTTAATAATATAGCTTTGTAGCATTATTAGGAAAACTAAATGCTATAATATGTAAGAGGCAGGTAGCCCAAGGCCTTAATATTATAGAAACATGTAAAATGTTACTAAAATGTATGTATAGAAAATTAAAATTCGCAGGAAGAAAATGATTAACAGAAATGTATTCAGTCACCAGCTAAAACAGGGACAAACATATTATGTGCCATTTTTCTTGACTTGTTTTGACATAAATTGACTGAAACATTGCCATAAAGCCAATACCAATTCTTTTATTACCACTCCGGTAAAAATAACTGACAAAATATTTTGGTTTACATGTCAAGAAGAAAACCAACTGGATTTTCAAAGCAACTGTCATGCTTCCAATATGGTTTAAAAGTCTGTCCAATTTGAAGTTATGTTTTATTCATTTTGTTTTATAAGCATAAAATGTTGTAATAAAAAAAAAAAGACTAACAACTTTTCTTTGAGCCAAAAATCATTTGACCTTTGCCTTTTTTGTATTGCAGGAAAAGCTTGTTAACTTCACAGACACTTGAGTTTACTGTGCATTTTACCAGTACTGACCTGCAGCGTAGCCCAGATACGTTTATACCTTACTACCACTCATTAGGATCATTAGGTAGAAGACTAAGAAAAGAGAGAGAGAAGAAGAGATAGAAGGGTGATGGGGAGAAATAAGAAAAGAAAGTGGAATAACATCCACCCTATAGATGTTTGTTGATCTTGACTCTATTTTGGTAACTTAAGTGTAAAATTTGAAGGATTTGAAGTTTTTGCTCCAAGGAAGGCAAAGACAACTAAAGTCAGTGCTTGGGTTTCCGAGCTATTCTCTTAGGTGATTAAACATGTCCAGGTGGTCTTAGCTCTTTGAAGGTAACACAGCAAGAGAAAGGGAGGGAGGGAGGGAGGGAGGGAGGGAGGGAGGGTTCTATGAAGGCTGTGGGGGGTGTATGAGTACACAAAGAACAAAATAGGATGGTAGATTCCCAGGGAGCTAGAGTTACAAGCAGCTGTGAGCCTCCTCGAGTGAGTGCGGAGAAGAACACTGAGGTCCTCTTCAAGAGCAGCAAGCACTCCTAACCGCTGAGACATCTTCCTAGATTCTTTATTGTATTGATTTTTACAAAGGATTATGCATCATTATTCTGACTAGAAAATTATAGCGCTCCTTAGGATAAATGGAAGCATGACGACTTAGGATAAAAAATAATAACTAAAAACAATGTGCTTTTAAAAATGTGGACCGTCAGAGCTCGTTTGTTTGGGACGCATTTTCTCAACATGAAATTCTGTAATTGTGTCCTACAAGTGGCATTGAGTCTCATTCAATGCTTCAGTTGTTATAGCTGAACAAGAATAAAATATGTCCAGACCAAGATTCTGTAATTGCCCTCTAAGAGAACCTCAACTCATAACTGTCTTTCTTTCCCTTGGTGCCTAGGGGATCTGAATCCCACACGAGTAAAGGATATGGCTCAGACACACAAATTCACAAATCCCCCAAATAAATTCCCAGCCACCATCATTCTGCATCCTTCCAATTCTCCATTCTGAGTTCAATGTAGTTATAGATTTAAATTTTCATGAGACTTTGTTCCAAGACAAGACATTTTTTAATTCTTAACTAGTTGATGTTCTTTATGTTCCCATAAACTTCTGGCATTTCATCTTTCAAACAGTGCCCAGAAAGGTTTGCTGTTTAGGGGTGGGGTGGGGTTCAATTCATGGTTGGGGAGGGGCCCTGCTAAGGGATATAAATTCTTTAATATTTTGTTTTTCATATATTTCTGAAGCCTGCTGTTTACTGCAAACATTCTACTTACTCATCTCTTCAGCAACTCCTAGAACAAGCTACATTTTTTTATCCCTTTGACTCTGCAAGAAGTGTTTATTCCCTTTGCTTACAATTCCTCTTCCCATCCATGTATTTTTATTCTTTCATTTTACCCAAAACACTGTGACAAATGCATGATGTTGAATCACAGCTTCCTTTTTGGCCATGCCTCTCACCCCACAGTTAGTGATCTGTTTCAGGAGCTTTCATGGACCCGGGTGCATATATCCACCAGAGCATGGTCCTTCAGTGATGTTGTATCACTTTACTCCTGTTTCCAATGGGAACGAGGCAAATGATCCTTAAGATGTATCCACATATTCATTCAACAGCAATCATGAGATACTTCTTGAGTGGCATGAATGAGTGTTAGCAGACGACAGTACAACTTGGGAAACAGCAAGTGAACCCGACATTAGAATTTAGAACCCATCATTTTGGTTCAGCAACTGCGATTATTATATATTCACCCAAATTATATGATTCTTCCAGAAAAAAAAAAAGTGACTCCATCTTTAATCTAACACACAATTTTTTCTCGAATTCAATCCCAGAAACATGAAAAGAAAACTTTTCACTGTCCATGTGGAGTTCTTTGCCTCTGATATTGACTCTAAGTATAGAGTCAGTTGGAACCATATTCCTTACTGGTAGAATCAACAGATCCTTTAACCACAGAGCTCTTGTTTATTAGAGGTTGTTTTGTTATTCTTAGCCTTGACTTAAAAATCTTTGGAAAGAGGCCGGGTGGTGGTGGCACACGCCTTTAATCCCAGCACTCGGGAGGCAGAGGCAGGCGGATCTCTGTGAGTTCAAGACCAGCCTGGTCTACAAGAGCTAGTTCCAGGACAGGTTCCAAAACCACAGAGAAACCCTGTCTCGAAAAACCAAAAAAAAAAATCTTTGGAAAGAACAGACTTCCTAGGGAAAAATTGAGTTCTGGGGCCATGTAGGATCATCTCTTCAGTAAGCACTATGTTCTCTGATCCTTAAATGCCCATGGAGGTCATTTCAAATGATTTTCTACACACTGGAAATTAGTGTGCTAATATACCTTAATAAAGGTCACAGTGTGTTCCTTTGGGAAAGAATTCATTTAGAATTTAGGTTTCTTTTGTGAAACTGGATGATTCCCTTTAGTCAATTTGGAAATGTTTGTCACTAAAATTTCCTTTTGCTTGGCACATAACAATGGGTTCCAATATTGTTCATTCTCCCCTTTGAAAGCTCTAATATTGGCTCTAAAGAAACATTAAGATGTATCAGAAGGAATAGGAGTAATAATAAGAGTGGTTGGGGTTGGGGAGATGGTTCAGCAGTTAAGGACACTCCTTGCTCTTTCAGAGGACTGGAGTTTAAGTCACTGCACCCAGTCAGTGGCTCACAACCATCTGTTAATTCCAGTTCCAGTGATTCCAATTGTCTGTTCTCTTTGACCTTCACAGGTGCCAGGCATGCAAATGGTGGACAGACATATATTCAGGCAAAACATTCAGACACATAAAATAAATAAATAAGTATTAAAAATTAAAAATAAGAGTGATGATGGTGTTGGTGTTAGTGTTGATGACAACGACAGTGTTGAGGTCACAGTGACCTAAACATTGGTGATGGTCAACAGTGGTGATAGGGTCCGTGGCCTGTGGTACTAATGATAACTGTCCATTAGTGTCGGTGCTAATAACAGTGATAGTGGTGCTTGTGGTGGTGGTGCTGGATCTTGGGATGTGACAGACTCTTTTATACAGACTAGTTATGCATGATCCAAGGACCTAAGATGCCAGACACTGACAGTCATCAAAGATCGAGCTGGGACAGTGGCTCCAAGTTCACTGTCTCACAACCAAGAAGATTAATGCTACAACCTTTCCTGGGAGTATGTAAAGCAAAATGCAGGCCTTACTAAAACTATTACAGAAAGGTTAACCATTGAGGAAAATGAGAAATTAGCGGGAGAAACTCCTGAGAGTTGGAAGGGGTTTCCAAGAGAGAAAAAAAATAAAATTTCTTTAATCTGGAGGTATAAACTCCATGGCAAAAAGTGAATGAAGTTTGAGGCAATCTCTACTAAGACTGGTTAATTTTCTGGACTATCATGAGCAAAGCCAATGAAGGGGCCACATACTCTTGTATATACCCCTGGTCCAACCAGGATGATGATGGTGCACTATTCATGAGCCATCCATCCAGTTAGGATGGATGTCCACCCTCTCTATCTCTAATACCAACTTTGACTGTCTGCCAGGTGTGCAGCATTACTAGCCAGCTGGGCTAGCATTACTACCTTCTGACCTCGTAGATACCTCAAGTGCTGTTATGGTGGTGTTATTCTGCTCTGTTCTTTTATTTATTTTTGAGACAGGGTCTTACTATGGAGCCCTGGCTGTAGCTTTACCCTGGCAGAGTTACCTCTATCACAGTCACCAAGATGAAGCCATGTTCTTTTCTTCTTACCTCATAGGTAGCCCCTTGTATATAAAGTGGTCTGAGAGGTTTTCCTAGGAGGAGACTCCTCTTAGAAGACCTCTTACTCACAATTATTCTGTCACAATTAGCTGTGGTAGAAGCAAAAATATATAAAGAGACAACAGTGCTTAACATAGATTCTTCGAGAGTTCTAGGGTAAGGGGATGGAGGAGGCCCACTGTCACTGGCCCTGAGTTCTGTTTCTCCTTTTATCTAGCTAGCTTGGTTATCTTAAACACAACTATAACTCATCTTCATCAGTGATCCGGACTTGGCTGCATTAACCCTTGATCTTGCTTTCAATGCCAGCCTGTTCTCACCGCAACCTTTGGGAGCAGTGTGCAGTTTTCATCATGGTTTCTTTTCCCTAGCTGCCTGTAGAAAGCTAGTGCCTGCCCCGGTGGTGAAGGTAGCTACAGGGGCAGGGACGGCCCTGGGCTGGTGGCTGTCTTGGGTGGTGATGCTAACAATTGTAGTAGCTAATGGTGGTGGTTGTGGTAGGGTAGGTCTGCTGCCCTTGTTTTTAATCTGGCAGTGGTTGGACTCTTGGTGGGTGTCATCTTCAGAAACCAGCACAAAACTGTAAAGGGGAACAAACTCTTCCCTATGCCTGTGAAAATGAAACCAGTGAACACCATGGGGGAAGTCTTTCACTTATACGCAGGCATTGTAGCACCCAGAAATGTGCCTCGAGCCTCTTAGCGTCACTTCTCCCTGAGTGCTATTGTCACCTGTCCCTCTCTCCTAGTGGTCATATGTCCCCTTTCAGTCACCTTTTATATTAACTATGTCTGAAACACTCCATTTCACTCAAAAACCTCCCTGATGTCTTTCCACTCTGCAAGACTTTATCCAAGCTGTTAAGACACGTGCTCATCAATCTCACTAGCAAGAAACAAAAACCTTGAAGACAGACAGAAACTATGTCTTTTATATGTGTCTCCCCACCACCTGCTCCAGTGTTTGAAGGAAATGTGTCATGCCGCCTAGGCAGAAAAGAGTGAACCTCTCTGTGACGCGATGAGCTTGTGGGCAGAAGCTCAAGTGTTTCTATCTCTGACATTTCCACTCTGCTTCCCTTTCAGAGTTGCTTGGACACATAGGAGTAGCCAAGGGAAAGGAAATACAAATATCAAAAATATTCCCTTGGTCCACAAAAAAAAAAAAGAGCATTAAATAAGTAGAAAATAAGTAGAATTGCTGTTCTAGGGCCTCTTCCACCCCTGTGATTCAGTGGCTTTATGTCACTGGGTAGAACTTGCATCGAAGAAGTATTGATGTGGGGCTATCTAGCCTCCGTCATACTTATATGAGGATTGTAATAAGACAGAGCCTAAGCCTTTGGGTTTTTTCCTAGTGCTTTCTTTAAAAGTACATGGCTATTACTATATCATTTCTATCTCAAACATTTTCTATGCAGTGTGAGGTATTTACCAAAAAAACCATCCTAGCTGTGGCAGAATGAATAGCAAAACTAGTTTTGATTGTGGGACCCACCTCTCCTCCAACCAAAGCAGATACAGTCACTTTGGGAGAGACAGTCACTTGGGAAAACAGCACCTGCAAAGACACGGATTTGGCTCAGATAGTGACATTGGACAGGTTCCAGACGAGTCACATGACCTGAGCTTCAGGCCAAATCAATTCCATCACACCTTTGCTTGGAGATAGGCCGAAAACAAAAACACAACCAATTCGGAGTCTTCACAGCCTCTTTGAAGTAGATTCTCACCCAGTAGGGACACAGCAGTGGAACCAGACATCAAAACAACTGGCCTTCATTACTGTTTGCTTGCTCGCCCTGACACAGCCGGCTGAAAGGGAAGGAGGGAAATCATCTCCAAGCAGGGATCAGCTCTCCTGAGGAGCTTGTGGTTTCATGAGTCTGAAAACAGGGTAGCCGTTTCCAACACTGCTTTATCCAGCAGTGTTCATAGGATCCCCTGCTCCCAAAGCAGCGTCTAAGAGCCATTCCTTCCAGAGAGCCAGTTCAAGCGGCAGCCAAGAGTCAACCTTGATAAATACGATTTTAATAAGTGTTAGAAAAGCAGGACATTGCAAGCTCTTGGCTTTTGTGATTTTTATCATGCCGAGTTCCCCACAGAGAGCAGAAGAGGAACCAGCAATGTGTCATTCTTTCCATCAGGGTCCTGCAACAAGGTCAATGTGGAAGAGACGCTTCCCTTCAGGTACTACTGTGTATCAAATGTATCCACTTCTTGGGGGGAAAAGATGAAATTAATTTGAAACTGAAGAGAAGGGTCTGTGGCAACACTGGCAGAGGGTGAGGTTCAAAAGCCGGCCCAAGGGTACTCCAAATCCACCATAAGGAAAACATCTGACAGAGAAAAATGCGCGCTGGCAATTTGTTTGATTGTAATTTCAATGAGAAATTGAAAGCATACGTCCACGGGATTAGGCTCCTCTCATCCGGCAGAAGTAGATCCCCCGTTAACAAACGTGAATGTGTTAGCAGTCCCCAGCACTTCCGGTTTCAGGTCACTTGTGATCGGTCCAGCAGCATCAGCTTCTGGTGCCTTGGCATGGAAGAAGCCTCTCACCCTGGTGGCACGAGTGGTAAACCTGGATTCCCCTCCGCTGAAGACTGAAATGGTGGCCAAAGGGGACACGTGCCTCGCAGACCCAACATTAATGAGAGGAATAAATAAATCCAAAGATTTTTTTTTTCCTTCCTGGGTGACATTCAGACTCTCGCAAAGGGACGTAATTTGTCCAGTAAAGTGGAACAGTACTGGATGCAGGGCAGGCACGCTCGTTTATTTTCCCTGAGAGCTGTATGTCTTTATTGTTGTCGTTCACGAGAGAACGCTACCAGGAAAATGGCCATGTCTGTGGTTTGCAAAGAACAAATGTTCAGTAAGGAACAGCAATGCATTAGAACCCAAAGGGGTCCTTTCGCAGTGTGTTTGCGAAGAACACCAGACCTGTTTACAGGGCGTAAATATCCCAAGGCGTCAGTCAGCACGGTGATAATTAAAGTGTTTAAAGAGCCGTATATGGCGAATACAGCTGACAGTTTGGCAGTGTAGGGTGGAAGAAGGAATTGTCTGCTTTTCCTGATTCGTTTTGTCAGGACTACTGTCTTCCCGGCATTACGGTTCCTCTGCCTCTTCTAACAGTCTGTAGCATCCACAGAAACCCAGAATAGTAACCTCTTGTGACAAGGTATTTCATAGGGGAAAAATAAAATGTGGGGACAGAAAGAGTGTTCTCTGTTCCAATGGAGTTATTTTACTGCATGGCCAAGTGAATAATCAGAGAGTTTGCAGGAGACGCAGCTGGGGGGGGGGGGAGGACAAGCACTCAGCGTGGTTCTTTTTTGCAATGTCCTCAGCCCAAGAAACTTGCCATGGGCTGTGATGAAACCATTTTTTCCCCGCGTAGCTCCGATCACACAGAGATGATTTGATATCACCTGTCATACTTATACTTTACATCCAGTTCCAGGTGGTGGGAGCCGTGCCCGGCACGTGACACATCTTCAGTTAACTGAGTGAAAATGAGATCTGCTGGTACGCACTTGAAGGTGAGTCCTCGATTCAGGATCTGTAAGGCTCTTCAACGTGAACACAAATAAAACCTGCTAAAACCAAAGAGCGCGTGGTTAGGGCTTTAGACTTTGCGTTAACTTGAACTCCGGCTCCACCCATGTCCGTTCATTCCTGGCTTGACTTCATGCTCTTTTTGCTTCGGTGGGTAGCCTAATGTCTTGAAGTTGTCAATCTGTTTCTTAAAAGACAAAATGACCATGAGCAATGGCACTAAAAAGAAGAGTTCCAGTGATTTCAACAGGCTCCGTGTAGCATTCTCTACCTGTCATGGAAACCAGAAGTAAATCACCTTGTATTTCTGAACGCACAAAAGTTAAATTATGCAACCAAAACCCCCGTTCATTTCTCATTGTCTCACGTTAATTTGTTCAGGAATCGTTCCTCAAAGAAGGACTCTTCTTCCATGTCTTTTGGGTCCCAGCACACAGGCCTTGGTAGGAGGGAGCTTCTATTATAAATAGAGTGAAGAAACTTGCCTTCCCTCTAAAAATAGCCATTACATGTCTACTGGATGATGACATTGCTTAGATGCAAATTCGTAAATAAATATTAAATAAAAGCATGACTGTCTGGATAATTGAACCTGAAAGAGCTATTCAAAGTTTTACCTGTCTTTCCTTGTATCACATGGCAAACTGCAAAGATTGAAATGCTCAGACAAACAGAGAATCTGTGTTCTTAAAAGGCTAGCCCTTGCATCTGCAGTACTGGCACCTCCACCACCACCGTCGCCACAGCCAGGGGCCCAACTCCAAGTGTGGATTCAGCAGGGTCTCCAGACCTGCTGACTTGGAAACAGTGTGCAGCAGCCAAGCCAGATGGGTCTTTCTAAGCCCTCAAGGGATTCTGAAAACTCTATGCAGAACCAAAGCAATACAGAATGTGGGCTACTAGAAGGGAATAAATGACTACTAAAGAAAGAAGTTTCTAGAAAATGGTGTTAATGAAACGGTAGAACAGCACAGTTGTAGACAGAGGCGTGTCAAGTAAATAGGATGTAAAACTGTGATCCTGAAGTATGGATCAAAGTTGATCTGTAAAACCAGGGTCTTACTGCCCTCAAGACTTTTAAAAGTTTATTTATACCTTTCATGAAAACTTAGGAAAGTCTTGGTAAAAGATTAGTTTATATGTTACCTAAATAAAATGGATGGCTTTTGAAAAAAATCTAAAAAGTGCATGTACTTTAAGAAGTATTCTTTCAGAACCATTTTGCATAAGAATATTTGAACTATTAAATAATATATACTTTAAGTTATAAATTACTACAAAATACTACAAAACTCCCTAAGTAAACTTTAATTTTTAATCAGTAAATTAAAATGTTCACCATCCATTTAACATAATGTCTCATGATTTCTTTGAAGTGCCTTAGGCATATTAAAAATTTATTGAATGAAACTGTAGGCAAAAATGACTCTGGTGAATCTTATTTTGGCTTGTGTTAACATAGGGAGCAATTGTTAAAGAAAATCTGTGTCTTTCTGTGTTTGCTTAGCAATTTCTAAATTAAAAGATATTCTCTGAGAGCCATTTCGAAACATCTCTGTCCTTCCAACATATCAAAGGGCCAGGATAGCGTAGCCTCTGAGAAAGGGAGGCTTTGGAGAGAGCTGTAAACAGAACAGCTTCCTAAATACTCGGGTGACCTGGAGCCACAGACAGATCTTCACACTCGCTTTGCCAAGCAACAAAGGCCTTAAGATACAAATGCGGCTGGGAAATTGGTTGTTCTGGTGAACTTTTGCATGATTCCTCCCAGAATACAATGAAATACAAGAGGCCTGAGAGAGTCATTGAGGACCCATTAAACTTTTATCACACTTTATTCCCCCAAGAATCCGGTTATCTAAAAAATGCACCATGCAGTCTGGTCCAGTCTACCTCGATGCTAGCCCAACTTCTAGAAGAAATACTGCTCCTCACCCTATTTTGCTGGTAGCAGAATTTGATGCGATGTCCTATTTAAATGTGTCATGCTGGAGAAGGTTAATTCGTTCCAAACAACTTAAGAGTTGTTTGAAATCCTGGCTTTGGATTCCATGCTGTTGAATTTTACAGGGAAGAGAAACTTTTACTCCAGGAGAAAATCCAAAATAAAGAGACTTGGGAACTAGGACTTGCTTCGGTCTGCAGGGATGTCAGGGGACTTCCCTTTGCTGAGAATGAACGTTCGTAAGTAGTCACATATGGTTCGCATCTGTTAATCTCTTGAGCACCCTATATCTTCACTGTCCCACTGCTGGGTTTAATTGTATAAGAAAACACTCCTCTGAAATGACAAGTTTTGAATTGTGAGCCTTTACTAATGGAGATAACTTTATGATTATCTCATCTAACAGTAACCTCTTTACAATTAGGGTTAATTATTTCACCCCATTCATTTCTTCCATGAGTATACAATCAGCATCTACTAGGATAGACAGTAGATTCCTCTTCTGAGTTCTCTAGCTGATTTTCATCGCTTTTTTTTTTCTAGTGATGGATGCTTAACACAGTTGCTCACATTATGCCCTGCAAGTGATCTACCAGGAAGTGATGCCCCTAGCTCCACTGCATATCAGATATTCACTCTATGTGTGGATATTTCTGTTACTGTCAGGAAGTTTCATGGTCATTCCTATTTTAAAGGTTACTGTTTACTTAAGTGACCTACATGGAAATAACGCAAGACTAAGAGTTCCAGTTTCACAGAGTGAAACAAGTGTTTCAGCCTATATGGTCCTGGGCTTCCTCCTGAGTGAACAGTGTTGTTTGACCAGAAAGCCGCAGCCGCCAGTTCTGTGCTGCCCCCTGTAGAGCACAGCACTGCCATGACTGTCGTGATGAGCTTTGGATCTCTGTCTTCAATGGCAACCATGCTCCTGACAGTCCCTTTGCAGTATTTTTATGTTAGCATCACGGTAGACAGCAGGCACAGCCATAGATTAAGATAGTATTCTCATCATAAGTGATGGCAACTGCTTCCTCTCTTCTCAGCATCAGCTCCACATCTTACCTGAAGGTTCGTTGTTCTGTGCTCTGATGATCAGATTTGCACAGTCTGGCTGAAACTGTGGCTTGTTCTGGCTGTCCTCTGAGAAGCCAGTTAGGAATCTGGATCCTGGACATTGACATTGGGGCCTTCTGATCCACAGGGAGGTATCAAATTCTATGTGGATCGAGACCTGAACCCATTCCCAGTAGAGTCAGGTTTCTCTGTTATTACGATGCTATAATGGATAGTAGCTGCCTTGGTGCTATGCATCTCAAGTCTAGAATGGTCAGAGTGGTCCTGGGGGACAAAAGTTTAGAGGTCTTTCCAAACACAGCACTCAAGGCTGTGCCGTACCCAGCACAGCTCCACACAGCTGCTTGCAGCCTGCCTATTGTGCCTTTCTTCATATATAAAGTCAGCTGCACTTGGATTTGTAGGCCCAGAGGGAAATTGAGGAGAGGACAGAGGTGAGAGAGAGGAAAGCAAGGGTTTTCATGTCCGGTGCTCTCCAGGGCTTGTCATTGAAACAAATGGGAGATTTCTCACAGTACAGTACACAGACAACTCTCTCTGTTTTTCAAGAGGAAAGAAATGACCCTGAACATACTGCAAAGTGCCTGAGGCATCTTGAAATCGGGCCTCTGACAGACAAAACCCTACAGAGTGATCAGTTCTTCTCCTCCCAACCTTCGCGATTCCCTTCATCCTGGCAGCCTTTCCAATCTCTTTGCCCTTCTTTCATTAATCCCCTGTTTCTCATTTCCTTCTTGACGCACGGCGTATCCGTGTGTTGCTCCGTCTCTGTGCCTGCCTGGGCTTCTGTCTACATAGTTTTTTGGCTCTGAGAATCTCTTCTGTCTGATTTTCTGTCTGTCTTTTTGTCTCACACTTCCTTTCAGTGTCTCTTGTTTAATGACAGTGTACATTTCGCCTTTTGTCATTCCAGTTCTCTCTCACAGCCCCATCCTCAGCCCATGTGTGATCCAGTAGAAAACAAAACAAACTTAATAAGCCATGTTAATGTCTCTAAAAACCTAGTTAACACCAAGACCAATTTTGCATTCAAAAATCATACAAAGGTATTCTAAAAAGAGAGAGAGAGAGAGAGAGAGAGAGAAAAATTTGTAAGTCCAGCTTTGCCTGCTGTGGGGTAATGCTATTTTACACTGTAAAAATTTGCCACTCTTATTGGTTTAATAAAATGCTGATTTGCCAGTAGCCAGGCAGGAAGTATAGGTGAGGCAATCAAATTAGGAGAATTCTGGGAAGAGGAAAGGCAGAGTCAGTCACCAGCCAGATGCAGAAAAAGGAAGATGAGAATACCTTAATAAGAAAAGGTACCAAGTCATATGACTAAACATAGACAAGAATTATCAGTTAATTTAATTGTAAGAGCTAGGGAATAATAAGCATGAGCTAATAGGCCAAACAGTTTATACTTAATATAAGCCTCTATGTGTTTCCTTGGGACTAAACAATTGTGGGGCCAGGCAGGACAGAAACTTCTATCGGCATTACACAACTGGGTAGAAAAGATTGATATGATTATTTATTTGAAAAACATTTAATATGGGAAGTACATTGGACTAAACACTGGGACATAGATTATAAGTGGATTTGAATATGAACTCAAGCCACTAGAACTTCACAGTCAGAGGAGACAGAATGTAAACACAAAATCTATACAAATACACAATCATTAATTACACTAGATAAAAAGAAATCAATTCTAAGAATAAAAATAACCGAAGGAACTCCATTTAAAGGGTTAGTAAGAAGTGAGCAGGGGAATCATTATCTGATAGCTAAGCTATGACCAGAAGGAACGGCAAGAGGGCTGGGAAGCCTTTAGAAGAAAGAATGGCCTATGTAGGAACCAAAGGTTAGAACGAAGTCAAGCTTACACAGACACTAAGACTTTAGAATATCTTTGTATCTGTTGATTTACTTATAGTCACACGCTCAACCCTTTGTCCCTTATAGGTGGTGCTGCTTCAGGACACCAAAGAACCTTTGCAATGTGCAGCCTAACTAACAGAAGTTGAGTCACTAGGATTCAGTCTTGAGAGTTTTAGCTGCTTCTAGTGTCAATCTGCTTCCTGATGCACCAAGAGATGAACAAACCACACACAAGCTACCGCCATTTTGCCTTCCCCACCATGATGCACTAGTGTCCCCTGAATTCATGAGACAAATTAAGTCCTTCCTCCCTTAAGAAGGTTCTGCTACATATTCTACCAATGGCAATAAATGTGACTAAAATATAGATAGGGCACATATATAATGAAGGTGATAGAATACCGCGCCCCACGCCCCCATGTCTGCACTCAGTACGCTACCACCCAGTTCGAGAGCTTCGGGCAAGGGAGCTGGAGGTTAAAATACAACGACACACACAGACAGAGAGACAGTGACACGGGTCATCCTTGAATTCCCCAAGAATGCCCCTTTATTGTGTTCAGGGACAGATTACATAGAGATAGCCATGCCCCAGCCAAACTCACCAGAAACCACTCTCTTGCCATCAGGAACTCCTGAAGGTCTCGAGCTCAGAGCAGCTGTAGGCACTCAGATCAGGGGATTACAAGAAATTCAGGATCTGGGGTCTCACTGCTCCCAACAATAGGATAACAAATGAAAAATGCAAAACAAAAGAAACCAGAAGGTGTAAAATTGCCTACCTACAAGAAATGCCAAGATCCCTAGTTTCACAGTTGATAAACAAAGAAATGAATTTACCTGGACATGATCTTCTAGCTCTTAGGAAGGCTGGGATGAGAACCATTATGTACTGACTTTCAACATTACTCCCCTCTGGCTTCTCCCATGTTGCAATCCCACAGAATAGCTGCACCCACTGGTTATAATCTCATGTTAGGTTTCTAGCACCATGGACTATGAACTCCCTGCTTCCGATGCCCCTTGTACCAATAATCACCCTTTCTCCTAAGGAAAGATGAATGTAGCTAAGTCCTTTTTAGCTACTAATTTCAAACTCCCACATCATTAATTTGATTTCCTTATACTCTGGTTGCACTTTTGTAATAGCCTTGGGTTTGGTTTGGTGGTGGTGGTGGTGGTGGTGGTGGTGGTGGTGGTGGTGGTGGTGGTGGTGGTTTTAAATTCTGCTCAAGTTTTCCTAACTTAGACTTGATACCTCATGCTTACATAATTCCTAGATGACATGCCCAATAGTGAACAGGACAGACCACTGTGATGAAAAAAATATATACAAGATAAATTCAAAGTGTAGTTTTTTTAAAAAATACAGGTTTCACATAGATATGGAAATACTCAAGGAAGGCTAATTTGTCACACAAGCAACTTTGAATTTTTGTTCTATGTAACAATCATTAAAAAATAAACTTTTAGAGAGGTAGCAAGAC
This sequence comes from Alexandromys fortis, assembly GCF_014885135.2. NCBI lineage: Eukaryota > Metazoa > Chordata > Mammalia > Rodentia > Cricetidae > Alexandromys > Alexandromys fortis. Next base: position 15,422,624 of record NW_026067890.1, read on the forward strand.
AAAGGCAATGGCCTTTGAGTCTCTGCAGTTGGAGAAAGGCTAGTTCACAGAGCTTGTTAACGCCAGTTCCTCTTGTGTAACTCTTTGCGATCACTCACCCTCAGTGGCCAGTTTTTGCTTTTCTGTAATAAAAAGGGCTGCAGGATACCTTCTGTTTTTGAAAGTTTATATCCTACTTTTATGCAAACAGTAGAAGGATCCTACATATGACTTCCTTTATTGCCTTCTGTTTAACAGTCCTTCATCTTTGGAGAAGCACACTCTGGCCTCCTGCATTCATTAAAGGCACAACGAGCACACACAACCTTCCCTTAATCTCGCAGTTGCATCTTAGAGTATGGAGCGGTTCTTCAATGGTACAAGCCTTCAGCAATGTCTTCTGTTTGGCAGCTATGTCCTCAATGGACCTGAGTCTTCAACTGTGCCCCAGATCCTCCCTGGGACTGTTTCTCTAGAACAAAATAGAAGTAAACTTACCTTCTTCAAACCTGGCGGAGTGTTGTGTTCCTCAAACAGATATGATACTCTTCCAATGCATGGGACTATGATATTACATAAACAAAAATACCAAACTTGCTAGCCACACAAGAATCGAGAGGAGTGGCATGAGCCAGATTCCCCCACTTCCAGTCTGAAGAGGGAAAGTATGATTCTTCCAGCACCCTGATTTTGGTCTCCGAAATAGTAACATTGCAAATGTCTATTGGTTCCAACCCTCCAGAATCAGGGCAATGTGTTACAGCAGTCTTGGGACTCATGTGCAAACTCTCCCCTTTCTCCGTTTTTTCTCGTCTCCTGTTTTAATGCAGCTCTCCCCACACTCCACTCACCCACCTCTGCCTCATCTCCTCATCACTGGTCATCAGTGAACAATTCACCGGACCTGCCTCTGGCAAAGGGGCTCCCAACCAGGGGTGTCTGTTCTCTCTCAAGGGACATTTGGCCATGTGAGGAGACAATTTTGTGTGGGAGGCTGATGCCAGCACCTGGTATGTAGGACCATGGAACAACAGAGCTTACCACAGAAAGAACTGCCCAGCTACAGAGCTGAGGTTTGCGGCTCTTCTCTAACACGTGCCCTAAATATGTTTGCGTCCAACCCATCCACTGAAAGGAGGAAATGCGCTTGGCTGAGCAGCGATGAGAAATAATTCATTAGGCAGCATGAAAATATGTATTCCGTTTTTATTTTAATTCGAAGTGATCGCTGAGCGTTTCAGACAAAGCAAACTTGTGTTTCCCTGTTAGACAGTGACACACGGTCCCTGTCATGCAAAATTCCATTTTCACGTCAATACACATTTCGGCTCTGTAATCCGGAACTAAACGTTCAAACTTTTGGCACAAGGCTGTTTCCTTTTTGGTGCCCTGTCCTCTTTGTGCTATCTGCTTGATTCTATTAAGCACAGACGTGTGTTTAATTTTTGTATCCTGTCTCCTCTTTTTCCTGTCTCTCTTTTACTCTTTTCCGTGACCTGGACCTGGTCTACTAAAGTCTGCAAACCCACAGACTTTTAAAAACACTAATCTGCCAAAATTCGAAAACATTTTAAGGAAACCATAGCTAACAGAAAACATGATGGTGACATTTCCCCTCTAATAGTCGCGAGGCTGATACTGCGTCTAACAGATTTGCTATACACTCGAGCATTTGGTTATTTGGGTTTTGTAGCTAGCCTAAATATTTCGGTTAGCATCTCCCCTACCAGCCAGCATTGTAAGCAGCTTTGCCACGCCACCCACTATGCTTTTCTTCCCAGTCAGTTGTACCAGCCATCCCAAATGCTATGTCACCAGAGATTTCTCAACCAATTTGAAATGTTTGTTCTTTTGTCTCTTTGGAATGATTTTAATTGAACTTCCCAAAGTGAGGAAAGCTGAGAGTGGACAGTGCACATGCTCACTTGAGTTCTACCACAGCTGAGGAAGAGAACAGCTTTCAAGTGTTATTGCTAAAGGGGAGAAAGGGAATATATATTCATTATAAATATAAGACATTATATATAATTACATATCATAGATGCTATAAATAAATATAAGAACTATTTATTTATTATATAAAATACTTACATGTTTATTATATATCTGGTTATTTATGCTGTTTTATTACTTGTTCACCACATAATTTTTGAAAATCTGATTTATTGCTCTGTAAAATGATTTATCTTACGTTCAAACCAGATGTGGTGTAAGGACCAAGGAGGCATCACATCCCCCTATCCATGATGACTGGAGTGTGAGTGGGCCTCTCGTGCCAACTGGCACGATTCATCTTCTCAGTTAAGGCTGAAGCATGAAATCAAAGGATTCCTGTGAGTTAGTCACCGCACCCCACAAGGGTCAAAACCCGGGGACTCAGAAGTCATCCTGGACTACAGTGAGAACGTGGAAAATGGAACATGCTACCTCACTTTGTCCCGAAGCCGGAAATCCCACTGTTGAGATGTCTGATTAGCATCTACTGTCCCAACTCTTGGAGAAGACTGTCTTCCTTCTAGGTGACATCATCACATTGTCCAGTGCCAAAATGAGTTCTCCAGGAAACACTCATGGGATCTGCTTCTTTTAGGAGAAAAATATTGTATGGTCTGGGTGAGGACTTGAATGAGGCAGTTTTTAAATAAAGATGATCTACGTGGAAGCCAGAAATGCCACCGTGATGCTACTTTACGACATTGGAGTGGACGCACTACTGCAGGAGAGACGCTGGGACTTCCAACATGTAGGGCCAAGCTCAGTTGAAACCAAACGTATACAGCTGTGGCCCAGACTTATCAGGACAGCAAAAGAAAGGGATCAACAAATTGTCTTCACTCTATGAATTTAAGTAGCACATTTTTTGGCGTAAAAAAAAAAATAAGCACTGATGACTAAAGACAACCGTGATTTAAGGCACAAGTAATAGAGAAAATAAAAGCCTGCAGTTATTTGTAATAACATTATTTAAACACAAGAGAAAAAAACGTTGGTACCAAGTGAGGTAGAGAAAATTATGAAATATGCTGAAGGTCGTGCACCTTAATTTTGTTTGGGTTAACATACAAAAACCTGACTTTTTATAGTAAAAGAAATACAATAGGCTTATCTTTCCTTTAAGTTTTATTACATGAAAATGTGTTGAAAACTTTTTTCTTCTCACCGATATGCAATTCTCTGTTCTATTTTTCCATCTTCCAGATGGGTGTCAAGGACTCTAGGGTTCTATAGCTTAGTCTTGGGTCTGTGAGTCTCTGAAACAAAGGGATCCAAGGGAGGTTCTCCAGGAACATTTGCTCTGGACTACTTCATGAGCAAGAATAGACTTTTATAAGGTCTTTGTAATCATAAATATATTTATTGAACTGAACACATTATAAATAAGAGGATAACCTCATCAGTAGCCACTTGATAGTAATGGTAGACTGTGGAGTCAGATTGGAGAAAGATATATAGAACATCAACAGACATTTGTGGAGTCAGTTCCTACAGCCACTGCAGAATTTTTTTAATCAGAAATTTTGAATATCTTATTTTTACCATTGCTTGTAATAAACCATTTCTGTAAGTGGTATGGTAGACTTGCTATACTACGTAGTATAGTAAACTTATCATACCTAGTCATTTTCTGATATTAGCTCTTCCTTTTGACTAGTTATCATGAAAAAATGTGGTAACTGAAAGATCAACAGTTGGACAAATTGTCCAACACTAAGCAGTATCTCAACTGGTGAGTTCTATCATGATAAACTAAGCAATGCAGTCATATCTAACTGCACAGGAAGTTTGGGGAATGAGAGAAGTTGTTCCTGCCATAACTATCCATGCTTCCAAGTAGCCAGATATGTTTGCTACATTAACTCTCAGCAGAATTCAAAAGTGTTGTCCAAGTGCTCCTTACAACACTCACTTCCTGTTTTAGAATGTTACATCTTTCTTTGTTCCTTTCTCTGTGCTCAAAACTGACAAGGCTGGTTTTCTGACTTGCCCCCAGCAGTCAGATGTGCTGTGACCCAACACTCATTTGCTTGTCTGTTATCATTTTATACATCTTCCCTATATACTCTCTCATTCAGGCTTCCAGCTTCAATTACGATTTACATGCAAAGAAAATTAGAATTCTGGACTTGACTTCTTTACTACTCACTAGCTTCAAAACACATTCAGCAACCTGAATTGAATAACTGCTTAAAAATCTGGTACACAGGCAAATGCAAACAAAAAAAAAAAAACATGGTGAACTCATCTTACCTGGTTAGAATAGGTATTACCAAAATAAGTGCCCATGGGTGCAATAGTGGCATAAATGTTATGGAGATCACCAACTACTTTATGATTAAATATGAGGTCTGCTCTACAGGGGGAAAAAATCACATTCCTGGTACTGAATATATGGTCAAGAGCTACTATTATTCTGCTGAATGGGCAGAGTATTAACCTTCTTTCTAAATTCCTGTTTCTCTTCCCATAGATTCTGTAGTTCTGAGACCTCATCACAGTTGCTTCTTTGTATAGTGGATGGTAATTAATACAGAAACTAACAACTTGTCAAAGTACAAAGAATAAGCATCAGTTGACATTCAACTGCAAATGAGATTTCCACATGTGCACACAAAGGTCAGGAACCACTGGCAAAGGAGAGAAAGACTGTAAACCTAGAAGTTGGGGCTGACTAGATAAAAACAGTATGTTCTGGACATGGAAGGACCCTGTGCTCATAAACTCAAAACAGCTATGGCTGCCCGCACAAGACCTGCTCACGAACAAACCCATCAAGATTCTGACATACAGTTTATGTGGGATAGGATCACAAACTTTTACCCCTAAATAGCACTATGGATAGTTGATGAGAGAGGGGAAGTCAATTTACCTTAAAGGTAAATGTCCTAGGGAGCCAGCACATTCCAGTGGCTGATGCGACTCCCAGGGGTGTATGGGTAATACAAATTGGAGTCAAATATTATTTTGTTAAGAGAATGTAACCAAGTGTGGTGTCTCATGTCTTAGATATTCACACTTGGGAGGCATAGGCAGACAGATCCCTGTTAGTTCAAGGCCAGCCAGCCTGACTTATAGGACTTTCAGGACACCCAGAGCTACACAGTGAGAACCTGTCTTTAAAAAAAATAAAAGAGAGAGAGAGAAGTTGGTGAGAGTGGAATGGATCTAGGAGGAGTTACAGGAAGGAGTGTAAGAAAATATGATCAAAATATATCATATGAAATTTTCAAGAAATAAAATAAAATATTTTTAAAAACTAAGAATAGAATCACAGCTAATACAACTCTCCCATTTCTGATTCTGGATGAATAACTGAATAATATTTTTGACTGCCACACTATTCGCGGTAGTTAAAACATGGGGTTAACTGGGCATTCATTAACAGAAAGTGGACAGAGAAATGCAATATATGTGTACACAATGGAATTTTATTCAGCCAAAGGAAAGAATAAAAGTACCAGTAAGAGACTGTTTATTGTGAAAGGTCCTTTTAATCCAACTTCCTTTTATTTTTTTCCCTTTTCTTGATTTCCTCTTTTTTCTTTCAAACAATTTCTCTTTATTTACTACTGAAATATATTTATGTCAAAGCTACCTTAAGCTACCTACACATGTCACTGAGCATGAGGACCTGGCTTGCGTAGAAGACAAATATGTACACAGGAGCTGCCTAGTGTGATACAGGATGGGAGGGACAGATAAGGACAAAAGTTTTGTCATTTAATCAAGATCATCTGAGACTGAGGATGTAGTTCAATGAGAGAGCACTTGTCTAACATTCATGTGCCCTGAGTTCAGTCTTCAGCATCAGCATGAAAATATTACACAAATAAAAGTAATACTATGTCACATTATAAAATGGACCACAAACAGATGTAGCACAATCTGCTTTCTATTGCTCACACACATGTTTGCTCTCCTCTTCTTCCTTTCCTCTTCCTGAAGAAACCAGCGTATTCATTGCACACTGTTCAAAAACCAGCTAAGATATGGAATCAGCTAAGTGACCATCAACATATGCATAGATAAAGCAAATTGCTATACTGGCAATCTCTGAAAATGCCCATAAAAACACTATTTTAGAAGTGTATTTAGAATTACACATTATATACATATGTATATGTTAAATGGACTAATGCTATATGGGTTGATAATGTTCCTATCAAAGGTCATAGACTTTTATTACAAAAACCCCAATGTCATGTGTGGAAAACTTCCTCTTGATCAATGGAATGCAAGATACTCCCAAAACAATACAGGTTATTACCATTGCCCTTGGTTTTCTTTCGGATCTTAAAGACAAGCCCCTATTGTGAAAGATACCTCATACACTTTGGGTACAGTACTTGGAAAAATGGAGCTAGAATTTACCTGAAAGCCTCCTCCCTGAGGAGTATCTTTTGTAGTATTGCAAGATGCTATGCAAGCTTCCAAGCGAGGAAAGTAATCAATAGTCCTATCATCTGTAAATCCTACAAACACTGACCTATCAAGATAGACCCACTGGGGCTAGGGAGATGTCTCTGCAGTTAGTAACACTAACCATGCTTGCACCAGACATGCACTCAATTCTCTACACCCATTTGGAAACATACAACCACCTATAATTACCGTTCCAAGGGATCCAATGCCCTTTTCTGATTTCTTACAGCACCAGACATGCAAGTGGTGCACAGACATTTATGCGGGCAAAACACCCATAAAACCATATACATAAAAGAAAATAAAAATCCTCAAAATATTTAAAAATAAAGTAAAACTATCGAGACAGAGAAATGTGTTCTATACACACAACGGCATATTATTCAGTCACAGTGAAGAATGGAATTATGCCATTTGAAGAAAAATGTCTAAATAGCATCTGAAGACATTGCCCTCATCCTCCTCTTCCTACTTAAGTCACTAAGTGAAGGTACACAATGTCGAACAGCACTGGACCAACAGAAGATGCACCCATAATGAAAAATAAAGTTTCTAGACAGTGCCAGAAGCACAAAGTCACTCTGACTTTGCTTCTTGCTTCCCCTGATGCTGCCCAACAGTCTGGCAGTAAGGCTTTCTGGTGGAGTTGACTTTGGGGAATACAATGCTTGGCGTCCTTAAGTATGTATTCAGGTATCTGCTGAAGTCCCCACTCTCTGCTGTAGGCTCTGCAAGGTCCTTTCCACTGGAGACTCCTGTATCTTCTTCAGTTTGTCCTGGGCTTTGGCTTTGGTCTTCTTGTCCAGGCAGAACCTCCCTCTCCTCTTGTCTTTTGTTCCTCTGCATTTCCAGGAGTCTTGCCTTTTCTTTACCAGCCCATTGTTCCTTTCCTTTGGTCACCTGGAGCTCTGCAATGCCTTTCACTTTCAGGAGGTCCCTTTGAACTGGGTTCTGGACACCCTAGGTGACTGCCTCACATGGACCTCTGAAGACTTTTATTGATTAATTTAACTTCTTCATGGGTGCCTTCTCAATGGGATTGAGTTAACATTTTCGTCAAGGTTAGGCTTGGTGTGTCTGAGAAAGTTGGATGGCTCAGTCACAGAACTTATGTCTTCTTATTAAACGATGCTGAAATGTCCCTGTTCTTCATTTCCTCATTGCCTCAGCCAGGTTTCTGAGACTCAGTAGGTCACAGCAGCAAGTACTCTAATAAACCCAAAATCGTTTAAATGGCTACATTTTATGCTGTTTATAGCCCTGTGCTATATACAATTAGTCTTTATGTGTGCTTAAACTTCTATCTCAAGAATTGAAAGAAATATGGTAACGACACTAACGATCCCTGGTGACAATGAAGAAATGACTTCACGATGTATCATTAGATGTTTCCATTGACGACACCCAGCAAATTTGTTTCCTGTTAAGTTTTCACTAGATGTATCAATTCCCCAAATGAAGAAATGTCTTTTTTCCTGCCTGTGGGGTGATCGCTGTGTGGTAAAATTCAAATCTCTGGAGTCATCTCTGAGAATTAATAGCTTCCTGAGACCATTTGGCCTTTTGAATTCTAGGAAATGGACCTCCATGACAATTTCCAGATCAGAAACTGCCTCAGAATAAAAGTGTTTCTGTTTATTTTCTTTGTTAATCTAATCATGCTTTGGCTGAGTTACTTGATTTACTGGTACAGCACTGATTCATTTAACTTATCATAGAGAAAGAGTATTTATAAATGGCCATTAGAGCTCCTAAGTCAGTTAAACACAAGACATGGTAGAATACTGCAGATGTCCCTCTGGGGCTTGGCTTCATGATATAATTTGCTATACTATGTTAGCAGGAGAATGTTTATGTAGACAGGTGCTTTTAATCCAACTTCCTTTTTTTAACTTTTTCTCATTTTCTTTATTTTTCAACAAATTCTCTTCATTTAAAGCTGAAATAGGACTATGGTAGAATAAACAAATCCTGCATTTTTATCACAAAGCCTTGTTTAGTCTTTTAGCAATAGAATATATTTCTTTTTAGTGGAAAAGCATTCCTATTATTGGGATATATATGTATATATATATGTATATATATACTGTATTTACTCTACAAACATACAGAGGAACAACAATTGAACTATTCATATACCCTTGATTGACTCTAAAGCTTTGACATATTTTGGGATAGAGTAGTGTTATAATTCAGAGCACTGTTGTATTTTGCATATATTACACTATTTGTGATACTCTGAACTTCTGTCAACACTGATTGCCTTCTGAGATAGTACCTTGAAGATTACAAGCATTCAATTCAATGGATGAATAGAAAACAAATGGAGAATAGAACCTTTCCTATTCTATCTTATGTGTTTCACATAGAAAGAAAACAATCCAACCTAGGAGGTGGTCTGTGTTTTGTCTGAGATCACTCAAATGGGTTCCATTCTGGAATGAAATGTCAAAGAGAATGAGCTACATATAGCTCACACATATTACAGTGGTTATGCAGATTGTCATTCCCGAGTACTGGGCATGTAGAGATACAAACTACTCAAGAAATGATTAAAAGGACCAGGCTTAATTGTTGTATATATTACTGAAGCTCAACAAATATCTTAGCTTCTGTGATCTTTTTCTGCTTTGCTGTGTACAGCACAGACATTCCTGGAGTACCGAGCTGTAGTCAGGAGAGCAATAGCACACACTTCTCTTTTTCATTCAGATTTTCCAATTCTGGGAAAAAATGTCAATCACCAATTATACTGATATTCATTGCTTTGTTTTATTTTTTGAATCTCTCTCTCTCTCTCTCTCTCTCTCTCTCTCTCTCTCTCTCTCTCTCCTTGTTTATTCATTAATTTACTAGGGGAAAAAAAATCTTCTTGCAAGGACCATGCTGGTCTTGAACTCACATTCCTCCTGCCCTAGACTCCAGGTGACAGGATTACAGGAACATAATACAATATTGAGTTCTTTCAATCAGTTCATCGTGGGTAGTCTTTTAATTTGTAATTCCAACAAATTCTTCACTTAAAAATGACATCTAGGGCCAGAAAAGAACCTTACAGGTAAAGATGCCTGCTATGCAAGCTTGGCAACCTGTATCCAATCCCAAGAACCAATGCAAAAGTGGAAGGAGAGAATCAAAACACACACACACACACAGTGGCTTGTACACCCATACATAATAATAATAAATTAAAATTTGTTTTAAAGAAAAATCCAATTAAGAAAATTATTACATAAACTTACCTGAGAGGAGTTTCAAGTTTAAACCTGTTTTCTAAAAAATGGTGATGAGAGTCATAACTTCCTAAGAAAGTATACTGAAAATAGCTTAAATAATTATAGTACAAAATTGTAGTATTTGGCCATGTATCATGCTGTGTTTGTGATACTAGAGAATTTAACAAAATTGCCAAAAATATTTGTCCAATTACATCTTACAAACCACATGCCTAGAGTTCAGGTCAACAAACACAACACATAATAAGATGGTATTAAGAGTATGATAAAGAAGCCAGGCATAGTGGCACGTGCATTTAATCCTAGAACTTTGGAGACAGAGGAAGAACTCTGTGAATCTGAGGCCAGCCTGGTTTAGACAGAGAGTTTTAGTTCAGCCAGGGTGACAGAGTGAAACCCTGTTTCCAAGGAAAAATACCACAATAGAGCCAGCAATTTCAGAAAACAGGTATAATTTTAAGTAGAATAAATTGAGGCTCACTGGGAATCTCATGTTTCAGTAAACTCTGGAAGAACAGAGTTCACATGGTATATGGGATTTCAGGTAGAGGGGTCAGTCTGTGCAAAAGTCCAAGCTGTGGGACTGTAGAGATGGCTTGGGATAAAGAAAACTTGTTACTCTTGCAAAGGACTTGGTAAGTTCCCTGCCTCCACATGGTGGCTTCTTTTCAACCAACCATTCATAGTTCTAGCTCCAGGGAATCCAATGCACTCTTCTAAGCTTCACAGGCATCAGACATACATGCAATACCTGTACATACATGCAGGGGCAAAACACTCATGCACTTGAGATAAAAATAAATAAAAAAGCCTAAATTAGGAGCTGACTTACGGTTACAAGGATATATCAAAGAAAGCAGTAGCATTAAAGAGAAGGGTCACTAAAGTGTTGAGTAACCAGCAGAAGAGACCTAGATCGCACAGAGCCACAGGACCCTGTACCACATTACTTATATGAGATATGAAATACCCTTATGTTACATTCAGGTCATTGTAAGGTGATGTGTTTTATAGCTTACTTAAAGTAAAATCATTGAATAATTTTGATTGGAGAAGTCACATGATATAGCCTTCTTTTACAAAGGCTTGCTGTGCTTAAAAATAAGCATAGAACAAACTAGAAGCAAGGAATTTATTTGACAGGCTGTTAGCTAGTGCAGTAGAGGCAGCTGGTGACTAAGGCCAAGGTTATTCTATCAAAGTAATTTTTAAAATGGTCATATTCTGATAGTCTGAATGAGTTTGGAAGGCAGAAACAACAGGGTTTCCTCATTGCTTGATTGTTGGGTATGGAATGAATAAGGCTGGGATGGAAGCCAATTGGTAAGGAAATAGCTGTAGTTGAATAATGAGCACACTAATTTTGTGAATGTCTCTTGGTAGCTAAAAACCAAGTATTGGATTTTATGTACGAATCTGGAATTCCGGAGCCAAGTGAGGATTGTGAAAATACACAAGTGGCCCATTGTCATAGATAACCTTTCTAGTTATGAAACTGGACCACATCAGCTGGGAGCAGGGACTAACCTCAAGTGTCACTCCAACATAAAAAAAACCATTTGCATACAAGTAACTTTATATAGGCAGAACAGGTTATAATTGTATATGTATTAATATACACAAAAAAGAAAATTAAAAATGAGGCCATGAATTTGAGAGAGAACAAGGGGGAGGATGTGGGAAAGGTTGGAGGAAAAAAGGAAGGCAGAAATTGTGTAATTATATTTTAACTTCAGAAAGTAAAGGAAGAAACAAAAGAAGAAAACAGTTGACAAAGAAGTCCAAATAGAAGTGATGTAAAAGGAAAACTAACAATTGAGATTTAAAATAAAGAAAATGCATCAAGGAAAAAAGATGCTCAACTAAGTCCAAACCTTCAAGAGGTTTCAGAGAAAATATAAGAACTGATCAACAGATTTATCACCATGAAGATTATGTTGGGATTCCTTAGAGAAAACCAAAAGACGTATAAGAATGAACAAGTTTAAACCATATGTGAATTAGTAAAGTGATCAAGGCTCCCAGAAAATTAAATGATTCACACAACTATACACAACTATATATTGTAACTGCATTTGTATAGCTATACGGGGGAATAAAAACATCTACCTTTTCCCCAGAGGTGCATTTTCTCCAATATGGCCACACCCCCCAAGTCGTCCCAAGCAGTTCCACCAACCGGGACCAAATATTCAAATATATGAACATATGGGGGCTATTCTCATTCAAATGACCATATTAATCTATTTTGGAAGAATATTAACTCCAAAGTAACTTACTGTGCAACAATAGGAAATACCAGACTAATCTCTGCCCCAGTCCCTGCTGCAGAACTTCCAACCCCTTGGAACTCTAGGGATGGATGTGGCACACAATGATCTGATTCCATTTTGGGTTCCTGCCCCAGTGCATGAGACAGAGCTGCTTTTATCCTCCAGCACAATGGTGCTAGATTGTCATTGTTCTGTGTGCATTTTGTTGCCCCTTCCTACACATGTTCTGGATAGTGAGGTCATCGTTTGCTCCACCACGGGACTGATGCTTGGGAAAAACCTGAAAGGAACTAGGTGCCAGGAACTCCAGTAGTATAAACCTGGAGCTTTAAATCTCAATCCCCACTCTTTCAAGAGGGGGAAAGAGCTGAGGATGAAGTTAGCAATCCGCCATGCTTACACGAAGCCTCTATAGAAATTCCTGGACTGTGTGATCTGTGGTGTATCTGATATGGTGAGCACAGCCATATAGAGAGAGTGGTATAGCTCAACTCCATAGCGTCAGACCTCTTCCACTCAGGAACCTTCCAGATTTCACCTGAGTATTTCTGTACTTGGCTATTCACCCAATTCCTTTATTATTTCCTTGATTAGTAACCTGAAAAACACAAGTTTGAGGTTATTTTGAGTGATGTGAACCACTTTAAAAAATTCACAGGATCTGACTGAGGTGATGGCTCAGTGGGTAAAAGTACCTGCTGTAAACATATTAGACCTAGGTTCAAATTGTAAGAATTCATGTAAAAGCCAGACATGCTGTGTGAATATACATACATCTGTATTCTCAGAACTCTTACAGAAAGATAGGAGGCATAGACATAGAACACTCAGAAGTTAGCTACACTTCTGTACAGGGAGCAAAACAGACCCTATCTCAAATGAAATGAAAGGCAAGGATTATTACCTGACCTTGTCCTCTGGACTTCCACCCACCTGTTTTCACACACATGAATGTGGACACAGATACGCACATTGTACACACACACAGAGAGAGAGAGAGAGAGAGAGAGAGAGAGAGAGAGAGAGACAGAGAGACAGAGAGACAGAGAGACAGAGAGACAGAGACAGAGAGACAGAGAGACAGAGACAGAGAGAGGAGGAGGAGGAGGAGGACAGAGGGAGGGAGGGAAGGAAGGAAGGAGGGAAGAATGGAGGGAGGGAGGAACAAAGGAACGAAAAGAAGGACCCAATGAGAAGAGCATTGTGGGAACTTCATCTCATACCCGATTCTTCCAAAACAGGTTACAATCTGTACTTAAAAACTGACTTTTAAGGCAGGAGGTAGTCTTTTAGCACCAAGTCCTCAACCTGTGGGATCTCACATTATCTCTAAGTAGAGACAGTCAAAGTTGAATTCAGGGACACTCAACTGGTGACCTCTAGAAAATCAACCAGGGAATTGCTTGCTATGCAAGGAAAATCCCTCTTCATCTGTTGTCAGGGGTGCTGAAGGACTGAAAATGCAGAGACTTAGAAAAACAACTTGGTTTTCCTACATACTTATACCCTTGTTGTAGAAAAAGATCCATGCTCCCTTTTTACAAAAGAAAGGGAAAAAATTACCATAATTGGGTTTTACAATTGTATGTACTATTTTAGTCTGGTTACAGGACACGTTCAAAATCAGATTTTATTTTATTTCTTTAAAAAGTGCTTTCTCTTGAAACATACAATTAAAATTAATAAGAGAAATATAATATAACCTCAAATGAGAGCTTATAGACTGCATTCCTTACAACAGCTGTTTCTATTTCATTTTAAATTAAGCAAACTTTATAGAGAGTTTGTAGTTGACCTCTGAAAATAGCAATAGTGTCAGTCCTGCGGCATATGTTTCTGATTTTGTATATCTGAGATAACATTTCTTATAATATTCAAAAATAAGACTAAGTTCTGTCTGAAGAGAAGAAAATCTAGGTTTTCTTTAGATGTTATTTAAATAAGTGTGGATATTACCCTTTGAGGGTATGAAAAACTACAGGCTTTATCTCCTCTGTCTCATCCACTATTCCTAGAGAACCCATACTGAAAAAATTAAAACAAATCCCGCAACTCTGGCGTCTGAAATAGACTGTGGAGCCCAGAAAAAAATTAATATTTTAGACAGCCATTCAAATCCTCATTTCTATTCATAGTGAAATTTTTTGTTTATGTGTAGTGACTTTCTTCTTCTATGATGCTTTTAAAAAAAAACTCTTGTACACTTATTACTAAATCCTTTCAACATTTTTAAGAAACAGACAGGAAATTCATATTGGTCAAGACATAAATGAAAGCAAAGACATGCTTTATTACATACCATGGAAAAAGAAATCTAATGAATTACTGCACTGAAACAGTTAATTAGCCATTCTTCCTCTTGAGAACCAAAGGAGAGGAAATTGGCTTAATATGTCTAAACAGTCAGGGGACTACAAGACAGTAATAGGAAAGGCTTCTCTAAGGGTGAGAGCGAAGACGAGGTTTGCATCCCAACAATGGAACATGAGAAGACAACCAGTATGTGTCACGTGAGGGGCAGAGAAGTCCCACACCTCAAAGCAGTGTTTGTACTGTGCCTGTGTCTTTATCCCAGGCACACACCTGAGTTCCATGATGATACCAGCATCTTCTGAGTCACAACCCTTCTTAGAGAAGAAAAATAACAACAATTTTTAGATGTGATTTTTTTAACCTGGTTATGGCAGGCAAAAATAATTAATTCTTTCAAATTCATGGAATTCTGTATATAATAATAATAATAATAATAATAATAATAATAATAATAATAATAATAATAATAATAATAAAATTAGTCTGAGGGTAAGTGTGGGCCATGGAGGAGTCTTTTGAGCTCACACTCTTTAGATTATCGCCTCTGTTGTTTCTCTTCACTTCCCCAGATTTTCCATTTCCAGAATTCCCTCAGTTTATGTTTTCTTTATTGTTTCTATTTCAGTTTTCAAGTCTGACCCTCTGCATCTGGGTGACAGGTGTGCAACTTGGTCTTTTGTGGGGTGTCTGGCAGTGGGACCAGGACCTGTCCCTGATGCATGAGCTGACTCTTTGGAGTCTGTTCCCTATGGTGGGATGCCTTTATCAGCCTTGATACAGTGGGGAGTAGCTTGGTCCTGCCTCTCCTATGGGAGGCCTAACTCCGGTCTGAATGAAGACTGAGAAGAAGTGGATGAGGTAGGGGGGTAGAGGGGAGGCAAGAGGAGGGAGTGGAAGCGGGAGGAGAAGAGGGAGGAGGACCTGTGCTTGGTATGTAAAATAAATTTTAAAAATAATGAATTTTTTAAAAAGAATATTGCCACTACTGACCAAGGTGGGTGTGGGAGAGGGACCTAAGTCAACCCGAGAGTACCTCATGGAACTAAAATTAAAGGTTTGACATACTGACTCTTTCCCACATTCAGGGAGCAGCAATATTTACAAGCGCCACAGGGTTAACTGCATCTGTGACTAATCTATAATTTCTTTAATGTGCTGTGTATTATGGCTCGAATCTGAAATGTTCTCTCACAAGCCAACCTCTGAATGTTCAGTCTCCAGCTTGTGGTGTTACTGGGGAATCTTTGGATCCCTCGGGAACTAGGTACTTTTTCCCCTTTGGTTTAGAGATGGTAAAACAACTGCCTTCAGAGTCCTGTGAGAAAGATGTTGAACTAACTGCAATTAGCAACTGTAATTAGCAATTTTAAAAGGACCATTGCAAAACATAGGAAGTTTTACAGTCAGGTTTTTAATGCTAATAACCCCATATTTTGATACAAATACATGTATATCACAGGTAACCACCCAAAGAGGAATTTGACTATATTTACTGACTTAATCCAGAGGGCTCGTCTTTTTAGAATTTGAATTCTTTTAAATAAATATGAGCTTGGATTCAGACATTTATTAAAAGTTCTTTCAGATATAGCATCTTGCTTTATTTTCCACCCACTAAAATCTGTAGTTTGAAGTTGTATAGTAAGATAGAATCACCAGTGTATGCAGAATTTTTAATCCTATATTTAGCTCTTTGATTCAATTACTTTTACAAAGAACAGAAATTTATACCTCTTGTTTGCATAATTATTCCACAAGTATTCCACTGCAAGGAAAAATCTGAAACATTATAAACACCATCATTCTAACGTACTAGTTACAGTTGAAATGGAATGTTTATACTGAAGAATTTAATAAAGTATTTGCAATGGATCATATTCTTCATTTTTAATTTTTAATTATGTTTCACTTACATATTTTGTGTGGGGGAGGGTGCATGCTACAGGCACACATGGGGATGTCGGAAAACAACTTTAAGGTATCTAGTCTCTCCTTTCATCATTCAAGTCCCAAGGATTGAACTCAGGTCCTCAGGCTTTACAGCAAGCTCCTTACCTGCTGAGCCACCTTACCAGCCTGTAGCTCATATTCTTTCAGCAAGCCATGCCTAAAGTCAAAGCTACTCATTAATGTGCTAAGGCAAATTTATTTTATAAAATATATTATAGATACATTTGAATATTTTTGCTCCCATGTATAAAAGAAAGTTTTATAAAATAATTTCTCAAGTTTTAAGAAGTTCAGAGTACTTATACATAATATGTTTATAAAAATTGGCCTGTCTTATAGTTAGCTCTTGATAAAGGTTCTTGATAGGCTACTCCCTATAGTCCTGAGAGGACTATTTCTGGCTGACATTTAAACAGACATATCTAAAGCTTAAAATTTAACATCTACAAATAATAGAATGCATCAATACTTGTCTTTTGGGGTCTGGGTTACCACATTCAGGATGACTCTTTTTAGTTCTACCCACTTACCTGCAAATTTCATAATTTCACTTTTCTGAACAGTTGAACAATATTCCATTGTGCAAAATGTATCACTTTTACACTGTGCATTCAATTGAAGGATACCTAGGATGTTTCTAGTTTCTGGCTATTATGAACAAAGAGACAATGAACATGGATGAGCAAGAATCTCTGAAGTAAGATGTAGAGTCTTTTGATTATGTGACCGAGAGTGGTTTAGCTTGATCTTGAGAAAGATTGATTTCCGGCTTCCTGAGGAACCAGCACGGTGATTAAACAGTGGCTGTACCAGTTTGTGTCCCAGCAGCAATGAATAAGTGCTCCCCTTTCCCCACATCTTCTCCAGCATCTGTTATCCTTTGTTTATTGATCTTGGCCACTGAGACTTGAATAAGATGAGATCTCAAAGTAGTTTTAGTTTGTACTTTTCTGGTTGGTGGCTAGGGATGTTGGGCATTTTTCAGTACTTCTCAGCCATTTGTGTTTAATCTTTGGACAACTCTGCTTAGTTCTATACCCCATTTGATTCGGTTTATTTTTTTTCTTGATATTCATTTTAGTTCATTGTTTAGTATAGATAATAACCCTGTATCAGACGAATAATCACTAAAGATTTTTTCCATAGGTTGCCACTTTTCACAAATGATGATGTCTTTTGCCATAGAAAAGCTTTTCAATTTCCTGAGGTCCCATTGGCTGTTGATCTTAATGTCTGTGCTATTGGTATCCTGTTTAGAAACTCCTTTCCTGTGCCAGGGACCTCTCACCTATTTCCTACTTTCTCTTTTATCAAATTCTTGAGGTGTTTTATCTACTTAACCAAAGAAGTTAACTGGTAAGGGGCAGGGTGGGAGGAAGGAATCCTGTAAGGGAGGGGAAATAGGATACAGTGACAACGGGAAAATGAGGATAGGGGAGCTAAATGGGGAGGGGGATGGGAAAGAACAGTAAAGCAGGTATTATGGGGAGAGTCAATAACAGCAAAAAGGCCATTTGGAAAACCATATACAAATCTGCTAATGTAGAAGCTTCCCAAAATATATACATGAGAGGAATTTAAATGGAGTTACCATATAATGGGGAGAGAATGACCCAACTACATATCTGATGCCAGCACTAAAACCTCTGGTGCCAGGAAGAAGTTATATCTTGTCGAGTCATTGACCGAAAGGAGTCCCATAGACCACACCCCCCCAAACATCACAGGTTATTTCCAAAGTTATTGATTATGATCCATAATCTGGTGGTGAGGTAACAGATAATAAGCTTACTCATATTATCACACACGGAAAAATCATTGTGCTGGAAAGTCCTTTTTCACAGTTACTAGAGAAGAAAACAATCAGCAATATCACCCAAGCTCCAAAACGTACAACCAACAACAGCGACCCTCCCGCAAGATAAACTGAAGCAATCGCAACACAAACACTATGGGAGTAACCACAGCCACTCCCTAAATTAGGTTCATGCCCACTCCATCAGGTGGAACCCATACCCGAAACTGCTAAAGCAGTCAAGAAGCAGAGAGTAGGGGGGTTATGGATTCCAAGGGAAAATCTACCACTTCTGTTCTGCCAGAGGAACGTAGCTAAAATGACTCTTGATGACATGTTACAATGCCCATAGATCAGAACACTGCGCGACATTCATCACAGACAGTAATTAGCACAAATACCCGCAGCAGACAATGTGCAAAGTGTAAGAGACTTTGGAGCACTCAGCTGTAAATGGGATGTTCTTATCAAAGTTCTCTCCTCAAGGCTTAAGGAAATATAAAAATGTAGAGATGGAAAGATTGCAAGAGCCGGAGATGATCGATGACTCCAAGGAAACAGCATCTCCAGACACAACAGAACTGATACCCATATGAACTCTCAGAGACAGTGACGGCGCACAAAAGATCTGCACAGGTTCAAAACCAGACAAAATCCCAGCACTGAGGAGGGGAAGGGAACACGGGATTCCACTCTTAACCAAGAAATTATTTGCAGTTGATACCTGCTGGGAAAAGAAAAATATCAGTTTGTTCAATGGAGTGTCATTGGATATATCTACCACACTTTAAGACAGGCTCCATGCCCAGCAGTGGTTAGCCAATATATAACAGACTCCATAGGTTTTTGTGTACTTTTGTATTGTTTTGTTTTTATCTTTTCTTAAAGTTTGTTTGTTTTGTTTTGTTTTTATTTTGGGAGTGGTTTTTTTTTTTTTTCCTTCTTTTTTGGACAGACAGAGAGAAAACAAAGTTGAGTAGGTAGGGAGGAGGATCTGGGAGGATGTGGGGAAGGGGACAGACTTATGAAAATATATTGTGTGAAAATTTTTTAATTAAAAACTAAGTTTTTGGTTTTTTGAGACAGAGTCTCTCTGTGTACCTTGGCTGTCCGGGAACTCACTCTGTAGAACAGACTGGCCTTAAACACAGAGATCTGCCTGCCTCTGCCTCCAGAGTGCTGGGATTGAAAGTGTGTATAACCACCACCCAACAAAACTTAATTTTTTGAAAGGAAAGATTACATTTGAGGGATGGAAGGGATAGCTCGGTGGTTAATAGGACTTGTTGCTCTAGAAGAGAAGCTGGCACCCACAAGATGGCTGTACTCCAGTTCCTAGGGACCTATTGCCCTCTAGTGGTCTCCACAAGCATGTACACATGTGGTGCACAGACATGCAAGCATGCAAAACACACATACAAAATGAATAAATCCGTTTAAAGATATAACACTGATTGAAAATGGTAATCCAAGTCAATTAGTTAGTCTCCACCACTAGCTTAAGTGAATGATGCATAAAGTTTCATATTATTTATGAATAAGTCAACATATTTATTTATATGTCAAACCTTGGTTCCATTTCTTGCACATGACATAACATTGTGACTTATGGAGAATGTAACCTTGATGGCAAATACTGAGAATGCTCACTGTTCATCATCAAAGAAAATCAGGACAAGAACTCAAACTGGGCAGGAATCTGGAGACAGGACCTTATACAGAGGCTGGGAGGAATGTTCCTTAATTGGCTTGCTCAGCCTGTTTTCTTAAAGAACTAAGAACCCTTGCTCCAGGGATAGCACCACCCACAATGGTCTGAGCCATCTCCCGTCAATCACTAATCAAGAAAATGCTATGCAGTCATATCTTATGGAGGCATTTTTTTCAACTAAGGTTCCCTTCTTTCAACAGAAAAAAAAAACACTAACTTGTGTCAAGTTGACATAAAACTAGCTATTACAATTGATCCCTTGTCAAGGTGATACAAAAGTACATCACTGTTAAATCATGGTCTTTCCTTTCTTGTTCTTCCCTAAAATTAAACATTAATATCTACATTGCAATATAAAAATTCCAAATTTCAAAAGTCCCACAGTCTTTAAAAATCCGCACATTTAAAAATTCAGTCTCTTTTAAATAGCCAGACTCTTTTAAAATCAAAAACATTTTAAAACTCCTTCTCTCAACTGTGAAGCCAAAAGTAAATTAAATACTTTCTCACTTCAAGAAGAAAAAACCAGGACACAGTCACAATCTGATTAAGAGAAAACCCAAATTCCAAAAGTATGATTTAAATTAACACAAAATCCAAAGTCTAGGTTTCACTTACTATCTTCGGTGCTTCTATGAGGGGCTTGGGTCACTTCTCCAGCTCTGGCCTCTGCAGCTCCCACTGGCTCCATTCTGCCACTGATGCTGTCTTGGTGGCCATCTCACAGTTCTGGCATCTTCAAAACTTCTGGGGTCCCTTGAAACTGGACTTTCACCAATAGCCTCTCCTGGACTCTATTCAGAGACTCCATCCCTGCCACACTCCATCCCATGACACCTTCAAGCTTTCAAAACCAGATACCACCAAGCTTGACTGCCAGTTTGAGGTACAATCTTGGTCATTTCTGGAATACAGCTTCTATGTGCTGACCCTGAGGAAAAACTTCCCAAAAGAAGTTCAATGATAGTCTCTCCTTAATCACAGCTGATCCTTTGGCCCCGGCTGACCAGCATCAATTGTCTCAGCTAAGCATAGGACTCACTTCAGTAGCTCTGGTCTCTTGTTAATCACAGTCTATGTATGCTTCAGCTCCATTTGACCAGACACCGTAGATTCTTCACACAAAAGTCCTGGTAGAGTCTCTGCTTCCCTCTGAAACTTCACAAACCCGGCCTCCAGCATCTGCATGACTTTCAACAGCCTTATCTTTCAAGCTCCTGGAGAACAGTTCACAGAGCTCTCAATGCTCAATGGCTTTTCCCACCCAAAGTCCCAAAGTCCTTCCCAAGTCTTCTCAAAAACAAAGTCAGGTCTGTCACAGCAATGTCCCACTATCCCGGTACATAGTTGAGGTTACTATTTCTGGAATATCATAACCAACATGACTTGGAGAGGTAGGTATTTAGCTTGAACGTCCATTTCACTATTCATTATTAAAGGAAGACAGAGTAGGAACTCAAACAAGGCAGGACCTAATGGAGAAGACATGGAAGAGTGTTCCTTAACAGGCTTAATCCTCATAGTTTGCTCAGCCTGCTTTTCTGTAGAAGCCAGGACTACCAGCCCACGTATGGCACCACCTACAAAGGTCTGGGCCCTCCCTCATAAATCACTAACTAAGAATATGCCCTATATCTGGATCTTAAGAGGCATATTCCTCAATTGTGCTTCCCTCCTTTCAAATAACTCTAGCTTGTATCAAGTTGACATAAAATTAGCCAGCCCAAAATGATTTTCATAAAATAAAAAATAAAGGTAGAGGACTAGGTTTTATTTACACTGTGGTCTAGCGAATCCTCTTGGTCAGACCAATGGTCTGATTGATCATTATTCCATTCTGGTTCTGTAAGGGATTCTAGAAAAGCTAGTATCTCTGTGACCATTTCAATGGACCATTTCCATCAGATTCTGGCACATGTTCTAGGATGTGGCCTCCATCTCAGGTAATGGTCCTCAGTAGTATAATGATCTGTCCATGGGGCGGGGGGAATCAGCCTTGTTTGGAAGTGGTTTTGACTTCTTACCGTGGTTGTGTGCTCCTACTATTCCTCAGGAAATGTGAACAAAGAGGTGCTTGACTCTGATAGGTAAGTGATGACAGAGCAAAGTAGGAACCAAAGTTCACTTGGTGAACCAATGAGTTTTATTAGTGTTCCTTAGCAGAATGTGGGTGAGGGGCTATTTGCCAGAGCAGAAAGAACTCAAAGACTCCTGCATTATAAAAAGCCCACTCCAACACAAGTGACAGCCTGAGAACTTACAGGCTTCCCACCAGGTTGGACAGTGTCTCTTCCAGATAACTCAGGCACTCTGAGTCTTCTGGTGGATTGGCTAATCTCTTCTTTTATGTGGCTTTTGGTCCTCCTTCTCACAGGCAACTTAACTGGCCTGAGTCTCTTCTAAACAGCTCAGGTGGTTTGAAAGTATCTTTCAGCTGTCCTTACAGCTTATATACGCTTTAGAAGAAGGGAACCCAGTGAATCTGTTTGGTTTCAGGGACTTCCTGAAACCTTTACATTACTTCCTAAACTTAAGATACTTCCCTATAAGGATGGGATGCTTCACCTCCTCTTGGAACATCTGGTTGCTTCACCCCTTTTCTTACATCCTGTATTTTAATGAGCTTCCTTCCATGATAGAAGGTTTAATCTTGAAGGGAAACCAAATGGTTTCTTGATGCTCTATAATAGCCATCAAGATGCTTATGACTAGTCACAGATCTAAAGTAGCCCCAGAAAAGAGTGAGTCAGAAGAGGGGGTGGAGTACAAAGAGGCAAAACAGATATAGAAAAGCAAAGTAGAGAGCTCGGACCTTTGATCAGTCATCTCCTCTCAGAAAACGCTGCTCAAGGTGTTCAAGGATAAAATGGAGTAGACAGAAATTGTCATCTGTGAAAAAGAAAGGGGAGAAAAAGTCCAGTGGCCTATACTGCACATTAAGTGGGAGTTTTGGAAGACAAATAGCAATAATATTTCACTCAAAACAAACAAATAACAAAACAAAACAAACACAACAAAAGCCTACCTAGGTATAGAAGAGAGAATAAAATAGAGCTTTAAAAGGATATTTATGTATCTTGGGATAATTGTAGTGTTATTACCATAAATCAAACACAGAAGCAGCCTAATTATATATCAACAGATGGGTGGATAAGAAAAAAACATGCAGAGTACATACAGAGTGAGATGCTAATCAGCCTTAAAATTGGGGGAAAGGTGATATATACTTAAAGATATTAATCTAAGTGAAACAAGCCAGTCAAAGAAATATAAATGATAAAGATGCATTAACTTATACAGCAACTTAAAGAGTCAAAAGTAAGGAGATAAAAACAGGATGGAGAAGTCAGGATAATTGGGGTAGTATTGCTTAATTGTTTTAAGGATGAATGGATGATGAAAATGTCTCCATGACAATGTGGATATGCATGACACTCACTGTACATATAAAAATGGGTAAGATGTATAAGTTGTATGTGTGTGTTACCACAATTGAAAAACTGAAGAAAGATAGATTCAAAGATTTTAGCAGCAAAGAATTTTTTATGAAGTATCTGATTAATTAGCCTCTGAATTTAAACAAAAAAATCTCAAGCCACTATAAAGCCTATACCATGCAAGTTTTCTTTTGAGGGTGTGGTAAAATGGAAGCTAGAAACTGCTTTAAAAATAACCCAGTATTTGAGGTTAAAAGGCACATTTATATTATGCTTAGTACAGATTTGCGGTATCATTATTTTTATTCCCTTTAGACAAACATGGAGAGGGAAAAAAGAAAAGGCAAGAACATATAAAATGATCATGTGTGTGTGTGTGTGTGTGTGTGTGTGTGTGTGTACAGACTTGCAATGCTATTGTTGTTGTTTGTGAAAAGCTCAGTTTGTTTTAAATCTGAGCTTAATTAAGGAGAAAAAAGAAAACATGAGAATACCGTATGAACCACATAGCACAGACTCAAACTTTGTATCTTTTTTTCCTTTCCACTTTCCCAAATGGTTTCATATGCTCAGTTTACAACAGAGAGAAACAAAAAGTGAAAACACATACAGAAAATTGTTTTCTGTTTCTGCAGCATGTTTTGTCTTTAAATACATCATTCGAATAAGTAATTTTTAGAAAAAATCAAAATACAATAAAAACATGGAAACAAAGCTTTTGTGAGGAATGATTAAAATGGAAAGCAGGGGTGTTTGGGGTCCTTTTTTCCTGCATGTGTTTTCTACTCTCCTTCTACCCAAGTGACTTTACAGAAAACTAGTATCCCCCGGAGTTTTCTTTGGAAGCTAGTGAGCGCACAGAAATTCACCATGTTCATTTTCTCACTGGAAATTTGAAATTCTCCTTCTCAGCCTTGAACTGCTAGACAATGCCTCTCCATCGTCTGTGAGTTTGTCAGAACAAATGAAGTCACTCAGTGCACACTTGCTTACCTTGCTCCACGAAGACCAAAGTGACAAGGAAACTCGGCCATGAGGCCATCAAACCCTGGGTTCCACGTCTACAGAAAACGTTGTCTAATGAACTGTCAGGACCATGCATCTATGCATTCTTTTAGCCTATAACACAATTTAGTCTTGGATGTACTTTGAGAAATAAAGTAACTGCATTTGGCACCTCTTTACAGATATAATAATTATATTCGCTCATCCAAAATCCATTCATTGTCTGCTAAATTGCCAAGCACTATACTTCTGCCTTCAGGGTACTCATGATTGAGAGAAGGCTGGGAAGGAAAACCAAAGACAGGAGAGAATAAAATAGTTCAATACTTTGTGAGTCTATGTCCTGGCTTTAGTTAGAAGCATTCAGAAGAGGCATTTACTCTGCCTTGGAGTAAGGTGAAATGTTCAACAAAACCATTTCAGGAGAGGTTACCTGAAGGATAAATGTTCTTGTAGCGGACAGGAAAGGGCAAGGAAGACATCCAGGCAGTGAGAAATGAAGTATGGGAAGGTGTAAGTACCACTTAGACATAAGCTACACTTCTGAGTCAGATACCGAGAGCAGGAGTGAGGGAGCAAGACTTAGCTAAGGGTCAGGCAGAGCCATCGTTTTAAAAACTTCAAGCTCTGTGGCAGTGGAGCTTTGAGGACAAAGCTCAAGTGGGCTTTGCGACAAGGCAAGGACAGGGAAAATGGGATGGCAGGACTCGAACAGTCAGAGTGCAAGGGGAAGGGGACCACTGCTGGGTAAAGGCAGGACTAAGAAAACACCTTCTCTTCTGCTGCCTTTAAAGATTCCTGAATTCTTCTTGCTTAGCCCTGACCCACATTTCGGTGTTTCTATACACCCAGCAAACGAGAGCCAGCACGGAACTCTGCATGCCTTCTATCTTGAAAAGCCAGGTGTTAAAGCCAGAGGAGAGAGAAGCGGTGGGGAACTGAATGTCAGTAACTAAATGAAGAAATTCAAGATTAGCAAAAACTAACAATTTTACTCTGCTCACTGGAGGAAGAAGTAGAGCAGCTGGGAGGCAAGAACGATTTCAAAATGGGAAAGTTGACCCCTTTTGCCCATGGAAGTTGCCTATGCAATCTGCCTTCTAGAGAAGTGATAAGATACCCATAATCCTCATCTTCAACCCTACAAGAAAGGAGGGAGGGAGGGGGAGAGGGAGAGAGAAACAACCCATGGGAAAAACTTTTAGTCGGGATAAAGGAGAAAGTAAATTACAGCGTTATTGTTATGAATGGCTGCAGGGACCAGTGGGACATGATGGGGCAAGAAGCCAGCCGTCCTTGTTCCTCAATACAAAACAATCCCTGTATTGAACTGGAAAGAGAACGGAACGCTCATCAATTATATTAAAAGTGGATTGACTTATTAAAAATGCAGCAGTGTTTGCCAAAGGCAGATGGAAAACAGAAATTCAAAACAAGGTGAGGTCATCGGCAAAACCCCAGCCTTGCCACTAACTCCCAGCAGCTGACAGTTTTCCTGCATCAGTGTGGTGCTGATGGGCTGCGGGCAGGGAATAGGAGGCAAAGAGGATGGGGAAGAGAGGGCGTAAAACCCAAGGAACGGTTATAGGCTCCTTCTCCTCCATCACTTCTGAACGTAGAGAAGAGTAACTGCCGTGCCTTGTCAAATTCTTAGCTATTGGTATCAGCTTAGCCTTAGGGTCACACATCCTGGTGGGAGCCAGGGTTTCCATCTTGTAGAGATCCTCTTTGCGTGCTCATTAGACACTACAATTTTGTACAGCTAACACCTGCCGAACTCTGGTAACGTGTGAGCCTGGTTTGAGATGGTCACTTTTCTATAATGTTGCAACTTAAATTCTGAACTCAAAATAACCTTAGAAATATCTCGTCTTTGGCTCTTAAGTTCTCTAGTGGGAAAAGCCGAAACCCAGAAAAGGCAGGTGATTTGCTTCAGCTTACACAGCCTGTGAGCAGCAACTCCGTGGCTTGAATCTAAGACTTCTGGCATTTGTTACAGGACGGAATTGAAGCAAATGGAACTAACTGATCCAAGAACAGGGCTTAGAAAGCAAGCAAGCCAACGAATGCGCTAATAGAACTCTCTTATTTTATAGCCCTCATCAGCTTTATCGGCATGGTGGCATTTGCCTGTAACCTCACCACTTGGGAGGCCGAGACAGGAGGTTCGCGAGTCCAAAATCAGCAGTGCAAGCTGCGCCACGAAACCCTAGCTTATAAAAAAAATCTACTGAGTGAAGATATTATCAAAATAGCAGGCGCAATGGACACGTCTGTACTTGAATCATGACACGTTTTATTAAGTTTTAAACAATCTTTCCTTAGAACTATGGCCACAACAAAAATTAACTTTACTTACCAAACAATGGAAGGGGTTTGACAAAAGTTGTCCCACCTATTTCTGGGGAAATCAAAAAAGGTTGCAGTGATTGACAGAGCATGGGAAGGAGAGATTAAATTAAAGGAAAATCAACTCTTACTGCTTTAATCATCAATACGATGGAGATTTTCCCGACAACCACTGTCAATTTGCACACAAGTTACTATTCAATTATCCAAATTTGAAACAGAGAATACTGCTTTCTTCTACAGTAGGATTAAAAACGAAGACTTTACAAATTATGTTAATGTTGACTACAATCAGTTCTTACAAGTCCTTTTCTTCTTCATGAGTTCTTCAAATTAGAGCATGCAAAATATGGTTTCCAGAGACACAGACGCAGGGGCAAACTGGAATAGAATGAATCTGTTTTTCAAGAGCAAGAAGCAGCGTGCACTTGAGAGTGAGGAACAATTGGACGATGGGAGAATCTTTGTGATCAGAAGAGAACAGGCTCATGAAAATCTACAGAGTTGAGACTCTGGCTCTTGATGACTAATCACATAAGTCTGGATAACTTGCTGCTTTTCCGAGCTTTGGTTTTATGTGTGAATCTTGTGTCAAAGAATGATGATTTTTCTGTTATTGTTGAGTCCTAAAGATGACAATAAAAGATCGTGCTGGCCCACTTTCACTGAGTACCAATATCCCACTGAGTGTTGACCTAGCCCAACTGCTTCATATGAAAGGTAGAACAGTCTGAACACCTCCTACTGTGGTGGAATATTACCTTAGCTGGACAAAGATGTGTAACATTTGTTTACCCCATAGAATGTACTTTAACTGTGTAAAGGTCTGTTACCTTTGCTTATGCTGCATTTATTTAATGACATAAGAATGTGTGTTTAATTATGTAAAGATGTGTTGCATCTGTTTCACCTTGCCTGCCTAAGACACCTGATTGGTCTAATAAAAAGCTGAATGGGCAATAGCTAGGCAGGAGGTAGATAGGCAGGCTGCTAGGCAGAGAGAATAAATAGAAGGGAAAATCTAGGTTTGAGAAAGAGGAGAGAAATGAGAGGTGAGGAGAGAAATAGAGAAATATACCCAGGGCCACAAGCCAGGGAGCTATCAGCCAGCCAGACATAGAGACAGCAGGAAAGTAAGAAAAGGTAAAAAAGTTCTGAGGCAAAAGGTAGATGAAGAAAAACAAGTTAATTTAAGTTA
This sequence comes from Alexandromys fortis, assembly GCF_014885135.2. Lineage (NCBI taxonomy): Eukaryota > Metazoa > Chordata > Mammalia > Rodentia > Cricetidae > Alexandromys > Alexandromys fortis. The sequence continues at coordinate 15,450,290 of NW_026067890.1, forward strand.
AAAGAGCTAGCCAGAAATGAGCCTAAGCTAGGCTGAGCAGGAGCTGGTAGAACGGCAGACAAAAAGAAGAGTTGAGTATAGCCTACGGATCTGCTCCCCCATTATTAGTGACCAAAGTGGGTGGAAACAGGATGTTCGGTGTCAATCAGTGGGAATCAACTGTAGAGTACTGACAACCCTGGTTACACATAGACATTATCCCTACCTAACATAACCCTCAAATGCAACTGATGAATTCTATCTTGTCATATTCTTGCTTAAAACCCTAACTTAGGCCTAGAATCTAAATCTAAATGTTGTTGTGCACCCAATAGTATGAACACTGTCTACTTTTCCATCCTTATTACCTTTTACGTACTCCCTTATAAGAGAATTACTTTTCATGGCTCCTTCACACCCAAGCTTCTGCCTCTTCTGGAATCTTTGTATTGCACATATCTCTATTGCAGAGTGACTTGCTCTTTACTCATCTTTCTCATTTGAAAAGGTTTTATTCTGACCACCAAATCCAGAATAAATCCCACATCATCCAATGACGCTGTGACTCAGCCATCTGTTCATTTCTTTTGTGCCACCAATTGCAGTTCATACTTCTTTCTTTCCTTCTTAGCAGTTTTGAAGGCCTTGCACAAGGAGACACAACCATGTCTATGTTGTTTACTATTTCAGTCCAAGTTTCTATATTGTGTCAGACATAAAATATGTACTTAAGAAATATTATAGTTTTTGACTTTGCTTTTATTAAGACAGTTTCTAAAGCTTATCGGTAAACTATTTTTCCAGAGTATGCTGTAGTTCCATGTCTGAAATCATTTGCTGAATACTCACATCTAAAAATTTGATGTTCAATTAAAACTATGACACCAAACTACACTGATGACCAATTCCAGAAAGCTACTTATACAGAGGTTCTGTTTCATTAATATTTACAACTATCATATGTGTCATATGTAGCTTTGTAAAGAGAGGAGGAATATAAACTATATTTCAGTATGATATGCTGTGTAACAAAACCTACACAACCTCAAGGGCATTGCTAAACATTTATTTGCCTCACATCTGAGGTGGTGAACTAGGAAGGTCTGCAGATCTTGACTATGGTTTCTGATGCTCTTTCGGATTGCCTGGCTTTGGCCCCTCCAATCTCTCCTGGTTTGCAAATGACTGAAGATACTTTGTGATTAGAATCATCCTTGCCCTTCTGCTGTAAACCACTGTCAGTTGGAATGACTACTCTCAGTGCACACAACTATTGCCTTAACACGTCCAGTGACTTGGCTTCCTACTCTGGCTAACTCTCTGACACCATAGAGGGGTTTTTTGCAGATTCTTCTGGCCTCTGCTTAGACTTCTGTAGAGTGTCCCTATCTTAACTCTCCTCATTCACCTTATGTGTGTGTGACATATGCTGCTTTTTTAACATAATCAAGTAGAAAAAAATAAGGTTACAGTAAACATGAGTGTTCATATACATTCTTACTAGCTAAATAAACTGGGACAAGTAATACAAGAATGCTTTAATTTTATAGATGGGATCATAACTGCTGCACCAAATTATTGTGAAGATTAAATATGAAGAAACTTATCAGTGCATGTTACGTAATAGATACTTAATGAACATGCAAGTCTTTTTCTCAGCTGTTCCTCACAGTTTCTGAATTAGAATCATTTGGTCCTAAGGGCACTGGTTTTCCACAGGTCTAAGGACCACTTCCAAGGTTGTAAATGGAAAGCTTGCTCAGATAGCTCTGCTCTCTCTTCACTCATTGCTTTGTTCCTTGTCCTACACAAGAGATACAATTACAGCTCCCCAATTTTCACTTTTCCCAAGTAAACTCCAAGACCCAAAGAAAATAATACTGTGAATAATATGGTTTGCACAGTTCATAAGTGAACTATAAAGAAAAGATTTCATAATGTTGGGTTATCCTATAAAATAATGTTTTATTTCCTAGCTTATAAATGAAAAGGAAAATGACCAGTATGTTTAACACGTGTGTATGTATGTATGTGTTTATGTCTATGCTCATGTATTTTCAGAAAATATTATCGCATATACTTGATATGGCTCTACCGTATGGATAACAGAATATTGTACAATAATTATGAAATAGATGTATAAAGTCATTGTGTCAAACTAAGTGGATTTAACTGCTGTATCATAATTCACAGGTTCTATTTTTATTTTACGTTTTATAGATAAAAATCAAGGTCCAGTGATGTGTAAATTATCCAAAGCCCTGGGGCTTGAAAGGGGTCAAATATCTCTCAGGTCCATCTCCTTTCAGTAGTTAATGCGATGTAAACATTCTTACACTTTTTCATACATACACCATGTCTTATAGCAGTCTGTCAAGCCACATCAGTAATGTTCATTATACATCATGAGAAGAGTGTAGTAATGTAAGTTATTTAATGCAGGATAACAATAAATACTAAAATATATCCATGGATACAAAAAAGTATTAACTAACAGTTTGAGGAATCATGGAAATTAAATATAATATTTTCATTGATGTAGAAAACACTTATCACATCCCTTCAAGGTGTCATGAACTCAACCCAATGTTATATGCATGTATTGGGATAGTCAATTCCCTTGATATATACAATATATAGTTATCAAAATAAAATGGTTGTTCTGTTAAAGAAGTAAAAAAAAACTATAATACACTAACTTTTTTGTACTTTTTACTGAAAATATTTCTTTCATACAATATATTCCAATCAGTTTTGTTTTCATAACTCCTCCCAAATCTTTCCCACCTTCCACCCACCTCAATCCATGCCATTTCTCTCTCTCCCTCTCTTTGGAAAGCAATCAAACATGCAAACAAACCAGAATTCAAGCAAGAAATAACAAAGAGTACATGCAAAAAACATACACACACATTAATACAGACACACAAGCACACAAAATAAAACATATGAAAATACAAAATTGAAAATCATAATATAAAGCAAAAGACCAGTAAGATTTTTTTTAAAAAGTTCTCAGACAAAGCCATATGAGACAAAAAAAGAAAATCCACAAAAATAGTATCAAGTTCATTTTGAGTTAACCATCTACTGCTGGGCATGGGGCCTTCCCTTAAGTGGTTAATGTTCCCAGTGAGGCTCCACTGAGAAAACCAATCTTTTCTATATAAGCAAATGTCAATTAGAGATGGCTTCTTGAATGGGGATGGGAACCCCATATCCAGATCACCTTCTCAGGGTTGGGGCCCTGTCTGACTTGAACCTGTGCAGTTTCTCTGGCTCCCAACACTGCTTTTGAATATGTTAAAATCAGAAAAATGCTGATGCATAAATAACTGCCATATGTTATTGCAAAAGGAAATTATAAAAGTCTTACCAAGTATTGTGGATGCAAATATAAATTATCATTAAAATATTGACAAAAATATAGGAGACAGATGAGAAAGTTTCCATTGAGGAGGTAACTATAGTGGAGTATTGAAACAAATAAGAAAAAAAATATTGTTTTCTCCTAAAGTTTATCCCCTTATAAACAGCATATTTATTGAGATAGGAGTTCATCCCCAATTTAGCATAACACCTTTTAAGTGTACAGTTCCATGGACTTTAAGATATTCACGCTGTCATGCAGATATCAACACTGTCCAGTTCCATGGACTTTGGTATATTGCCGCTGTCATGCAAACATCACCTCTGTCCAGTTCCATGGACTGTAATGTATTCACGCTGTCATGCAAACATCACCAGTAACTTCAGAATATTTTCCTCATTCTACAAGAGATCTTTTACCCATTCACTGCTTGCTTCCCACCCCAACCCCAAAAACAGTCCAACCCTCTCTTTGTGGGTTAGCTTATTCTAGATATCTCAGATAAGTAAAGTAGTCAAAGACGTAAAGTTTTCTGATGGCTTTAGAGTCATGTTTCCAAGATTCATTTGTGTTGTGGTATTTTATTGTTGTTCTGATTTTTTGTGGTTGACAAACATTGCATTGCCACAAATAGCAAAGTACATCCCACTTCATCCGTTAATTAGCTGATGGACATTTAGGTTGTTTCCACTTGGGGGCTGCAATGAGTCATGTTGGGATAAATACTCATGTACAGTGGTTTGCATGGCATGTTTTCTAATTTTATTGAATATATATCTAAAAGTGGATTACTGCCTAGATGGTAACCCTGAATTTAGCAGTTTGTAAAAACACGAAATGGCTTAAAAATTGATTCCAGCAGCATGAGCAGCATATGAGGGGTTCAATTTCTCTCTATCACTAATAATGCTTGCTACTGTTTGCTGCTTTTTATTGTCATCTTGGGGAAATTGGTAGGATTGGTTTTATTGGCACTTACTCAGTAGTAATGATGTTGAGCATCTCTTGATTGGTCATTTATATCTCATCATTGGAGAAGTATGTGTTTATTCAATTTCTTTAATCATTCTTCCCATATGCCATATTTAACTGTCTCATTAGACATGAACTACAAAGTTTTCTCACATCTTGTGAGTTACCCTCTCCTTTTTGTAACTTTTATATTGGTTCTTTGTGGATTTCAGAGATCCCGCTCATCTGCCCTTGCCTTCACATCCACCTTCTGCCCTTGAAACCTCCCATCCAAAGATAAAACAAAAGAAAATTTAAAAGAAAAATATCGCCGTAGAATGTTTCCTCCTAGCCGGGCGGTGGTGGCGCACGCCTTTAATCCCAGCACTCGGGAGGCAGAGGCAGGCGGATCTCTGTGAGTTCGAGACCAGCCTGGTCTACAAGAGCTAGTTCCAGGACAGGCTCCAAAACCACAGAGAAACCCTGTCTCGAAAAACCAAAAAAAAAAAAAAAACAAAACAAAAAACGCAATGCGAGTGTGCCAGATGGGCCCCTCCTTCCTGGTAAAGGTCTCCATCTGCTGGAAAGATGGCCAAGTTTATTTTTGTTTGCAACTTTTGTCTTGGTTTTCATTTTGAGACAGTGTCTCAGCCAGGTTGTCTACTTGCAGAAGATAGCCTTGAACTCGTGATCCTGTGCCTTTACTTCCCCTGATGCTGGGGTTACAGGCATGTGAGACCAAGCCTGGCACATTAGTGCTTTTAAATGTAACTTTTTATGAATTCCTTTCTCAGCACTAGAGTTCTCTTCAGGCCCCAGTTGTACAGCAGTATTATGGAACAAAAGAAGTCTTTTCTCTTGGGGAGAGTGGTTTTTGTTTGTTTGTTTTTTGAAAGCATGTGTGAGTTGTTTCAGCACCTTGCTGGTTTTGGACTGCTTTGTATGTACTCCCTGACCTGTAGTATCTAGTCTGATGTCACATCTCCAGATTCAATCTGTGTTGTCAGGTTCTCAGTGTGTTGTTAGACAGTTGTGACAGAAGCTGATGCTAGGATGTCTGCCCCTCTTAGTGTGATTGAATACTAAGATCTCTGAAATCTATGTTTTGTCCTGAGTGACCAGGGTTCGATCCAGACAGTGTTCTCTCCAAGTGTTTGTTTATCTAGACACGATGCTCTGCACTGTAGTTAGGAAACCTGCTCTTCCACAGTGCGCAGTTCATATGTATCTTTTAGCTATTGTATATTAGCTAATAAGAAAGAGTGCGCCTCAAACTAATATTTTATTACTTTATTAAATGCCTAAGTTTAAAAAATGGGTGGGAAAAATTAAAAAAAAAA
>NW_026067890.1:15456664-15533966 GCF_014885135.2 Alexandromys fortis
TTGCTTGTTTACAATGATGCCCACAGCATGCTGGGTGACATTGTAGACTCTTCCGGTTTTGCCATGGTAACATTTATGGGGCATTCCTTTTTGAACAGTGCCCATTCCCTTGATGTCTACAATATCCCCCTTCTTGTAGATTCGCATGTACGTGGCCAAAGGAACAACTCCATGTTTCCTAAAGGGCCTAGAGAACATATAGCGAGTGCCCCTCCTCTTTCCCTTTGTGTTTGTCATTTTGGCGAGTTACCACCAACCTGAAAGATGGCTACCCTATTTCATTAATCTTAATGCACGCAAGCAACAGAAGAAATGTATTCTTTCACACCGTGAGCTGTGAGCACTGGTCAAGATTGTTAATTATCATACCAGGTTGAAAAGCCCATCATGTATCTATTTAACATAGCCACTCTAAACATTACCTCTTATTCTGTGACTATAATGTAAATTTATGTACATCACAGAATTTAGAAATAACTCTAAAGAACAGCTAACTCAGTCCATGAAAAGAAGGAGTATAACCATAAACTGAAGATACAATTAGCATCACACAAAGGACCACCCTGGGCCACGAAGCTGTTACGCTCTGACATATGCAATCTGTTTCTCACCACTCTTTTGGCCAACTTAAGCCTCCTATCAGCCTGCAAGGACAGGATCTTTATTCCATTTTCTAACATCCTGTATACCTTCCCCATTTGGCTGGAAGGCGAAATTCAACTCTTCCGCTGCATCTGAATCAACAATAGGTTTCAGATGAGTTTCCCCCCAAATACGATGGGCCTATGGTTTGTTTTTTAGCCCGGCAATTTTATAGTATTATTGTAAAGCGATGGCTTCAATTTCATATAATCACACTTGGCACAGATAGTGGCTCTTATCCAGACCTATTCCGTTTCACCTTTTAGGAATTATGTAAATATCATATGTCTCTTTTCAAGATTTCCCCCACCGTTGTTACAGACTGACCTCATCTCTCACAGACCACACAACACATCAGCCTTGCCATTTGTCTCTTTGTGCTGAGCTCATGCGACAAGGGCCTGAAAACCATTCTCGAAACTTACCACCCACTCTCTGGCCCGCTCTGCCTCTAAGCCGTAAATCACACTTACTAATTTCTGTGGAGTCTTGGCTGACAAGCAGGATGTGATGAACTGTGTGGGCCATGATCACAGAGGTACGGTACCAAATCAGGCTGGGATTTTTAACAATAGAGCCATTTATAATAGTTTGGGGTATGACCCGGATAAAGTCAAGCACAGGCAAAGCACTTTGGCCAAGTATACAGCATCTGACTCCTGTGTCTCCATGCTGTGGTGCAATGGATAAGCAGATGGTCTCTGCGTTGAGGAGGATCTGGGTTCAAGTCCATCTCTACTGCTAAGTTGTGACTAGGGAAAGAGGCTTTTCCTGACTCTGAGGTTCTTGAACTGGAAATAGCAATTCTGACTAACCACACATACACTTGTTATTCTCAGTTCAGAAAAAAAAATTTGCTTATAGAACACGTAGCACATGTCTGCCTCGGGATGATTACCCCATAAGGTTTATTTTTGTTATTATTATGACTATTGTTGCTGTGATAGTTTGTAGGTTGGGGGGTCTATATGATCATAAAAACTGAGATCAACAAGATGGTCCCCAGACAGAAGCAAAGCACATTATTGTCAAATGTAAAATACCTTTGGACAGCTGTTAACTCTTTACAAACCTCCATAGGTCCTTAATATTCTGCTTTACATGTTCCAGCAAAAGAATTCCAAAAAGAAAAACTCTTAGAAATAATTATTAATTTTACATCCCAACTGCAATTTCCTCTCCTTCCTCTCCTCCCAGTCCCTGCCCTCACCTCACCCTCCTAAGCCACTTCTCCTCCACTTCTATTCATAAAATGGAAGGCCTCCCATGGATATCAACAAAACATGACGTATCACGCTGTAGTAAGACTAAGCACCTCCCCACATATTGAGGCTGGGCAAGGCCACCCAGTAGAAGGAGTAGGGTCTCAAAAGCCAGCAAAAGAATCAGAGACAGCCCCTATGCCCACTATTAGGAGTCCCCAAAGAAGGCCAAGCTGCACAACTGTCTCATATACACAGAGGGTCTAGGTTAATCCCATGCAGGCTCCCTAGTTGTCAGTTTCTGTGAGCTCCTATGAGCCCAGGTTAGTTGATTCTATGGATTTTGTTGTTATGTCCTTGACCCCTGTTGTAGGGCCCACAAGGCTACCCCTCTTCCCAGGGTTCATCTTGAGGGCAGTGTCTGGCCAACGTCTTGTTGCAGCTTCTGACAAAACATCCTGCTTGATCCTGTGCTCCCTCTGCCCCACACTAGTGGTTAGCTGAGGAGTTTTGTTTACTCTTGAGCCTGGTAACTTCCCACCTGCCTGGGGGGATTTCCATTTGTACAGCAGCTAGGTATATAAGGTTTTTTCTAAGCTTGAATGAAGGGCATTCGGCATTCTCTCTTCACGAATGACCCATGTTTCTTGCGTGTTCCTTTAATCGCCAGGCCCTTGCCCAGCTCACTAACGGTATAGTAGCACAAACTGTACCATAGAGAGTAACGCAGGCATTACAGCCTCTGACTCTTACAGTCCTTCCTCCCTCTCTTCAGCAGGATTCCCTGAGCTCAGTCTAATGTTTGGCTGTGGGTCTCTGCATGTTTGCCTCCGTTGCTGGATGAAGCCTATCTGATGACAACTGGGCTAGGCACTCGTCTATGAGTATAGTAGAATATCATTAGGTATCATTGCCTTGACTCTTTTTTCTCCAGTAGTGTTTGGTTCTGTCCCAGGTCTCTGGACCACTCAGTCTCTGGGTCCTGGCACTCCAGGCAGCGTCAGGGGTGGGCTCACTCGCTCACTCTCATGACATAGGTCTCAGTTATTGATTGGCCACTCCCACAATCTCTGTACCATCCTTACCCCAGTACATCCTACAGGCAGGACAGAGTGTAGGTCAAAGGTTATGTGTCTGGGTTGGTGTCCTAATCCCTCTACTGGAAGTGTTGCCTGGTCACAGGAGATGACCAGCTCAGGTTACTTACACACAATTGCTAGGAGTCTTAGCTGGGGTCATCCTCAGATTCCTAGGAATTTCCCTTGCACCAAGTGTCTATTTCATCCTCAAATGCCCCCCCTTCCAGGTGGCTCTTTCAGTTCTCTCCCCGCCCCCATCCTCATTTGCCCTAGTCTGCCCAAGAAATCTCTTCCTATTTCCCCTTCTCAGCGAGAGCTGAGTGACCCTCTTGAACCTTCCTTGTTACCTACCCTCCCTGGGTCTATGGGTTGTACTTTACAGCTAATAACCACTTATGAGTGAATACATACCATGTTTGACTTTCTGGATCTGGGTTACCTCACTCAGGATGTTTTTTTTCTAGTTCCCTTCATTTGCCTGTAAATTTCATGATGTCATTGGAAAAACTTTTTTTATATGCACAGATAAGTTGTACACACACACGATGAAGGAGCCAGGTTGTAAATTTAATTTATGTATTTTCCTGAAAATCCATTTCAAACTTTAAAGGCCCAATAGTTAATTGTGTTTACACAGAAAGAAAGCATTTCTTGTTAAGTACACATAATTCCACAGTACATTAACATAACTTAAACACATTAGTCACTGCAGAATAAAAATGGAAAACTATTTCTAGAAATGAAGGTGATTAAATGTTAAAAAAAATTAAGATGTGGGTATATACCACAAACCCCCAACATGTACACAAAAAGGATTAAATTACTGTGGTAGAATTTTAAGTTATCTAAGAATCACTACCACTACGTTTCTCTGTTCAGCTATCTTCCCTGGAGTTTTACAAGTCTTTCGGGGATACATGATATAAATTATTGCGAAGATCCACACAAGAGAGAATTTTTCCTAATTTGGTTTAAGAAGGTAGCATGTTCCAGACAGAACAGAAAACGCGACAAATATAAGATAAAGAGAATGCTGAAGGGAGTAGAGACATGGTTTAGTGGGGAAAATGCTTGCTTTATAAGGACCTAGTCAGGTCCCCAACACACACATAAAAGTGAGGCATGGTAGCGCATGCCCACTGGTAGGGGCACAGAGATCACCAGCATCGCTAGTCAGTCATTCTAGCTAAAATCGTGAGCCCCAGGTTCAATAAAAGAGATTTTGTTCCAAAGAAAAGGTGGAAAACAACACCAGGTTTTGGCCTTCATGTAGATATGTACATGCATGCACACATATACACCACAAACATATAAATTGTAAGCACTTTCAAAATAGAACAGTGTTACTCTCCCCCTCCATCCTGCCCCCAGCCCTCCTCCCACACCCAGCCTGTCCAACCTGCTCCCTCAAGTTCCCATACCCCACTTCTACCCAGTTTACCTAGGAAATCTCTTCTATTTACCCTTCCCAGGGAAATCCATACATGCCTCTCTGGACGCTCTTTGTTATTGAACCTCTCTGGTGCTGTGGATTGTATTATTGTTATCCTGAATGTTACTCCTAATATCTACTTATTAGTGATTACATACCATGTTTGTCTTTCTGAGTTTTAGGTTACTTCACTCACAATGATTTTTTTCTAGTTCCATCCATTTGCCTGAAAATTTCATGATGTCATTGTTTTGTTTTGTTTTGTTTTTTTATAGCTGAGTAATACTCCGCTATGTAAATGTATCTCATTTTCCTTATCCATTTCTAGATTGAGAGGCATCTAGGTTGTTTACAGGTTCTGACTTTTACAAATAATGCTGCTATGAACATAGCTGAGAAGGTGCTCTTGTGGTATGATTGAGCACCCTTTGCATATATGCCCAAGACTGGGATAGCTGGGTCTTGAGATAGATTGATTCCAATTTTTCTGAGAAACCGACATATTGATTTCCAAAGTGACTGTACAAGTTTGTGCTCCCACCAACAGTGGTGGAATGTTTCCCTTACTCCACATCCTCTTCAGCAAAAGCTGTCATCAGTGTTTTTTGATCTTAGCCATTCTGACAGGTGTTAGATTGTATCTCAGAGTTTTGACCCTTAGCCTCCTGGTTTATACTCTATTTTCTTAACTATTCCCATGTGACCATCAACAGGCTGGCTTTTGTGTGTTTTTTTTTTTTGTGGTTTTTTAACCTCATATTCTCAGGATCCACTTTAATTATTTTGACCTAAAGTAGCTAATTTTTGCTTTCTAACACAAATCTTGGCACTGCCTAATTAAGGGTAATTAATTTGTAGTTCAATAATACATATTTAGGAAAGTCAGTAAAAAGATAACTTGATTGTACCCTGATTCAAAACAAACAGAAAGAAAATTGATCAAATTGTAAGTTTGTTTAATATTAGTAAATGTTCCTTCTTTAAATCCATAAAATTGTCTCAACACTAATATTGCATTAGACACTGTTTCTAAAACCCTGCAGATCCAATGGCATGTACAGTTATGCTTGTGAACTGTCCTCTTCCTTTTGTAACCAGTCAACTGGACTGCTGCATTCAGCAAATGACTTAACCTATGACCTCCAAAGTGAGAAATTGAAAACCTAGGGTCTGTGTATGCTTGCTGCCTTCCATGAAAGAACACAGAACAACAGCCTGCTTGCTCCAATTCTTTTAAAAAAAATAAATCTACCCTACAATGAATATATGTTGCTGTAGACTCTTGGATGTCCGTTTACACTTTGAGAAAGCAAATTAAATTCTGGACGAAAACTCCTTCTGAGGGAGCATGCTGCTACTGCCACCTGGGGGAAGCTCTTTTCTGTTTCATTCCAAACAGCTGATGTTCTCAGGAAGGAGAGATCCCATCCCCATCTTCCTTGTCTTGTCCACACAAAGAAGTTCCAGCTGACTCCAGACTGCCTTCACAGAAGTACTATGCAATAGACTTGTTGGGAGCCGTAAGAGAGCACCAGAATGTAACCAGAATGAGGCTGCTGTGTCTTATATGTGATGGGAAAGAGGTTGGGACAGTATGGACTGTATACTAAGAAGTCTCAGATTTGAGGAAGTCAAATCTGAGTTCTCAATATCAAAACAAACTAATTTTAAAGAAAAATTATTTAATGGTAATGAACACTTAGTTGTACACCTTGAATATGTCATCATATTTAATAATGATTATCTGATCATGAAAATTGCATGACCTCAAAAAGCACAGGAGATTTGAACAGGTTAAGATGATGCATTTCAAGTATGTGGAAATAACCTAGAGAATTTTTTCTTATGGAATTTTTAATTTGTGAATTAAATACTGTTACATAGTCTGTAATTATCATACACATATGTTTGTTGATGTTTTATGAAGTATTGATGTAGCATTTATCAACTGAAAAGGAAAACGTGTAACTTTGGCTGAGAATGTCTCATACTTTTATTCTAGGAACCTTGTTATTTATTAGGAACACACTCAGTCAAAGAGCCTAATTCTAGAAACAGCGTTTTCAGGAAGTATCTACTAAAATTACAGGCCTGTCAGGTAACGTCGGTAGGCTCTGGTTAGAAGACAGCTAATCACTTATAAAGAGGATGTCTGGTAACAGATTAACTAAGCAAAATAATGCAGTATCAGTCGCCTGCTGGTACCACGCAGCCAGGAGACTAAAGTTCATTTCAAAGAATAAACTGTACCAGATCCAAGGAAGTCTGGGAAGACTACGTTTCCAGGACTGGAAAAGGTAAGCGGCACACAGTCAGTTTTAAAACATAGTAGATATGTGATTCGGGACTAGAGAGAAATGAATGGCAACTCAGTGCAGGTGACATAGATGAATGAGCTACATGAACGGAGAGCTACATCAGGGGCATTGGAACCCGTGACTTTTTTTTTTTTTTTTTTTGGCTGTGTGGCTTCTTGAAGGTGTGTGTGATAAGACTGGGAAATACTGGGTGGGGTGAGGGACCTTAGAGAACAAGTAGGCTAACACTTAACACCATATAATAGAATTGTAAATCACAAGCAAAATAATCCCTATTACCTATTAAAGTGTATTTATTTATGATTCAGCAAACTGGGATCATTGACAGTTTGCCAGTTGTTTTTGCTTATCAGTCAATGAAAAAGACCAATGGCCTTAAAAAGCTCTGAGGCTTATTCACTGAAGGAGAACTACAGGGTTTTTTCATGGGAATTCTCTCGCTTCCGCAATGAAACAGAGAGTTTCATCCAAGAGTCCATGCTTTGTAATGGTCAACCACACAGGAAATACTTAATTTCCTAATAGAAGTTACTGGTAGTCCTTGTTTTCATTAGACTGTTTCCTGGTTGTAAAGCAATGTTTCATAAGGAGAAGCAGTAGCCATCTTTTGCAGCATGTATGTTTCCTAGGAGAGCAGGATTCAGGAAGCAGGAAAGAGGAATACCTGCAGTAGGCACTTGTATATTCAGGGACTGGGGAGATGGGCAGGTGCCGACACTATTAAAATGCCGAGCAGGCAATTCTCTTCTGAGAAACACACACTGATGCTCTTAGGATGGATTTACTACATTCGTAAGTATCTCTCTTTCTCCTAATAACTGTGCTTTAAAATTACATTAGAATCACTTTTAATTCTAAGTCTGACTTTTAAACATTAAATTAGATAATATAATGCCGAATGGACCTGGACGTAGTAGCTCATGCCTGTAATTCCTGCTTTCCAGGGAGGTGAATTCAGGTGAATAGCCATAAGTCTGAGATCAGTTAATACTACATAGTGAGTTCCAGGCCAACCTGCCAACCTGAGAGACAGAGTGAGACTCCTGTCTCAAAAGGGGTGGGGGAATGATTGAAAGATGGTTCAGTGGTTAAGAGAACTGGCTGTTCTTCCAGAGGACCGTGGTTTGAGTCCCAGCATCTGTATGGGTAGTTCACAACCATCCTTAATCCAGTTCCACAGGAACCAACATCTTCTGGCCTCTGTAGGCACCAGGCATACATGTGATACTCAAACATATATGCCAGCAAAACATTTATACATATAAAATAAATATTTATATGTGTACATATAAATATATGTATATAAGAATATACATATATGTATACATATAAAATAAATATTTATTTATACATATAAAATTTATTTTATATTTATGCATACATATAAAAATAAATAAAACAAAAAGAAAATTTCAGCTGAAAAAGTCTCTTTTTCCACTGTTGTGTTTCTAGTTCTCTAGCAGGAAATGAATTTTAAATCTTCCCCAGTGGTTCCTGAACTTAGTGATCTCAATCCTGAACTCTCTCTTCCACCACACAGAGGCATCAAAATGTTCTCCCTAAACGAGTTTATCTTCATGGGATTTGGCTTCTTCCCCCTTTTCCTGCAGTTATCCTGTCCTTAGACATTCCTTGCTTCTATTTGATTTTTCTCTATTTCCTCACTATCAGTTATTGCTATTCCAATTTCCACTCTGTCTGTGTGGCTTCTGTAGTGGAGCACATGGACCCGCTTAGGTGACTGCAGAGGAGGAGGAAGTACATCACAGGCAGAACAGGGAGGTCTCCATCCATGGATTCTACTTCTGTAGATGCACTAAATCACAGGCAGAACAGGGAGCTCTCCATCCATGGATGCTGCATTTGGAGATGTACTCAACTACAGGCTGAACATACTCAGATAAAAATATCTGTATTGTTCATATACAGACCCTCTTTTTCTTTGTCATAGTTCCCCTAAGCAATAGTAGGACAGTACCTACTCTGTACTATTAGAATTATACTAAGTATAATCTAGATATCTTCTAGAGTATTATAAAGAGTACTATCCATAGGTTATATGAATACTGCATCACTTTATATAAGTAACGAGAACAAACAGGTTTTGGTAAACGCTGGCGCGGTGAGTCATTCTCCCATAGATGCTGAGGGACAACTGTACACAGATTATCCCAGGCCATGCTGGAGACTATATATTGGGTAAGTACAGATACTAAACTCTCTTTGTGGTGCCCTTGTTTTCCCACAGCTATGACAGACACCAACAAAATGATCATCAATTTGGCTATCTTTGGCACGACGCAGAGTGGAAAAAGTTCGGCTGGGAATATTCTTTTGGGAAGTGATGACTTCTACAGCAGTCTCTCTCCAGGCTCTGTAACCACAGAGTGCAGCCTGGGCCGCAGTTGTCACCTCCGCAGCTTCATGCGTCGAGGGGGACAAGAAATAACCCTACAGACACAGGTGTTGGACACTCCAGGGTATCCACACAGCAAGCTGAGCATGAAACATGTAACACAGGAAGTCAAGAAGGCCCTGACATATCACTTTGGGCAAGAGGGTCTCCATCTTGCTCTGCTGGTCCAGAGAGCTGATGTGCCTTTCTTTGGACAGGAAGCGTCTAGCCCAGTCCAGTTGATCCAGGTAATACAAGGATGCAATCATACTGGTACCATGTTTCCCACTTGGGGGCATGCTCTGCAGAGGCAAGGCCCAGGAACAAACTGGCTCAAAAGATACTTGAACTTCCAAGTGTGAGTCATATATCAATAGTCAGTAAAAAGTGACTTGATTTTCTTCCAGTTCTGTTTGATAATTTCCTTTAGAACCATGGTTCTCAACTTTCCTAATGCTGTGACCTTTTAATACAACTCCTCATGTTGCGGTGACTCCCAACCATAAAATGATCTCATTGCTACTTTATAACTGTAATTTTGCTACTGTTGTGGATAGTAATGTAAATATATGACAAGCTGGGTATCTGACAAGAGACACCCAAGGGGTTGCAACCCCCAAGTTGAGAACCACTGTTCTGGGTCATAGACAGAAATTTCTAGAAACTAATTTCCGGAAGTGAAGCCTTAAATCCTTAAGAACCTTGAACTTGAGTAAGTTTGTAATAAGTAATAAAAACACAGGGACAGATATTGGGGTTGAAGCTTCAGATCAAAAAAGCAAAGCAACCAAGCCACTAGAGCGTTCTTACCTCTGCCAAGGCTCAGACAAAGGGTCGATCCTGTCTTGAATGTGACTGTAGACCGTAAAGCTCTCTACCAAACCTCAGAGTGCCATGAGCTTCTGTCTCCTTTTGCCTTATATTCCTTTCTCTGCCCAGCCATACCCCTCCTGTCTCCATCTCTCTAGTGCTGAGATTAAAGGCATGTGACTCCCAAATACTGGGATCACCTTTGTGTGAGTTTTAAAATTTCTGTTTTTAGACAGATCCAATATCACATAGCCCAAGGTGACCTTGAGCCTTGAGATTAAAGGTGTGTGTCACCACTCCCTGGGCGCTAGTAGCTTAGCTCTGTACTCTGATTTTCAGGAAGGCTGCATTTACTAAAACATAATAAAATATCACTTTATTTGGACTATCTGCACCAGAATCAGATGGGTAACTTGTTAAAAATGTATATTTTCCCATTACTATTGAAACAGTATCTCAAGAGTAAGACTTGTATATCTGCACTTTCATATGTGTATATATACATATATATGTATATATAATACACACATTATATATAAATATATATTTATTTAACATATAATTTATGTAATATATAAATATTTATATATTTATTTAAATTTATATAAATATATATATAGAGAGAGAAGGTGGGTTCAATATTACCAACTGAAATACCAACATACCACACAACATCAAGGGGACAATTTGTAATACTTCATCAACAATGCATATTTATCCACTGATGATTATCACACATAGTGCAGAACACCTGCAGGGACAGGAGGCCTGAGTACAGGAAGCTTATAATCTAGAAGAGTCAAATAAGTGTCAGAAATGACAATGTGCTAACTCCACAGTAGTGTACTGGCTAAGAAGAGTGATGAAAGACTTAGCATTAAAAAAAGCGTTGCAGAAAGACTACGCATGATGTAGGGCATTACTTACATTGTACTGTTAGAATTATACTAAGTACAATCTAGATATCATCTAGAGTATTATAAAGAGTGCTGAGCATAGGTTATGTGAATACTACATCATTTTATATAACTAGCTTGAGAACAAACAGGTTTAGCTAAAAGCTGAGGCAGTGAGTCATTTCCCCATTGACACTGAGGGACGACAGTACACAGAATATCTTGGTCCAGGTCAGTGGCTATATATTGGGTAAGTAAAGACATCTTTTTTTTTTCTTTTTTATTTATTTATTTATTTATTAAAGATTTCTGTCTCTTCCCCACCGCCGCCTCCCCTTTCCCTCCCCCTCTCCCAATTAAGTCCCCCTCCCTCATCAGCCCAAAGAGCCATCAGGGTTCCCTGCCCTGTGGGAAGTCCAAGGACCACCCACCTCCATCCAAGTCTAGTAAGGTGAGCATCCAAACTGCCTAGGCTCCCACAAAGCCAATACGTGCAGTAGGATCAAAAACCCATTGCCATTGTCCTTGAGTTCTCTGTAGTCCTCATTGTCCGCTATGTTCAGCAAGACCGGTTTTATCCCAGGCTTTTTCAGACCCAGGTCAGCTGGCCTTGGTGAGTTCCCGATAGAACATCCCCATTGTCTCAGTGTGTGGGTGCACCCCTCGCGGTCCTGAGTTCCTTGCTCGTGCTCTCTCTCCTAGTGCTCCTGATTTGGACCTTGAGATTTCAGTCCGGTGCTCCAATGTGAGTCTCTGTCTCTGTCTCCTTTCATCGCCTGATGAAGGTTAATATTCAGGAGGATGCCTATATGGTTTTCTTTGGGTTCTCCTTCTTATTTAGCTTCTCTAAGAACAAGAATTATAGGATCAATGTCCTTTATTTATGGCTAGAAACCAAATATGAGTGAGAACATCCCATGTTCCTCTTTTTGAGTCTGGCTTACCTCACTCAAAATAATGTTTTCTATTTCCATCAATTTGCCTGCAAACTTCAAGAAGTCCTTGTTTTTTACTGCTGAGTAGTACTCTAATATGTATATATTCCATACTTTCTTCATCCATTCTTCAATTGAAGGGCATCTAGGTTTAACTCTCCTTGTGGTACCTTGTTTACCACAGCTCTGACAGATGTTCAGATGAAGGACTTTCTCCCTTTAGTAGGAAATGACAAAACACTGACCCAAATGGCAGATACATACTTAGGAAATACAAGAAAGAAATCTGTAATTTTCCATGTTTTCCTGCCACAGAATCCATAGAAAATTCTCCATTCCAGCCATGAACTACAAAGACTTTAGGCAGAACCTAAATGATACATGCTACATGTGTTTATATCTGTTTATTTTTTTTCCTTTCTCATTAGTTGCTACGTGGAGGCCTTCATTCATTAGACAGTCCAGCAAAAGGAGCTAGGTCAGGAGAAGGGTTTTGGAGGAACCATGGATGTATATATGAATATTACCAGGAAAAGTGTAGGAAAAAGATCTATGAATGCTGTTATTTACAATTCCTAGAAATTATTCATTGACCTGCATCTTTCTGGCCAAGCTCTTGGTTCTCTAGAGAGAGGTTCACCCTAAGGGCTGCCCTAGTCACTGTGTTCCGATGAAGGGCTTCCCCCCATTTTACTAGCAAAGACAAAGAGTGACCCAAATGACAGACACACGTTTTGTTTCTCAGTGGTTATGACTGATTGTAAAAGTTTGGGGAAAGCCAAGTGTGTAATCACAAGAGAATAGTAGTGGAAACCGTGGAGTGACCAGAGCAAAACATTCATCTTCCAACTCCTGAAGATTCAAGTCATGCTGTCATTAGTAAACAAGATGGTTGCAATTAAAATGCAATATAAAATCTAAGGCAACCACACAGCTTCCCACGCTATTAAAGCCTGTATTTCAAAGCATTTCTTTTTTGTTGTTGTTGGGGGTTTTTTTTGTTTTTTTTAATTTTTTTAATTTTTATTTATTTATTTATTAAGATTTCTGTCTCTTCCCCGCCACCGCCTCCCATTTCCCTCCCCCTCCCCCAGCCAAGTCCCCCTCCCTCATCAGCCCAAAGAGCAATCAGGGTTCCCTGCCCTGTGGGAAATCCAAGGACCACCCACCTCCATCCAGGTCTAGTAAGGTGAGCATCCAAACTGCCTAGGCTCCCATAAAGCCAGTACGTGCAGTAGGATCAAAAACCCATTGCCATTGTTCTTGAGTTCTCAGTATTTCTGGTAGGAATCAAGTAGCAGGAAACCTACACCCAAACATCAGAATAATTTTAAGAATATTATTTAATGTTCACTTATGGCTGCTTTCCATAAACTCAGTAAATTCAGAAACCATTTCTCAAAAACCATCTTGACCCCCTCCATATATCTTGCTATTCTTCACTATGGTAGAATGCTTCCCTATGCTGAGGCCAGAAGAATTTCAATTCTATACATTTTGAAAATAGATTCTTCTAGTGTTAGTATACAGAACATTATAACACACTGTTTTGCTACAAGGCAAATTAATTCATACTCTTGTATTTTGAAATGGTACCTGCATAGCTTTCTCCAACAGCTGCTTTCCTTAAGCCGTTGTCTATGTCAGGATTGAAAGACCAACAATAGATGGGTACAAGCAAAGCTCAGATCGTGTTTTGTTTTGCTTTTTCTAGAATAAATAATTTCTCTTTTTTTCTGAATATCAACAAACAAGACTTATCAATCCTCAGCGCAGCCTGTGAGTGCTAAAAGCAGTTGCAGACTTGTTTGGGGTCCCTCTTGGTCTTCTGTTGCTGGTCTCTGAGGCCAAGTTGGAAGCTTCTGACTTCCTTTCTGCAGGTGCCGCAGATACCCATGACAGCTAGCTGTATGTGCTCCCAGATCAGCAGAAGCGGCCAGATGTCTTGATATTCGACAGGACCAAGAGCAGCTGTTTAAGGGGCTGTCAAGGTTCATGGGTTCCAGGCATTCGCTGGATTTTGTTTCCTTCTTGGCTGATAAACAAGGAGAATGGGTAACTCTCCTTTCCCTCTCTGGGTAAGAAGGGAGTCCTGGCATGGAAGGACTGGCCTCATCTTTCCTGTGCCTTTCCGTTGTCTCCTGCTTTGTGTTTTAATATTTTGCTTTAATATTTCTCATAGGCTGCTAGCTGTGATGATTAAAGCATTCCTCCAAATGATCTTATTCCTTATTTATATTAGGTCCCTACTAGAGATGTCAGTGAGTTGTATCCTCCGAAATGGAAAGGAATGTGTTTTAATGGGAATCTTATTTGAATGTTAAAAAGAAAATCCACAAATAAATCAGAGAAAATAGAATAGTCTTCTCCAATAAAGAGCCAGCCTGAGGGAGACAAAGTCATTCTAGGGGATGAACTTATAAACTGACTAGAGTCTATATTCTTTTTTGTTTTATTTTATTTAAATAATATTTTTTCCATTTATTTTGCATACGAACCAGTTTCCCCTCCCTCCCCTCCTCGTGTCCTCACCCCTTTCCCTACAATCCCTTCCCTATCCACTCCTCCTCCATTTCCATTCAGAAAGGAACAGGCCTCCCATGGGCTTGTACAAAGCATGGCACATCCATTTGAGGCAGGACTGAGTTCCTAACTTGAAATGGAGGTGGAGCCAGGTTGCCAAGAGCCAACTAAGCACCAGGCAGAGGTCCTGCTCTCAGTTAGAAGCCTTCTTAAGAGACCAAGCAACATTGTCACTCACATGCAGAGGGCCTACGTCGGTCCCATTCAAGCTCCCTAACTGTTGGTCCAACACCCATGAGCTCCTGCAAGCCCACGTCAGCTGTCTCTGTAGATAACTCCATCATGACCCCCTGGCTGGTACAATCCCTCCTCCCTTTCTTCCACAAGACTCTCAGAGTTTAGTACAGTGAGCTAGGAAATGGTGGCTCATGCCTTTAATTCCAGCATTCAGGAGGCAGGGATGGGAGGATCTCTGTGAGTTCAAGGCCAACCTGGTCTACAGAAACAGTTCCAGGATAGCCAGGGCTACAAAGAGAAACCCTGTCTTGGACAGGGGGAAGGGGAGGAGCTACATAAAGTCTATATTCTTTTGTATAATCATGGGCAGTATTATTATTGTGAACAAGCAGGCTTCAAGAATAGATTTTTGTCTTAGAATCAGTCACTCAACTGTTGATGCTGCTGGTGGGTGCTCATTTAGACTAGGCTCACAAAGACCAGTGATGGGCCTGCATGTATTAGACAATCTTATGAGCCTCGTCAGCTGTTAGAATGTACTCAAAGACAAGCCTAATGTTACTAGCCTTTCTTGGTTTTAGAGTCTCAGTCACAAAGGACGCTGATTGATATTAAAGACTTCCACATAATCGTGTTAGTGAATATGACATGTTTAGCCCTGAGCTCACCTTACAAAGGAGAGCCACTGAAAATGGCAAAGCAGTTCTGTTATGACGGATGAACACACCTTCAAGTGAATGACAGAAGGGCTGGCTTACTACAGAGATGAAGAACAAGGCTTCTGGGTAAGTTATACATACCTGTGTCAAGGGTCCTTCTTAGCTACTTGTTTTCACCGTGACCCTGGGTAACTTCTCTGAACCTCACTGGTTACAGCTGATGAGAGGATCTACTTAACTGACTTCCTTTTGGGTTGCAACATGGTCTTGGCAGTAGTAACTCCTTTAACTGAGACTCTGGCATGTAAGAGCATCATAAGTGTTTAGCTGTGGGAGTTATCATTTTATATCACTATTAGTCAAGGTTTTAACAGTCAGGGAACTTTTCTTAAGGTTTCTTAAGCCCTGCCAATAATCACAATGTGACCATGTGACTTCCATCAAGCTACTTACCATCACACGGCCTTAATACTCTCTCTCTCTCATGTTTAAAATGAGGCGATTTGGAGAGATGCTTTCTAGTGTTGAATATTCCCTAAGTATGACTTGAGGTGTTATTATTCAGCTTTGACTATCTGGGAAAGAAAATGCAGCACTTTAAAGTGAGATGAAAGTAAGGGAATAGCACGCACACACGCTCGCACACACACATGCACACACACATACATGTACGTGTGACCCTCCTGTTCCAGGATATTTTTTTTTTCTCAGCTGATGTAATTGTTGGCTTTTTTTCTAACGTTTCCCCCTAAAAAGTCCAGATGCTATGATTTCATCAACCACAAACAAATGGGGCAGGGCTGGTGAGGTCCTGAGAAAATGAACCATTCCTGGAAAACAAAGTTTATATTCTTACTAGCTGTCCCAAAAGGACTAGACAGACTCATACCTGCGAGCACTGTGAAACCAAACAGTCCGTGGCCGGAGCATTTCTACTTGGCTTCGTTCTATATTTAAATTATTAGCACCAGATAAATTACTTTTACTTATATTGCCCTTGAATTTCTTTTGAGACATCGATCAACCACGATTGTTCATTTTCTGAGTCCTCAGAGGACATGCTCGGCCACTGACAAGATGACTATCACCAAGAGACACTATTCAACTGTTCTCTGGTCAAAGACTAACCAAAAATTAGAAAGTAAATTGTCGTTATTTTCTGGTTTGGGTAGTAACTCAAAAGTGTGTTTTCTTTCACAATTTACGACATAAGTATCTTTTCATTTTTAAAAAGAAAAAATCCCGTGACTGAGCATGCGGGCTTGTGACTGCCAAGGTGTTCAGTGATTTCACTCATCCCTCCTGGGCGAGATAACTTTGGAGTATAGGAACCACCTGAAGAATAAAAGGGGGGCATGTTGTTACGGAAAGCCAGGAACGAAGAGAATTATGCCACTTACTTTTTAAAACATTAACTCAGTAAAGAAAGAATTGTGCTATGATATATATCTCTAGAAAAGGTTGTACAAAAGAGTGTTTTTAGCGTGTACTTTTATTATGATGATAACTCAGAAATATTTAATGGCAAGAATGGTCTAGGTACCAACCAAAGTCATCAGGACGGTGGGTTTGGTGGTGCTCCAGGGCTCACAGCACCAGTTACTTCCTAACTTGTACATACACATCTTAGTATCCTGACAATCTCTGGGGCACAGAAATGGTACACTGGGGTGCTAAATGTGAGAAACTTTCAGATATGAGCATGATCAATAGCTGGACCTGAGCGGAAATAAAGTCCAACATCATACAATCCCTACTCTTTTGTTATGTTAATTCTGTTTTTAATTTTAGTATTATCTTTCATCATCAGTAGGCTGTGAGCATCTGTCTATTACAGGGTCACAGCATGAGGTCTGAGGATAACTGGGATTGGCTATTGTGTGGGTTCTAAGGATCTAACTCGGGACATCACGTTACTGGAACTTCGAGGGGGAGGGGCTTTCCTGGTTGCCTGATGATACTGGGAAAATCCAGTCCCTTCTTGGGGTTCTTAGCCTCAATAATATAATTTCAGAATGATTGAAACAGAAGCTAAAGGACAATTTTATTAGAATTTAAAAAACACTCAGAGCAGGTAAACTGTGAATCTCAGCAGGTACTCGAAGGAGCAGTATGGAGGAGGGAAGAAAAAAAGCCATGCCATTCAAGGCAGTGTGGAAATCAGATACACAGTGGGAAAGCAGCCAAATGGTGGAAGGGAGGCTTTTGAAAAAAGAGCAAGAAAGCCCCCAGATGCTGGGGATGTTTGAAGTGTTAGGGAGAGCATGCTTTAAAAGGAGACCTAAAGAAGCATGGCCGCGGCCTAGTGAGCACTGAACTGTGAGTTGGGAATTCTGGGATTCTGGGAAGAAAAGGCATGGTAGCACATTAAAGAGAAAATTATTCTACCTATTGCTTTTTCATGGCTTAGGTGAGTCTACCTTCCAAGGGGTGGTTCCTTGACCTGGCCTAGCTGGGACATTGGTCTCTACCCAGGCCAGAGCGCCTCTTCTCCTCTTGATGAGAACAGGCTTTCTCCCAATAAGCCTTCAGAATTACTCAGACATACAGGCTCAAACTGTAAATACTTTTATCCCCTGAGCCATCTTGCAGGCCCATGCTAATCCCT
Source organism: Alexandromys fortis (assembly GCF_014885135.2). Lineage (NCBI taxonomy): Eukaryota > Metazoa > Chordata > Mammalia > Rodentia > Cricetidae > Alexandromys > Alexandromys fortis. Next base: position 15,474,401 of record NW_026067890.1, read on the forward strand.
TTGTGGCAAGTAACAGGTATTTATTGTCTCTTAGTTCTTGAGGTCAGAAGTCTGAATTCAAAGAATTGGCAAGGTCTGCTACTTCTGAGAGCCATGAGGAAATGATGTGTCCCAGGCCTTCTCCTGGACTATTTTCTCCTGTCCATGACTATTTCCAGGGTCCATGACCTTTTCCTTATATTTGTGTCTCTGTTCACATTTCCCTGTTTTATAAGGACATTAATAATTTTCGACCAGGAGCTAACCTAATGACTTTTCCTTAGATTAATCACATCTTCATGACACTCTTTCCAAATAAGGTCACATTCTGAGGGACTGGGGATTAGGAGCTGGTGAATGAATTAGGGAGAGGACACAGTTCAACGCTAATATCAATGCTCATTCACATAGCAGCGTGCGTCTCCTCTCTACCAGAAATATGTACAATACACTGCAAGCACCACAGAGTCCTACGAAAATCCTTTGTCATGTCATGGGTTGTTGGCATCATATGGATACTTAGGTTGGTAGAATTGTGATCTCCAGTGGTTGAACAAACAGGATTTTCAATGAACTTGGATTTAAAAGCACAGGAGATGTGACCAGTGAAGCCCCGCTTTGCATAATCCTCATGTATTCGCTGTTAAGATAGTGCTGTCTCATACACTGGTTTTTAAAAAGATGGCTCATGTTTTCTTGAAACAGGATATTTTAGGGGAACCTGTAACTCTGCGGTGTAGACAGACATATTCTGATTAGGTAAGAGCAAACAGGTAGTCTCTGTAAGAAATCTACCACAGGAAGCTATAAAACTCAGAAGTACAGGATTGTATCCCTGAGAATAAAATTCAGAACCGAGCCCTCAAAACTAAACAACTAAGCCTGCTATTTGACTCAACCAAGAGGATCCAAATTCCAAAATATTAAGCAGATATTGCTGAGAGTTCACAGTGTGCTGGACCCTGGGATGACAACGCAGACACAGAACGAGTCTTCATAGAGGCCACTGCTAAGTTCCTGTAACATATGTATAAATAAATGGCTCTGATAACAGCCAGACTGTTTCCAGGAGTTGGAATTAATATCCATAGTCATAAATATCTCTAAAATCCCTGCCTCAGAGTTTTCATACATATTTTCCAATTAGACTTACTTGTTCCAATTCCTTCCTTCACTGTCTCTTTTCTTTACTCCTTCCATTTATTTTACTACACCATAAATACAACCACATATTTGTTATATACATTGCGACCTAGCTTTCCAGACTGTTTCAATGAAAACATTATTGATGTGTATGTAGCTCAGTGTGTCAATTTTTGATGCCACGACATGAATAGTAATAGTATTAGGGCAAAGATTTGTGTGGAACACCAAAAAATTATGCGTGTCAAAGCATGGTGGTGCCTGCCTCCAACCCAGCACTCAGGAGGCAAACGCCAGGTTGGTATATTTGAGGTCAGCCTTGGGGACAGAGTAAGAGTCTGTCTCACAAAACACAAAATGGGAGAGAAAGGGAGGGGAGGGAGAGAGGCGGCAGGTGACTAAAAGAGATTGCCCATTGAAAAAGCATAGCATAATATCTGCCACGAATTCTTCATTTATTTCTGTTTGCTTTCGTTTAGATAGAAGTCCTTGCTATCTCTTGTCCTATTTTCATAGACATTTTACATTTTTAAATTGGTGTTATAAACTGAAAATATTTCAATCATGGGAGCATACAGAAGGAAGAGAATGTTACTTTACTGTCACTTGGCTATGAGTTCATGTAAGTTTGGAAACATTCAAAAGCTAAATGGTTGCTCCTAGATGCCTTGAGCATTGGATGAGCAATACGTCACATGCTGTGGTTTCTGCTTCATATCAGCTAATTTTCACTAATCAAGGAAGAATTTATTGCACAACCCGCTTGTACATATCACTAAACAAAGGGACAACACTCTTCAGCGCTTCTCAAGCCCATTTAGAAGAAGCCATTTGATCAATTGCCTTTGATTCCAGGCATGTGGCAAGAGGAACATGAGGGCTGCAGTAATCTTGTGTAGCTGTTCCAACTCACCAAATGGATTTTGATCTTAGCTTTTCCGTTAGTTGTCATCTAGTTAATCAATTGAGCATAACCAGATTATGTCATTTTAATCCCTTAGTAGATACTTTCGTGGTGATAACATGACATTAAAAAAAAAGAAAAAAATAGATGTTGTAACAATTGCCTTGCCCAAAGTACCACAAATTAAAGGAACTGAGTGTTTCTCACAGGATCTGGTTGTGGAGTAAGTATAAGCGACCACTGAGTGCTGGCCATACTACATACAGGGTAGCCAGATTCTCTATAGCGTTAAGTCTTTGCATATCAATTATAACAGCAAGCAAGACAGTCAAATAAAGCCGTTTGTTGTTGTTCAGAAACCCCATCCATCTTCCTCAATGTGCTAACAACACTTGAGCTCACAGCCACTTCCCATTACATAGATCAGCTTTCACAAATATCATGACGGAGGGCTCTGTTGGCTAATGACGCTGGGCTTTAATATCAGCTTTGTTCACTTTTGAGGAATAGAGTCCAAGGCAAACAGTCATTTAACTTCTCTCTCTTTCAGGAACTTCTGGGAGATTCTTGGAAGAACCACACTGCTGTTCTTTTCAGCCATGCAGAAAAAATAGAAGAGGCGGGGATCAGTGAAGACAAGTATTTGCGTGAGGCTCCTGAAGCGCTGCTGACTCTGCTGCGCTCTGTTCAGCAGAGGTATACTTTCCTGTACGAAAGAGGAAACTCGTGCAATGAAGAGAGAGTTAAAATCTTAGAAACAATCATGGAATTTATAAAAGAAAATCATTATCAAGTTCTCAGTTTTACATAAAACTTAAGCAAAAAGAAAAGTGCACTAGGTATCTATTAGGGTCAGGAATCTGATTTTAAAATCTGCCTTTGTTCACACGAATAGTGGAGATGAGAATTCTCTTCATGGCTGTATAGCTATTTTGGAAAATTGTAAATAAAAAGTTATGATACAGATTCAAGATTTCTATTGCAAATCTCACGATGTCAGAATTATATTCATAAGTATTTATCTGACAGAAAGTGAACTTTTGTGTATTAAGAAAGATGCATATATAAGAATGCTCATGCTGGCACTATTCATAATAGTTAAAAACTGAAAACTATCCACATGTTCATGAATAGAATGATGTGTAAACTGTAGTATATTCACACAGTGAGGTGCTACAGTAATGAAAATGAGCAAAATTAATCATCTCTAACAGTAGAGTCAACTACAATGTCAATAGAAAGAAGCCAGACATGAAGTGTGCTTTATGACTTCATTTATACAAAAATCAGAAACAGTCTAAATGAATGCTACCTAACCACTCTGGAGGTATAAGTTCTGGAGATCAGGAGAGCAGAAGGATGCTGTGGGGTAGCCTTCAGAGATTTTAATAATGCTATTCCCTGGTTTGGATGCTGTTCCATAGAGCATGTACCTTGTGAAAATGAAGCAAAATTTCTTGTAGTTTATAAGCTCCTCACTATATTTGAATACAAACCAAAATGAATAAATTTTCCTCATTTTTAAGAAATTAATCTCATTACTTACTTGATACAAGAGACGGAAAATTGTATGACCTTGCCAGGGTATGTTTCCTTTCTTGGAATACATACTCCATAGTTACTGCAATGATTACATGAATTGGCATGTGACAGAGACTCGGTGCTAGGTTTCCTCTCTGCTTTAGGGAGACCTCCTGCCTCTATTTAGGGTTAGAAATATTAAGGAAAACTCAGAGCAAGCTCTTTAGCAAATCCCTATACTTGCTGCCCTAGCTGACTATAAGTGCAGTCTTGACTGAGGAAGGAGGGGCCTCTCCGGTCATTTGTTTGCCTTGCTATCAAGTATCAAGGTGGTTTGACCATGTAAGAGTGATCTTCAGGGTGGTTTGAATACACCAGTAATAAGGAAAGAACAGCAATTCTAGCTATCAAGAGACAAATCTATCACCAAGGCAGAATCATATCACCTTCACCTGTGATCAGATAACAATCTTCCCAGAGTGCCACTAATTTATAAACTGTTTTCAAAAAGTTAAATTACATTTTTATTTATTTTTTACTGTGGTAGCCTGTAGTAATTTCCATTCGAGACAGGATTATAACTGATGGGTTTTCTCCAAAAGCAGTTCTCAAAAGGCTACTTTTATGCTCACTATTATTTAAACTCTAGCACAGATGATGATTATTAAATAAACCATCACCTTCCTACTTGTTAGATAGATAGCTAAAGAGAGTATCAGAGATTGAGCCTTAATTCTCTCCCATTATTTTATTATATCTTTGCCTTTATTACAAGGCACTAGAATGGTTCGATGATAATGGGTGCTTAATTGATACATAACATTTATACATCTTTATAGCATATTGTGGGAATTCAACGCATGTTATATACTATGTAATGATAAAATCAGGATAATAAGCATTTGATCTTTTAAATTATCAGTCATTTTTAATGGTTGGGAATTTTGTACTTCTCTAGTCAATTTTAAATATATCATAGACAAACTAGGCATGTAACCTAGTAGTATAGTGCTTGCCTAGCTTGCGAAGGCCCTCAGTCCAATCCTGTCAAGGCAAAATCAGAACAACAAAATGAAATGGTATTTGTGGGAAGAGGTGGGGTGAAAGTGATGGGCACGCATTTCATGTCTGTGTGCCATGTAACAGCTTTAATAAAGAACAAAAAGGAAAAGTCTAGTAACTTACAATATTGTTATCTTGCGCTCCATGAAAAAAACACAAGGAATTTCCCGAACTCTGAAATTTGCTACATTTCTTCGTATCCAGAAGTTCAAGCTTTCTGGATTATTTTTCGTTTTGTACAAGATTTCCTGATATTATCAGAATGATTTTTCTAACACTTCCCTCAAATTATTTTGTAGCCTGGGTACACAAGTGTTTTGTCAAATAAAATTGTTACTAAATCATCTTTCTTAAAGCACACAGGATGATACCCTCATTTGCCCTTATTTGTTTTATGGTCCTGTTATTTCTTATATTTTCTCACTCTTTCCTATCTTTTTGCTAATTGGATAATTTGATAATATCTGTGATGTTTTGGAAGTTCTACTGGAATTCATATGCTTAACAGGAATCAGGTACATATTTCCTACCACTGTTTGATAACAGAGTCACAACTATTTGTTCAAGAAATACTCCATCCCCGTGGAACTAGCACCTGCAGGATACTGTCATCCCCCCCTTATACTTTTCTACCATCCGCCCACATAAGACAGCTTAGGAATGTATTTTCCCCATATAACTGAATTCTGTGGAGGCAACTAAGACTTTCTCTTGTGCGCTGTTTCAAGGGTCAGCTTATACCACTTAACCTGCGCACCCCTGGTAGTTTATCATTATCTTTTTAAAAATATTATTTATCAGTATATACAATACTAAGTTTTGTTATGTATTTTCAAATATAACTTGATTTTGTTGATTTGACTCTTCCCCTTTTCCCTCTACGTGACTCCTCAATACTAGAAACTCACATCTTTACCTTGTCTTCATATTCCTCAATGTCTCTAGTGAGTGTTTTCTCCAGCATACTCTGTCTGCATGCCTGCATATTCAATGCTAAATCCCAAGCATATCCTTGCATGAACAGTGTGTTTCAGCAGTCCTGGGTCTTCCATGATAATCAGTGTAAGGAATGTAAAAGAATGTGTCCATGGGAATAGGGTAGCTGACTCTTACAAGTCACTGAAGTGAACCCTTACTGCTGTACTCTCCCTGAGGCTGAGCTGTGCAGCTCTTTCTGGGTGATAGTTCATATATTTATCCACAAACTTAATCATTTCTGAAAATAACTGCAAATCATAAGACACTCATGTGAAAAGAATTAGCTCTAGGCAAAACAAATGGCATTGTGATGGCTGTCCTTGGGTGTCCTGGCACCTTTTTGATTGGTGCCTTTTATTTGCAATTTTTGTGTTCTTCAGATGTCCAATCTGGATGGTAGCCTCCTCTGCATAACAACAAATTTTTGCTGAATTTTAGACTGGAAAGGTTTTGAACATTTTGAAGCTCATAGGATAGTGTACTTGAATTTCTGAGTTCATAGGATGGTGCTTTTGAGAAGCTGGGGCCAGAGCGTGATCAGCGCATGCCCTTTTGGGGACCTTAGTGATCACCTCCCAAAACCAACCAGCTCTAAAACTTACTGGGTTAGTTTTTCTAGATATAAAACCTCAATGAACGATTTCTGACATGATTCCTGTTTTGACCTTCTTTCCTTTTTAAGTTATTGTAGATGCAAAAGAATCACAACTCCTACCTCAAAGTAAATCCCGTAGAGATATTCAATTATGGAGCCAATTAGAACGGGCTATGGCCCAGGAGCAGATTTCAGACCTCAAATGCCATGTTTAAAGGTGATAACGGTTTTATCTTGTATTTATGGTAATAGAAAATGACTCCAACAGATAAGAGAGTGGAAGCAACAGGGAGGTGGTTACAGAAAGGCATGGAGATCTCTTCTGTGGGCCTCAGATCTATCCAACAACAACCTTAGCCCACTGGTGGGTTACAAAGGAGGAACCTGCTCGCTCCTACTTTCAAAAGGATTTACCTACTGGTCATGAAGATGTTAAGTCTGGTACTGAGGAGGAAAGTAAATGGTTCTTCAGTGGGCTAAAGGGGACCCAACTCGGCTCTGGACTTAAAACATTCCAACTTCTGCATATCACTCAAGTTCTAACCAGTAAATCAACTTTGCTTCACTGAAGGTTCAGTGGAAGATGACGTTCTCTTCAGAAACTTGGCTTCATGTTTTTTTTTTTTAATTTTTGTTTTATTTTGTTTTGTGATGTGGGGTGTCCTTCTGTATATGTGTTGCTTTTACTGGTTAATGAATAAAGCTATTTTGACCAATGACTTAGCAGAGTAAAGTCAGGTGGGAAATTTGAACGGAGCTATAGAGAGGGTGTAAGCAGAGCCAAGGAGATACCATGTAGCTGCTGAAGGACAAAGACGCCAGAAAATGTTACCAGTAGGTCACAGTCTTGTGGTGATACATTGATTAATAAAAATGGGTTAATTTAAGAGATAAGAGTTAGCTAGGAATACGCTTGAACCATTGGCCAAGCAGTGTTGTAATTAATATAGTTTTTGTGTGATTATTCAGGTCTGGGAAACAAACAAGCAGTTCCGATTACAGTTTTGTTTTGAGATGTTGTTTCTATTTTATGTGTGCGGATGATCTATTTGCATGTATGTTTGTACATGACATGTATGTAGTGCCCTCAGAGGTCAGAAGACAGTATTGGGTCCTCTGGGACTGGAGTTACAGAAGGTTGTGAGCTGCCATGTAGGTGGTAGGAATTCAAGACCAGACCTCTGGAAGAGCAGGCAAGTGTATTAACCGCTGAGCCGTCTGTCCAGCTCCTGCAGCATGTTTGTGGATACCATGCCTTTTGTCTTAAAGAACACCTCCTTGTACCAGTGCACTAGCTTTTAGGTAGATGATATTTTGCTTTCACATAAGGCTAAGCTTTTCAAGCATTCCTACAAGAGAACAAACTAAAAATGAGAGGGAAAAGTGAGAATAAATTAATAAAGGAGAAGGGCCTTATTAGGAAACAATAGTTGTCCTTAGCTGAGATAGATACCGGAAGTAAACAAAGCCCTGGAAGTCACATCAGTCGCCATTACTCACTTCCACACTAGCCCTCCACACTTGGTCCTCTCACTTAACTAGATCAGCCTTCCTGTACCTTTTAGCATGTTAACGAGCATAAGGGGTGTGCATCCTGGGACACTGGCAGAAGGGTCAGACCGTCTCTGCCTTTCAAGGGACTTTCACTGGAGAACAGAGACCATTAAGCAGGAATTTCCCATCCATGGCAGCATAAAAGACTCCCTGGCCACCTCCTCGTTTAAAAATGGGGATTCCTTTTCTACAAAGCATATGGTCTCCATTCCATTTTCTCAAGGCTGAGCTTGAGTGACAGTATCTCTTCCCGCAATTGTCGTTTCCTCCCTGGTTTGTTTCAATAGACGCAGCTGGTAGTAGGACTGCCAAGCACTGATAAAAGGATCACTACTTCCAAATTTATTTTAAAAATAAGGTTCCTCCCACAAGCTTTAAATATTTTTTTTTGGTTTTTAATATGTGCTTCTTCGGGGAGAAAATGTTATCTTTTCATATAACAAATGAAGGCTATGGAAGGAAGCTATTTCAACCACAATTATTCTTTTGTTAACTTATTAAAAGTGGCTTTTAGTTTGCATTTTCATCAGTCTTTGAAAAGAGAAATTCAGTTGTGATGTTGATTTTGGATGACTCTTCTCTGCTCTTTCCAAATTTCCCAGGTGTGAAAATCTGAGAGGGTTTTAATGAACTAGTATCAGCCAAATATGTAATCTCAGGGCTAAAGGATGTATATATCTCAAGAACATTCTCTATGGAGATGTATAATATTCTAATGAGGCAATTTACAAAAACAAATGCAACTCTTTGTCCAGAGTGGCCTTGACAGAAAGGCCCCAGAGGCAGATGAGCACACATTAACTGATATTTTCACAGCTCTGCGGGCACTGTACAGCAAGGGAGAGCAAGAAGAATAGCCACCCCTCATCAAAGAGGATTATTCATTTTCCTTGCGATTCCTGAGCCTCGGGCTTGTTTTGCTCTTGTTGCTAATGACAATAGCTCACCAGATAGGAAATGATGATGGGGAAGGCGGAAAAGAAGACTTCACATGAGATCTAGAGAACTGGGAATAGAGTGTGTCAGCAGCAGGGGGAGTAGGAACTGGGGATGAAAGGAGAAAATGCAAGCAAGGGAATACATGCGGGTGAAAAATACAATATTTCTAATTAGCTCACACTCTGAAAATCCAGATGGCTTGCTTTCAAATCAGTAATTATTTCATTGTTCCAGGTTTTTCTTCCAAATACTTTCGGAGTTAACTCCTATGAATCATGCCTGCCAAGACTTACTCAGAAGAAAATCCACAACCCTACAGTACAAGAAACAAGTGTGAGCAAGCTGTTCCACCCCGTTCCAAATGAAATGGTACCCGATAGTGCAGCTCTACATAGAGAGTTTTCTGTCTCACAGTTGAAAAACTCAAGGTTACCACCTAAGTATCAGCTATGATTGGGCACACCCCAAAGGGGCTCTTCCTATTTAAAAGTCATCTCTCCATCCATCCATCCATCCATCCATCCATCCATCCATCCATCCATCTTCAATCTACTTTGAGTCATAACCCACTCTCTTGCTTTTCAAAAGAAATTGGAAAACAATATTCCAAAAGAAACTAGTAAACAGAAATTTTAAGTTTGATCAAACTAGGGAGAAATTCCTGTCAATCATTAATAGATAAACGCCCTACAGATTTGCCTATAGGCAATCAGATGGACACATTTTCTTGAGGTTCCCTTTCCCTAGAGCATGTTACAAATGACATACAAATGAACAGGCCAATTGACCATTTGTCAACTTGACACACCAATACATTACCATTAAACTATAACCCTTTGTCTTAGTTATTGTTCTATTGCTGCGAAGAGATACCATAACCAAGGCAACTTATAAAGGAAGGCATTTAATTGCACACTTCCTTATAGTTTCAGAGAGTCAGTCTATGACCATTGTAGCAGGAAGCAGGCAGGCATGGTGCAGGAGCTTTATATCCTCATCAGGGCCAAGTATTAAATAATGAACCTATGGGGATCATTCTCATTCAAGCTACCACATTCCATTCCCTAGTCCCCACAGGCTTCTAGTTATATAACAATGCAAAATGCACTCAGTCCAACTTCAAAAGTCCCAGAATCTATCACATCTTAAGATAGTTTAAAAGCCAGAGTCTCCTCTGAGAGTAAGGCAATCTCTTAACTGTAACCCCATATAAAAGCAAAAGCAAAGAGCAGACAAATACTTTCAATATACAATGGCACAGAATATACATTACCATTCCAAAACGGAGGAAAAGGAGAAAAATGAGACCAAAACAAGACCCAGCAGGGAAACCTCCAAAGTCTGCTTTGCTGACTGCAATGCATCTCTTTCTCTTGGACTGCTCCACGCCCATTAGCAGCTCTCCTTGGCAGGTATTCCACGGCACTACCATATTCAACATCTTGGGGTCTCCAAAGCAAACCAGGCTTTACCTTCACAGTTTCATACAATGGCCTTCTACTCCCATATGTCTGGACTCAGCAGCTTTCTGTAACCTTGGAAGAAGAGTCTAGAACCTCTTTCCTAGAGCCTTCTTAACTGTACAGCCAGAAGTACATGGCCAGCCGAAGCTGACAATTTCTTCTACTTTCAGAAGGTGGGACCTAGCCAATTTCTTGAAATATATTTGCATACACTTTCTGTTGTTGATGATTTCCTTTGCTGCTTAAGTTTTCCTTTAACGCCTTTTCATAAATTGGACGCTTAACTGGTGGGGTTTTGCCTTGAGGGCACTACTCCTTTTATTCCATTTTGAATCGGGTCTTTTTTAAAACCTTTATTTCCTTGAGCACAGGACTTGGCTCCAACATTACATTTCCTAGTGTTCCTTTTTTTCTCAAACTGTAGGTGTACTATTCCTATTTGCCTTGCTTGCTCCTTTGCATCTCTTGAAGATCTAATAGCCATACTATAATCAATACTAGGCTGTCTTGGAATCTTCTTTACTATTAACCTTAACCCAAAGCATTTCAATTTAGTTCAAGGCACATTTTTATGACAGGGGCAACATGCAGTCACATTCTTCGTCCAACTATCACAAGAATGGTCTGTAGCCCAGCTGCTAATATTAACATTGCTCCCCTTTGAAACTTTTTGAGCTGGACTTGTTTACCCAAAGGATGATCCATTAAGTCCCACTTAAAGCTTTTAGTGGCTTTTCTAGTTCAAAGTCCTAAAGTCCTCCAAACAGCAGCATGGTCAGGCCTGTCACAGTGAAGTGCAACTCCAGGTGCCAACTTCTGTCTTAATCACTGTTCTATCGATATGAAGAGATCCCATGACCAAGGCAACTTAGAAAGGAAGGCATTTAACGTAGGGCTGGTTTACAGATTCAGAGGGTTAGCCCATGACCATTATTAGGAAGATGACCAGTATAGTTCTGGAGTAGTAGCTGAGAGCTTTACCTACTGGTCTGCTGGTAATAGGAGGAGAGAGACACTGGGCCTGGAATGGGCTTTTGAAACATCAAAACCTACCTGCAGCATGAATTCCAATTTGTCCTAATAATAAAAACCAGGAGTCAGATATTAGGGGGTGAGAGCTGAGAGGTCAGAGAAACAGTGCAACCAGCCACCAAAGAGACCTTTTACCTCTACCGAAACCTCAGACCGAAGGGGCGATCCTGTCTCTACTAATCCTCAGACTGCATGCTCAGACTCCATCCTCAGATTGACTGCATCCTAAGACTGACTTATAGTGGTTATTATTTGGGTTCTAATAAAGCAAGCATGTCTGAAGAACAGAACACAAAACAGCCACACAGGGCAGCCATACAGGCCAAGGAATGGTGGCACAGACCTTTAATCCCGGGACTCGGGAGAAAAAAGGCAAATGTCTAAAATTTAAAAAGGCTATAACTAATTTAAGAAAAGCTATATGCAATATCTATATATAATATGCAGAGGCAAAAAATACATCAACACTGTTTAATCCGTTTGCATTGATAAATCCAGAGAAAATATTCCACTCTCCATCCTATCTTGGTGAGTTCAAAGTCTTGTACATAACTTACTTTCTATCAGCATTACCATGCAAATTGGTGTCTCTCAACCTTGTATACTTTACACTTCTTTAATGAGTTTATTTTCTGCATCTGGTAAACAAGGAAAATTATAACTGTCTAGTCTTATTCCCTCAGAGACCCAAGAAGGACATAATATTAACTAAATAACCAGGAAGTGTGAAGCACAATTAATTAAAGCTCAGGGTCAGAAGTTGGGGTTCAACCTGAAGAACCGAAAAGCAAAACAGCCAGCCACTGGCTCTTCAACCTCCATCTGAAATAGCGATCCTGTCTCCTGAAATTTCAGAATGAGACTGTGCCTGAGAGCTGTCTCCCCCCATCTTATATTCCTTTCTAGAACTGGGATTAAAGGCATGCATCACTACCACCCGATTTCAATGGCAACTAGTGTGGCTACTGGGATTAAAGGTGTATATCATTGTGGATACGGGGATTAAAGTTGTGTGTTACCATAACCTGGTCTGTAAGGCTGACCCAGTAGGACTGTTTTAATCTCAGAACTTCAGGCAGTCTTTATTTATTAAAATACAACTGAAATGCCATTACAGTAGTGTGAGCAAGAACTTCCAAATGACTCAACTTTATTTCCCACTTCAATTCTGTCCCAAGCATTCAAAGCTGCTTCATGGCATTAAGCCAGGATGTGGCCGTCATATATGGATTGACTTCCTATATTAGCATAATCTCCTTCTCCAAGAAGTTGATCTTGGGAGATTTGCACACCTCTAGCTCTACTCTGTTGCTCAATGGTCTTAGCCTCTTCCTTCCTCCAGGCCCTCCATTGCAAATGAGGATTAGGCTCTTTCAAAAAGCGTGAAAATAACAGAAACTGCACACATGAGCCAACTTCCAATCGCAGTGACAAAAATCCTTAAGCCATGAGAGTTGCTCACAAAGCTAAGGCTTAACGACACAAAAACTGCAACTTATGAGTGGCCTCTGTCAGCAATGGGACTACAGAGACTGGTCACTGTGTGACTCTGGCTCCCTTCACCTTTTAGATGGCTGCTAAGTTCACACATGCCCACGTGTCAGTGCCATCCCTCCCATCCTGAAACAGCAGACACCGGCCTCACCAGTGAGGGTTTCCCAATGGAAGCCTGCCATATTACCTGTCCATCCCTGTAGTGCCTGCGCTATGGGATAGTTCGTGAGTGGGGCAAGGATCTGGAGATTAAAGAGCACAAGAGACGTGGGTCATTTGTGAAGAGAGAATGCAGAATGTCGCCTTAGAGAAAGACATATATCTAACTGCTGCACAGTGGAAATCCCCCACCTCCAGGCAGAAGAGAAATTACCAGGCTTAAGGTGGAACAAACAACTCCCCTGTAGCTAACCACCAGAGTGAACAGACAGAGCACAGGAACAAACAAATGTTTTGCCAGAAACTGCAAACTATCCTCAATATGAACCCTGGGAGAAGGGGTAGACCGGTGGGCCCTACACATCCCCAGTTGGTGCAATGTCTGTTTACAGGAGACTACTGTAAGCTTTGTAACAGCACAATAAGGCGTGTTTGTGTGACTAAACCCGGCATATTTGAAAGGCAAATCTCATATGGACTTCTTCATAACCGAGGGAGGCAATGCTCACCAGGTCTGTCCCTCCAGGGTGCATAGGATAGGTGTAAACGCCATTGTGCTTGTGCAGCTTCTCCAGCTGCAGCCAACAGGGTTGCTCTCGAGCTGCTGCCATGACTCCTCAGTGGACATTCCACAATTCTGTCACCTCTAACATCCTGGGGTCTACACCACATATTTCACTTCATTGACCTCTTAGGGATGCACACTGTGAGAACATGGCCCTGCTACATAGTACCTCTTCTCACAAGCCTTTTACAATCACCACTGTAAGGCTTCTGTGGTCCTACCACCCTTGCATTCTGCATGTGTGCAAAATTAGCACCAAAGGGACAATGGGACCTCTTGTATGGCTGCAATGGCCTCAAAGTACTTTGATAGCTCAACAGGATAAACGAAATTCTGAGGATAACAACTGCTTAGGTCAGTGGTTTTCAACCTTCCTAATGCTGCGACCCTTTATTAAATTTATTAAATTTCGTCATGTGGTGACGCCCAAGGATGGCCTCCAAGTAGCTTCAGAGATGCCCTCAAGGGACCCTTCCTACTTCTCAGCATCTTTCAATAGCCTGAATCTCTTCAGTAACATCTTCCATGGCACCAACTTTCTTTTCTGTTCAACCTGAAAATATTAAAATCCTTCTACTTTTAGCAGCTGAGCTCTATTTATGATTTTTGCTGTAAACCTAGGCAAACCCAGCCAACTGTCCCCAGGCCTCATTCAGTATGCTATGTTGACCTGAACATTTCTTCACATTAGTCTCTCACTGTTAACTCAGCTTCACACAAAATCTCAGGGCCTGAACAGAATGGAAACAACTTCTTTGTCTGATATAACAGGAACAGCCTCTAGTCCTTCTCCAAAGTTCCTGCTCCTGTCTGAAACCAGGCTAGCAGTCTTTACTGCCTGCATTCTGATTGTGGTCTTCTAAGGTCCCAATAGGAGCACCTTTCTTTTCTTCCTTTCTCATTTTAGGCTTTCTCTTAGTGACATAATCACATCTTTCAAACTCTCGGACAAACCAGTTCCAAAGGCTTCAAACCACATGGTCAGACACAATCATAGCAATGACCCTAGTTCTGGGTACCAAGTTTCTGCTATTCAGTTTTCTGTTGCTGTGACAAAATATTGAGAAAACAAACTTAAAGCAAGATTTGAAAAAAAAAAAAGTTCACAAAAAGAACAACTCATATTCTATGTGCAAGTGACAAATATACTCCTCTTTATTGTTATCAAGGTTTCTCAATGTCTTTCAGTAACAGAGCACTTATTTAATTCCACTATTGGCCATGGTTTGGGCCCTGCAAACGCCCTTTCCCTTCACCTCGAAGGGAGCCCCTTTGTATGTGGCCACACACTCAGCATTGGTGTGCAGGTCAGGCTGGATCTGCTCCCAGATCTTCTTCTTAGGGTTCAGCTCCTTGTCAGGCTCTCCTGTTCAGAGAAAAACCAGCAAGTTACATAAGTAACACCCAGAAAAGTCAGATACCCTGGGGATTCAAGGTTTTAAGACTGTTAGGCAAGTATGTTTCATTTAGGCTAAATCTCTAGTCCCAAATCAAAGAAAATTGTAAGCTATTCATTTAATCATGCAAAGAAGGTCTGGGAAGAAAGGAGCCCTTTCAGATGGATTAGACTTTTACAGCTGGCAGGGGCAGTTTCTGAGGAGCAGTAAGAGTACTTTCTAAATGCTAGGAACACAGGTTATTGCCTGAAATACATACAACAATCTTGATTCCAATACACAACACAGGGAGAAACTGAAGGAGAGAGAAGGTGCAGTCACACCAGCAGTAGGCATAGGCAGGCTATGACATCAGAGCCTATTACCCCTGGAACAGCACCCGGCCTCCTGATATGTCATGCTGTGGCTTACAAAGGAAACAAACTGCCCTGGAATAAGTGGACATCACTCCTAATGCCTCCTCTATTTGCAATAAGTGACAATGTGTGCATCATAACCAATAGAGACAGATAAGGAGTGGAGTACCTCAGGTCTAAGTTTAAAGACAAGTAGCAGATCAAATAACTTTTTACCGACAGGGAAGCAGGCTATCTTACTACTGTTAACAGTTTCTACTCCTTCTCTCCTTCCCTCCCTCCCCACATATTTCATATG
Source organism: Alexandromys fortis (assembly GCF_014885135.2). Classification (NCBI taxonomy): domain Eukaryota; kingdom Metazoa; phylum Chordata; class Mammalia; order Rodentia; family Cricetidae; genus Alexandromys; species Alexandromys fortis. The sequence continues at coordinate 15,489,840 of NW_026067890.1, forward strand.
TATGCAAATAACAAAATGGAGGACATTTTTTGACTATTTAGCAAAGCTTCTGTGCTGGCTGATATTCACCGCTCCACCAAGATATTGCCAACATGACAATGTGTTCATCAAGCAGTGACCCAGATTTACACACAAGTGTCCACTTTAAGATGAAACTACAAAAACTGATGCATAAGTCACAGCAGGCAATCTAGGAGGCCTAGTTAATGTTGTACTCATTAGCAGATTTTCAGTGTAGGTCAACTATTACATCAGAATAAGTAATTTACTGCTTTCATAGCTAAATCAACACTGACTTCAAAGCTTCTAAAGACAGGCTGACTCTCTCTGTGGGGGCTAATGTAGCTAGTGATTTTAAGTTAAAGGCAACTCCAAAACTAGAGCAATAGCTGACAGAATTCACTGAATATTTTCCATCTGTACTCTACAAATGGAATGATGCCTAGACAATAGCATGTTTGTCTGAGGTACTCTGTGAGAATTCAGAGTAGAACAGCTAGCAATGGATAGAAGAGCAGCCAGTAGAGAAAGAGGACTAAAAGAGTATGGTGTCTGGAGCCGAGTGAGTTAAGAAGGAGCCTGCAAAACAACCATGGTGTTCCACGGAGGAGTGGGGGAATCTCCTTAACCCTAGCAATACTGGAAGATTAGAAGCAAAGGAAACTGGAGTCAAATGGATTTCAGAGAAGAGAAATTGAGCACAGATAACTGATTTTTAAAAATAAGTAATTTGAAAGTTAAATCTATGCTTTGTATTATTTTTACTGCAAAGGCTCATTATTAATGTTTATCAGCATGACCTTGGAGTAAATTTCCATTTGTTATTAGACCATGAATAGTGCAGTCTCAGAAAAGTAAAAATCCAAGCCAATCTAAAACCAAAGCAAACCTATCATGACCTTTGTCTCCTGGTTACAAAACTGACTTAAAATTATTTCTACATGGGGCCTCAGGGACCAATTAGTATATCTAAATACTAAAATTTATAGCTGTCCTCAATTAGATTTTAATGAGTGTTGGGTGGAAGGGAAGTGTTTTAGTTGTTACTACACATATTATTTGGCATCCTCTAACTTCTATGGGAGTTTCTAGCTTTGTAATAGGGGATGGGGTGTTTTCTAAGAATGGATATTGACAGTGTGTGCAGAAAATATCCACAGAGGCTTTCTCCTCCAGGATGTTTATGGCATGAAGGCTGCTCCCCTAGGACCATTCCTACAGAGATGAGAAGTCATCTCAATAGTCTCCTGGTTTTATAAAGTTTTTTACATTTGGCAGGCATTCTTGTCCTTAGCCTAGGCTGGCCTCAAATTCATGGTCTGCCTTCCAAGACCTGGGATCACATGGCATGCCATATCCCATCCAGCTTAATTCCTAAGTGTTCAAATAATAAATAATCCTGATTGACCTTTAATGTGTTGGAAAAGTTACCAACTTCTGCTTCCAAAGTGGTTACTTATCAGATTTACTGCTAGCGAAGCAGTAATTGGTATAGAAGCATATATAAGGTGAGGTCTCAGACCAAGTCTGCTCAGCTATTTGATAGTGCTCAGTCTGATTGAGCATATTCTAAGTGATAAAACCATTAAAGTTTAGTTTTCTCTTCATAAATATCAACTTTCCAGAACATTCAAGTGCCTCATGAACAAAGAGAGAATTGGGGAAAAAAAATACCAGGTTGAGTAACATGAAGCATACAGCTAAACCAACACAGAGATCCAGAAAACATGGTGAAAGCAAGAAATCCAGCTGGGCTGTTAGCACTCCAAATGCTAGGTCAGTGAGAATCTCAGTAACAGACAGATGACAAAAACGGATTTGAAAGCTGAAATGATTCACCTGGTAACTCCGAGATAAGGATATGAAAAAAAGTTACCACAGTAACAAGAGAGTCGTAAGCATTCATAAATTAGCCACTACATTTTACTGGTCCCCAGTTTTCAAATTTGTAAAAAGGGTTAAAGTACATTTCTTCTGCTTTTAATTATTTGACTGCATAATGTCAAGAAGTAAAATAAAATAAGCCTTAATAAGTTTCTTTCTTTCTTTTCCTCTTCTAGTCCTTAGCCTAGGTTGGCTTCAAATTCACAATGTGACTTCCAAGTCCTGGGATTACATCATATACCATATTCCATCCAGTTTAATTCTTAAATGTCAAATAATAAATAAGGATACTGTTAATATGAAAGTTCAATAAGGATTATTTATGTTTTTCTTAATGAATTCTACATCTTAAAAGAAAAAATTATTTTGATGTTTTATTCAAATTTATTTAACTACTAAATATATATATAATATGACAGCTTACTCCAAAGTAGGTGATTTTTAGGAGTGCTCCAATATTGTGGGACTGAAGGGAGTGACAATTATGCTCTCAGAATTTAAAACAATGTTTCCTCAATTAAACATCTAGAATGGAATTTTCTCAAAAAAATTCATATCCGCCGGGCGGTGGTGGCGCACGCCTTTAATCCCAGCACTCGGGAGGCAGAGGCAGGCGGATCTCTGTGAGTTCGAGACCAGCCTGGTCTACAAGAGCTAGTTCCAGGACAGGCTCCAAAACCACAGAGAAACCCTGTCTCGAAAACAAACAAACAAACAAAAAAAAAAAACAACAAAAAAAATTCATAAAGCATAGGTCACCATGGTTTCTCATTTACTAAGCTCAAGACAAATCCTTGAGTAGAGGATTTGTAGAGGAGTAGAGGAAGCTTTGAGTAAACAAGGTCCTGGGTGAATATGTCTGTTCACATGGGCACAGTCATGTCAAGGACCCCAATGCCCCAGTACCACGGAGCACCAAAGTCTTCCCCAGAAAATGCTCAGACGAACTGCAAAACCTTCTTAGGGGTAGGGACTGGATTGTTTCCCAAGTATAGATATTGATAGTGTGTACAGAAAACAGCCAGGGTAGCTTTCTCCTCTAGACCACCCCTATTGAGATAAGATTTGCTGGCTTGCCTCTTGCTTTTATAAATATTTTCTACACCTGGCAGGCACTCTTTCTTCTGCTTCAAAGATCTATTTCTTAAGCTAGGCATAATGGTTCATGCCTGCAATTCCTCCAACACTTGGGATGAGAAGGCAGGGGGATGGCTTGGCTTATAGATGATAGGCCCTGCTGGTCAGAGGTTATAGTCTACCATGGCCTGGTAGCTCTTTCTGAGTTTGACAATATGGAGGACTCCTTCCCAGTGGGGGCTTTCTCAACCTAGCCTCATCTGGAGGATGTCTCTAGGCCTGGATGCCTGACTTATCTCAAGGATGACCCTCGACACAGTTCCCTCCAAACACTCCTCCCCACTATTCACACAGCATGCTCTAGCTATTTTCATAGGGCCACCTTATGCATATTAGGTGACACCCCAGCCTGTCTTACTCTCTATAACCCCCCAACTCTGGAATAAAGCTAAAGCTGTTCCTGGAAGGCCATTTCTGCCGTGATCACAGGTCCGATAAAGTTCTCTGACACCAATTCTATCCCTTTGACTTTGTGGACAGATGGCCGATGGACTGAGGAAAAAAGGGTGCTGTGGAATAACCCTCTGTATACTGTAAAGATTTGCCATTTGAGTTGGTTTAATAAAATGCTGACTAGCCAGTAGCCTAGCAGGAAGTAGTGGTAGGGCAACTAAACTAAGGATGATGGGAAGGAGCAGGGCGGAAGAAGGAATCCTCAGCCAGACACAGAGGAAGCAGGAGATGAACATGCCATGATAATAAAGGTACCGCCACATGGCACAGCATAAATAAGGAATATGGATTAACTTTAAACTGTAAGTGCTAGTTAGTAATAAGTCGGAGCTATTGGCTGAACAATATAATATAATATAATATAATATAATATAATATAATATAATATAATGTAATATAATTAATATGTCGTAATTTGGGATGTGGCTGCTGGGTATTGGGAATTGGTGGGCCAGAGAGAAACATTCAATTACAAAGGGGACCCTGTAAGATACTATCTCAAAATGTACTAAAACAAGACAAGAAATCCTTTCTACTTTTCCAGTATTATTACACTACAGCTTTCTCAGGAACATTTATACTAAAGAAAACAATTTAAATGGAACTTTACTTTCCATCACTAGTCTTTGTGTAGTTTAAGTGATTTTAGAGCACATTAACTTGATTCACATCCATGTCCTATTATTATTCTGTAGGTATAGAATCTTTGTAGCATCTCCTGTAATGTGTGACTCTATGGACAGCAAGATGGTTATGTTATGCTCACTGTGCTATCGTAAGCAAACTTCCTGAAAAACCTCCTGATACACACATAGGACAGGTTTTAACCTCTAAGCTTTATAAACATCACTTTATAAACTTATTCCCAATCTATTTAAATAATTATTGATACTTACCAGGGAAAGCATCAAAAGTAATTCTGTCTCCAGGAACAGACCCATTGGGAGGTGCCAGAATTTCCACTTTCTCTGGTGAACTAGCACACATTACCATTGCTTGAGACAGTACTCCCCGCATTTTTGCAGGCTTCAGATTACAAAGTAAAACCACCATCCGATTTTGCATCTGTCCAGAACAAAAGAGATGACTAAAGATATGTAGAGATTTAAAATAATCATGTTTAGGATACTTCAGGCACACTGACACTCTACTTATTAAATTTGTTATCTTTGTGGATGTAACTTTGTCTTTGTGTAGTTAAAATATTTTTTAACTATGAAATCATGTATAAAAAAATGAAGACTGATATCTTGCATAAACATGAAAAGAAAATCCCTCAAATTGGCAAGGCATGCATACAACAGTAGAAATCTTTTTTTTTCCCAAATATATACAGAAATTTTGTTTTTTTCCCAATGTATATAGGTATTTTGCTTGTAAGCAGTTCTGTATCTGGTGTCTGTGGATACCAGAGGAGGGTATCAAATCTCTTGAACTGGAGTTAAAGATGCTCATGAGGTTCCATAGGGGCACTGGGAGCCAAACCCGGGGCCTCTGTAAAAACAGCCAATGTTCCTAATCATCTGTCTAGCCCATCTGGCCATTTGTCCAGCCCAGTGGAAATTTGTCAATTAAATATTAATTTAAAGAATAAATAACCGAGTGAAGCAGCCTGATGTTGAACTTCAGTTACAACCAATGGGAAATGTATAAAGTTGATCCTCCATTTCCATGAAAAAACAGGTCAAAAAGCATGGAGTCAGGAGTTGCCACAGGATCAGATTACAAGTATGCATATTATTTAGGTCAGCATTACAACTAAAGTAAATTAACTAACTTATATTAACTTTTTTTCTCTACACATTCAGCCATTTCCAATACTAGACAAGGTTTTTCTCCTCTCCTTTTTTTAGTTCTGGAGACTGAACCTAGATATGTACAGACTTGGCTGGTGCTCCCCATCTCAGCAGCATCCCAAGGCCATTCTTAAAAAGAAACTAACAGCTCAATAACACATCACAGTGCACATCTGGGGCTACTTCCATAATTTGCTATAGCGCTAAAAAGAAATTCTGTCCATCTTCCAGAGTCAAAACATCTTTAACTTTCTCCCAATTATGCCCATCCTTTACAGGCTTAATTAAAACAAAAGGCACACAAGACTCCTGTGTCAGGGAAAAATTAAAAGATGTATCATAGATAAAAGATGGCAAATTAGGACCAAATTTATTTCTAGATCCAATAACTAAAACATTCTTGATGAATATACCCTTCACAGATAATACCTTGTTCAGCACTTGAAAGTATCATATTATAACAATATATAAAAATCAAATCTATGTAAGAATAGTATGTGAATTAGTTAGATGAAGTCTTTTCAGATCTTACAGTAACTGTAGTTATTTTCTTCAGAAAAATAGACAGATAGATGGGTGCCAGCACTTTTATGGATCCAGTGCCTTACAGAATGCTTACTGGGACTGTGCTGAATCTGTGGTTTAAAGCGATGTCTACATAAACAGCCACACTCAACAGCTATAAAAATCTGTAACTTCTGAGAGCAGAAAAAACCCTTACGTGAAGCTATATGAATGGGTTCAAGACTAGCAGGTTCTTTTTTCTAGGAGTCTTAAGAATCTAACTTTAATGATACAGAGACGGCTTCAGATGTTAAAGGAGGGAATCTATTGATCTATCGTAATTTGCTACTGGTCTTTTTCATGGAAAAGTGTTTGGTACACACTAGGTGTCCAATATATATTTGTATCTAGAAATATGAACGAATGGTATGAATTTATCCAGGGTAAAACAGCCAAGTAACATATAAACAGAGTCATCTTAATGTTCAGCCCACGGTCTTTGCTATAGCTCAAAAGCATCAGGAACAAACACAATCAGCAGATGATTCAAATCACTTACAGAGACATCTAAAAAGACCAAACTGAATGCTGCCCTGATTCTTTCTGCTGCTATTACACAGATTTAAAATGAACTTTCAATTTTTCAAGAATGTAATATTCAAAAGTGGAGGAAGAAAATAAAGGACACCGTGCATAAAATATACTGTAATTACTTTTAAATATCCTAAATGCTCAGCTCTGCTTTTACTGGAGTATAATTAGCATCTGAATACAGACTGAGAGTGTAGCTATGCTATGACAAAATCACATTACTAAGTGTCAAAATTACAATGGGGAAATGTTGAAATTTCAAAATATGACCTCCTCCTCATAACTAAATTTCTTTCATGAAGTAATCAGTATTCAGTCTTTACTGTCTCAGATAATTAGGCACTAAAATTCTAAAGGAATTAGTGTGTGAAACTGAAGTGAAGATTAAGTCCTTCCGTTCTACATGACAGTTTAGAATGGTACCATGTTTTGGTAGTGCTATAAAAAGTAGTTCACAGTATCAGCAGGATAGATAAAAGAAATGATAAGCTAGGTAGAAATAATAGCGTCTTTCTTGTTTTACTAGGACCTAATCCACTATACATAATCCACTGTCATCTGAACATCCAACACCACAAGCACTGCAATGATAAATCCCAACTACAGCTGACCTCCTGCTCAGCTCTGACCCCCACCTCAGTTACACCAAGGTTGACAGTACACAGCGAGTAACTGCTTTGTAGAGTAGATACTAACAATCATGGATTCTGCCTCAAGAAAGCAGGGAATGATGGAAAACTCGGCTCCATGTCCTTCCACATGAGTACTGTAACCACCGTGAAAGATGACTAACCTATGCTGGCACTGTCCTTCCATGTGTATGCAGTGGCAAACGAGAACGGTGGAAGGCAAGGGCTCACAGCCACAACTGTCCTCTGACCTCCACACTCATTCTAAGGCACACACAACACTGCCCTCACATACATTAACACAGAACACACAAGAGGGAAATAAATGATGTGTATTTTCTGTCCTGCTAAATTTATCTTTCAGGCCTCTAAGTCTGAGGTAATTTCATATACCTTTTTTGAAATTCACCTTAAAAATCCATCTTTTTCATATTTATTTTTATGAGTGTTTTGTTGCATGCATGTATGTTCACGATGAATGTACTTGTTCAGAGTGAATGTCTAGAGAGGGTACAGAAGAGCCTGGAAATGGAGTTACAGATTGTGAGCTGCTACGTGGGTCCTGGAAAGCCAACTCTGGTCCTAAGAGCAGTAAGTGCTCCCAACCAGAGCCATTGCTCTCACTCCCAACTATAATCATCCTGAAATTCACGTATTAATCATTTACAGCAACACATATGAATAAATCACTTAAGATGATGTATGTAAGCAGTGGTCACTTTAGGGGGACAGATCACCTGCTCCAGAGGAACGTGATTCACCAGTCCACTGACAACGGTCCTTGGAGCTGCTTCTCCCACATCTACTTCTTCTACATACAGCGAGTCTGCATCTGGATGCTTTTTGGCAGTAACAATACAACCAATGCGAAGATCCAGACGAGAAACATCTATTGGCTTTGAGTCAGTATTTGCTGCTGCTGACTGCTGTTTCTTCTCCTTTTTCTCTCCTAAGGATTGACACTGTGTAAGCATCAGACATAAGACAAACAAGTAACACCAGGAGAAGCCTCTGGTACCAGTGCTGATGAGTTCAGGGAAAAAAAAAAAAAAAAATCACTTCTATCACAAAGTATACTCAAGTTATAAAACCTACATAACCTTAGCTATTTCTCTAAATACAGTATTCCTAAAAAAAAAAAAAAAAGATAAATTAGCATATTATTTGATCCATTTTACCATCATAATCATCACTGTTAATCTCTTACGGTGCCAACCTGTGCATAAAGGGTACTACTGTACAACAATTCTCTCTGTACAGCTGGGTTGATCGGTTGTTTGATCCATCTTCCAGGTCATCTTGCCTGGTGTGCCCCTCCTGTTTCAGTTGAATGTTGGCCATTAACAAGTTGGTGATCTGATCCTAAGTCAGCACTAGGAAATGATCAGCTGTTTTAGACAGTAGGTAAGTTTCCTGTTGGCCAGAAAGTTGTCAATTTGGTTGTATGTGCATTTGTCAGGAAATTTGGCCTGCTTGAATTTTGTATTGGATATGTACAAATCATTCGCATAGCAGACGTCATACAGTTGTTCCCCTCTACTGTTCCTTTGTTCGAATCCATACATTCCCAAGACACTATAATCCATTCTTTATCCAGATCCCACTTTTGCACTGAAGTCACCCTAACAATTAATCTGTCATTTGTATGCACTGCTGACCTTGTTCTGCAGATCTGTGTAGACACTATTGATGACATACTCTTCTGCTTCTGCTGTTGGCGCGTATACCTGAATGATAGTCACTGGACGTGTCAGGTCTGTACCCAAGTATGCATTTTTGGGCCAAATTGGAAAGCACTGAAGCTACACCTGCTGCGTGCTTTCCCTCTCCGCCTGAGTTTATAATCTTGCATCCATTCACTACATTCTTGTGTTCCTGTCCAATGAGTTTCTGCCAATCCAATGACATCCCACCTGAAGCAACTGAGCTCACGCACAAGCAAGTCCGTTCCCCGGACTGTGTTTAGTATTCTCACGTTCCGGGTCCCTATTGTGGTGACTCTTTTTGTTGTTATGTCTCTGTGCTTTCACGGGCCCAACACACTTCTAATAAAGTCTGATATTTACACAAGGATCTGAAAAGTATTGGATGCTAAAATGCTTTATGTCAATTCATAAAGCCCTTAGCATTTTGTATTTTCCAAAAAACTGCCAAATGAGTGCAAGAATAATGGGAGGCAAATATAAGAACAGACTATAAAAGCAGATCTACAGACAAATCTAATGAATGAATACAAGCGTTTACTAGACAAGTTGCTTCAATAGCCGGGTAAGGGTGAAAGAAGGGACCTTAAGAACCTGAACAAATGTGGCATCTTACAAGTCAAGAGGACAGCTGAAGCTTAGATATACTTGGGGACAGGAATTACAGAATTTGCTGGTTAAGTAGATCTGAAGACTGAAGGAAGGGGACCAGTGTGGCTGCCTAGTAGACTCTGAGACTTCTTTGCCGTGCTATTTTATCAGTTCCTTAACATCCACACCTCAGTTCAGATGTTCTGCCTACTAGATGTCACTGTCTGCTTCTCCCAAATGGCTAGAAGCCAACTTTAACATCTGACTTCTTTGGACCAAAGCTCCAAATATACATCCAAGTTTAGTTTTACATCTTATCTTTGATGCTTTTATTTATACTGATCCCTCTACAAAACATAACTCATTTTACGCTGTCAAAGTTGTCAACATTCACATATTCCTCGGGATTCAATTTCTATATTCTAACGACAGACTGCTTTTAATTTTATCTTAGCTCCTAAAACTTTGGACTTTCTTTTCAATACCTTTATTATCACCATAAATATTAATATTGCCTGATAAAACAATCAAAGGTCAACAAGATTAATAATGAAAAGTACCTTTCTTTTCAGCTTTCTCTTTTACCTTCTTTTCTTCTCCTCCCCCTCCTTTAGTCTGTTCTTTTACACTAGAAGAGGTGGTTGATACCGAGGTAGACTGTACCACAGTTGCAGAAACTGCAGGTTTAGCTTGCTGCTGAGTGTCAGATGGGACTGGAATTTGTTTCACTGACAGAGAAAATGAACAGGGTCACTCATGCTATGCTCATAAACAAGGTAGAACAATAGGTTTGCAAATCACAAATGCGAACCCTTTTTAAGAGAAAACTCTAATATATATGGACATCAAGTATCCATTATCTGAAGCTATAGAAATGGCATCAAAAATTAAGTTATTTTAACAATTACTAAGGCCACCATTTTTTTTTATTTCCATTTACTCATTAGTATATAAAGAAGAGTGCAGGTAACATTGGAATCTAACATTTATCATGGACATACTATGGGTTAAAAACTTGAATAGTTTTTAACTATTTGAGTAAGCTCTAGCAATTCTCCTAAACTTCCTAAGTAGATTCCATGTCATTATACTGTATTATGAATAATAAATCTGAACCATCAAGAAGTTAACAATCTAGCCCACTGACAGGGAATAGAGAAGCAGCATTGCCTGTCTAAACACTTCTATGTTAAAAAAACACAACTGTTTATAAAGAGGGTTAGAGAGATTGCTCCACAAAGCACTAGTTGCTTTCAGAAGATTGGAGCTCTGTACCTGGCTCCCATGCCAGATAGCTCACTACTGCCCATAACTTTAGCACTATGTATCACGCATCTTCTGGCCTCTGCAACACCGTGTATCAAGATATGGCCCAGCATGGTACAGTCACTTCTGCTGCTGTGGATCAAGATGTAGACTCCCAGCTCCTTCTGTCTTGTCATGATGATAATGAACTAAACCTCTGCACTATAAGCTAGCCAACTAAGTGTTTTCCTTTATAAGAGTTGCCATGGTAATGGTGTATCTTTACAGCAACAGAAACCCTAACTAAGACAGATTGTACATGTTACTCATTTTACCCTTATTTTATTTCGTTAAGGGAAGAATTCATACAGCATTCAAAATATCATGCTGATAGCATATCAAAAAAAGCCAGCAATAGAGAAAGGCATCACAGGGCTGGTGAAGGGGCTTAGTCATTAACACTTCTTCCACACAAGTATGAGGACTGGAGTTCAGATTCTCAGACCCCACATAAATGCCAAATGCTGGTGCATGGTGGACAGCCTGTAACTCCAGACTGGGGAGGCAGAGACAGGAGCTCACTAGAGCAAGCTACTTAGTGAGACTAGCCACACCAGCAAGTTCTCAGTTTGATGAGAGATCCTGCTCAAAGAACATATTAGAAAGTCATCAAAGGTAATTCCCAACATAACCTCAGGCCTCCACATGCATGTGAAAACCTGTGCCCCAAACATGCAAATATGTATACATAGAGAACCCACTGTCCGTGCCCCCCAACTCTAACACACACACAAGAAAATGGAATGAGCTTTTCAAATGGGCCAATAAAATTTTAACTTTATCTGTAATTTTTAGTCAAACTGATAATTATTTGATGGTTTGAAAAGTTCTTTGATTTTTTTTTTTAGGCAAGTGACTCTCATCTCTAAGTTTTATTGTCTCAGTTTAGAAAATAAAGTTATTTTGAGAACAATTTTTTCTTTTACTTTTTGAGATAGTGTTTATCTGAAGCACAGGCTGGGCTGAAAATCATCATGTAGCCCAGGATGGCCTCAAATTTATAGTATTCATACTTCCCTAGCCTCCTTAGTCCTGGGGTTACAGATGTGAGCACACCTGCTGACAAAAGGATCTGAGTATATAAAAAGTTTGTCACTTGACACAAACGCTCCTGAAAAAGTCTAGTAACTGTAAATTAATTACTATGGCTATTTTTTCAGTAGGTATCAAACAGCAGAAACAATGCTGGTCAAGTTCTAGTACACAGCACAAAACTGAGACGCGTAAGCTTTGAATACCAGCTTTACCACCTTCTATGACCTCAGAGATCAACTGCCTTTCCAGTCTACGTCATTTCTTCCTATAGGGAAGGACAGAGGTAGGAAGATGAAATCACATGCTCGTGGTAGACTGAGCACCCTAGCGTTGTCATCCTCACCCCCATTCTGAATCTCCGCCTGAATCAGCTCCTGCTTTAGCTCTTCTATTTCTTTCTTCAGTTTAGCATTTTCAACTCGAAGTTTCTTTTCTTCTCTCAAAGTTGCCTGCAAAACTAGAATCAAGAAAATTCACTTAAAAACTATTTTCAAATGTTTTACTTGAATATTATTTGGAAAGAGTAAATACAATTGTAGCTGTTATAACAACAGGAACTAGTATCTGGCCAGTTGCTTTATGACAGTTTACTATTTTAATATCAACAATATCTCACTAGTCACTGGGACATTGGGTTTAAGACTCCCACCAAAACAAATCCGAGGACATAAATGCTGTAAATAGTGATTTGTAGATTAAAAAACAAGGAAATGGACTGTGGGCACATAGTAGGGCATTTTCTTAACTGATGATTAACACGGGAGAGCCTGCCTGGGGTGGTGCCTTCCCTGGGGAGGTGGTCCTGGTTGTATAAGAAAGCAATTTAAGCAAGTCATAGAAAGCAAGTTAGTAAACAGTGCTCCTCCATGGCCTTTTCTTTGGTTCCTGCCTTGACTTTCCTTCATGACAGACTCTAAGCTGCAAGTTGAAATAAACTCTTTCCTCTTCAACACACTTTTGGTGCTTTATCATAACAGAAAGCAAACTAGGTCTTTTAGTATATACCAATTCTAATTTATCATAATCCTAGAACACTTTTAATATTTTTATACTCAAAGGAATCTAAAAGCCATAATTAAAATTATCAAGTTATAATTTACATAGTAAACATTTAACTGTCATTATTAGAATTTAGATATTTCCTTAGACTATTAAAATGGTCTTACCCGCCTTCTCCTTGAGAAGGGCAACCTGCTGCTTGAGATATTCAATGATCTGGTCTGCCTCTGCACCCTTCTGCTCGAGCCTCTTCAGAATAGCATCACTGGTTGCCATCTTTGTCCAGAATCGGCAGAAAATCCTAAATGAAAAATAAAAGTCATAAATATACTCTGGAAGGAAAGAATATACTTATTTTATAGGAATTGCCATAGGACTGAGGAAACTCAAAAGATCTGAACTTACTGAGCAAACTACTGGAGAAAGGAAACTAGGCAGAATCAAACAGAATAGACTGTGGTCTGAACTTGTGAAGGAGCAAGCGGTGCTCTCCCTGGGCAGGTGGTCTGAGTTATGTAAGAAAGCCAGTTCAGTGAAGAGCAGGAGAGCTAGCCTGAAGCACTATCCCTCCACGCATCTACTTCAGGTTCCTGCCTGGAGTTTCTGTTGACTTCACTGTGACCTGAAAGGGTTAGGAAAATAAAACTGTTCCTTGCCCAAGTTGCTTTTGGTCTGTTTTGTCATAGCAACAGATATCTAGGTTTTTGTTAGTGTTTTCTAGCAATGTGCAGCACTGAGGAAAAAATACAATGCTTACACAAGGTGGCTCCAGTCAACCTTAAGTGAAAAACACACTTAACAGGCCATGTGACTGTGTGACCAACTTCTCCATGTTTCACTTTGTTAGTTTATATTAGGATCCTCTCACCTGCTTTCTTGCTCTCCACGGGGCCTTTTCTTCACCTGTTGCCTGAACACTGTTGTTCAGAGTTTGGAATAGATATCTTCTGGGGATCACAAATCATCACCAGGCAGTTTATGGTTACCCCTGTCACCCAGGGTTAATATGAGGGAACAGGATGGACGAAATGGGGGAAGGACAGAGACGAAGAATAAGAGATATTTTGATTGAGGGAGTCATTATAGAGCTAGCAAGAAGCCTGGCACTAGAGAAGTTCCTAGGAATCCACGAGGACGACCCCAGCTAAGAACTTATAGTGGACACGGTGCCTGCATTGGCTTTGTCCTGTAGTTAGATTGACGACTACCTTAAATGCCACCACAGAACCTTTATCCAGCAACTGATCGAAACAGAGACAGAGATCCACAGCAAAGCACTGGGCTGAGTTCTAAAAGTCCAGTAGACGAGTGGGAGGAGTGAGAATATGAGCAAAGGGGTCAAGACCATGAAGGGGCTACTCACTGAAACAGTTTACCTGAACTAATGGGTTTCCCAAAGTCTACTTAATGAAAATAAACTGCAATTCATAGTTTCCTTGTGCGTGTTCATTGAGTACCCCAAGAATATGACTGGACATATTGAAGTGTCTATTAGGTTTCCTTTGAGGAAAAACAAAAGGCTCCTGACTTCCTTTCTCACTTCTGTCCTCAGTCTACCGAGTAACCCTCTTCAAAAGAAGTTGGATAACATTACTGGGCTACTGAAATCCTTACAGTGGCGTTCACTCACACTCACCCCCATGATCAGCCTGATCACTCGCATACTGTCTCCATCTTTAATTCCTTCTCTCAATTCTGAGCCCTCAGGCTTCCCTGATATTTTGCTAAGCTTTTGTTTCATGGTCTTTGGCATGACTGGGCCTTCTGACTGACAGTACCTGCTGACAGACAGGTTACCTGTGCAGTTAAGTACACTTATGTCACATCCTTCCTAGAAAGCCATCTTTTCCTTGAGAACCTTCTCCTTTGGCCACATTACAGTGCCAAATAATATATACCTTTCTTTACTGTTAATACTCTTAGTGATCGGAATTTATAATCTAAAATATGGTATGGGGGTTGGAAAGAGAGCTCAGCAGTTAAAAACGATTACTGCTGTTGCATGGAACCCAGGTTTGGTTCCTAGCACTCACATCGGAGGCTCACAAGCACTGGCTGGTCCCTGGGGATCTGATGCTTTTTAGCCTTCATGGTCACTTGCATACAAGTTTTGCACAGAAACTCAATCGGGCGTGTACGCATACCCATAAATAAATCAATATTAACATCGTACTTTTAGGGCTGTACTTCAACAATAAAACGTACACCGAGAAAAATTACTGGGAATTTTGTCCGTTTTGTTGGTTTTTCTTTCTGCTTTGCTTACGAATCTTTACCTAGTAACTAAAACGGTGGCCCGAGTATAGTGATAGCTGGCGTTTCTACCATCTGCTGATTCAATACCTTTCTCTCTTGAATCCCTCTCCATGTACAAACACTGGAAATCCTTTACACACTCACTTAAAGTAAACAAGCTTTACTTTATGAATCCACCCCCTGCATGCTTTCCCTCGGCCAAGTATTAATTTCCAAAACTTAGGTGAATCAAAAAGGGCCAAGTTTTTCCTGTTTCCTCGTGGCACGGGGGTGGGGGTGTGACCACGCTTCCTACAAGGACTTGGATGGCCAGCTTCTCTTTTCCTGGGGAGAAAGGGAAGAAGAACTTTGGATCGCTTCCAATCGACCCTAGACCCTCTCCTGACACTCACATGAAGCGACGAACCGCAGCTCTGGAGCAGCCTCAGCCGGGTGCAGGAAAGGCCAGCCTCCCGCAGCCCGTGGCCGGGGGAAGAGGACCTAAGGGCTGTCCCTGACACATGCCTGAGAGTTTCCCAGATTCACCCCACACCAGCCGTCCGCTCCCTGCACTCGCTCTCTTCTCGTGCCACACCACGGTCTCATTTCCCCTTTCCTCCTCCCTCCCTTCCTCCAATCCTTCCTCTTCTTTCCCTCTGGCTGCACTTTGCTGTCTGTTTGGGCGAGGGACAGGCGGCCGGAAGTTAGGGGTCTTCCCTCGGAGTTGCGTCGCCGGACCGTGACGTCACGAGCAGTGGCCGACCTGAGGCAGCCCAGGCGGAGGGGATGCTGGGAGCTGTCAGTGGAGCGGGGCGCGCGCTCCCAGCCGAGTTCTGAGCTGGGCACCCGGGCAGCCCTCGCGGGCGAAGGCTGGTGGCCCCCCCTGTCACCTTCCCTAAGCCGCCTCTTGTAGACGCGCCTGCAATGCAGAACACGGCCCACTAAGTAGCAGCGCCAGGCACAGCGCTTAGGAGCTCATCCCCTCCCTAATCTCTGCGCCCCCAAATTCAGGCAGGTATTCTGGTGTCCGAGCGTTCGTTCTGTGTGGTAGTGGGTGGGGCTTGTGGGATACAGAGGACAATCAGGTTCAGAGAGGGACCCCGCTTGTCTGCAGCCAGCAGTAGAACCAACCTGCGGAACTACTTGCTGCTGCTGCCTTTGTCTCCAGACTTCTTCCCCTCGAAGCTGGAGCTCACCGAGCTTCGAAATGCAAATACGGTTTTACTCTAGATAAATCAACGTGCCCCCCTCCCCTCCACCACTAATTTTTGACATTTCCCCTTCATTTGAGTCATTCATCTCCAAGACCTTTCTGAGTTTATATTGTGTCTTGTTCATTGAAAAAGTGTGTCTTGTCTGAGGTCCTTAATAGTCAAGCAGCTGAAGAAAAAAAAAATCGGACATAAGGTTTCAGAAGATTCCCTGCGTAAATTTTACTAGCCAGCTGCTTCCACGGCTTTTGTCTTGTAATCTTCCGCCTCTTCATTTTAGTTTTTTCATTTTCTTCTAGTCACCTAGTGTGAGCACACACATGTATATCTGTTTTCTGTTTGTGAGTTTTGTGTGCACCTGAGAAGTAATGGAGGAATAACTAAATGTCTTCATGATTGCTAGTGGTTTGTCTTTATTCAGTTGTATGTGGTTCAGATCTAAATTGAAACCCCAGTATTTTGTTGTAAAATTGAATATTAAAATGCCGCAGCTAAATCTCATCTTTCCAATAACTTCAATCCTGATATTTAGATATTATTTGGGATCTATTTATTGAATAAGAAATTAAAATTCTGGGCAGTGGTGGTTCACACTTGTAATCCCAGCACGCCAGAGTCAGAGTTAGGCAATCTCTTTGAATTTAAGGCCAGCCTGGTCTACAGAGTGAGTTCTACAACAGCCAAGGCTGCACAGCGAAACCCTGTCTCAAAAATAAAACCTGAAAAAAAAAAGAAGAAATTAAAATTCTAGTCATTGCCCTTTGAAGGAGGAGAAATCTAGGGAAAAGAAGAGGAGGAGCAAGAAAAGGAGAAAGAGAGGAGGAGAACTCCCCGGGCCAGCCACCCAGCCACACACCCCTCCATGGAGTAAGAAGGGAAGAAAAACATGTAGAATTAAAATAGGTAAAAAAAAAAAAAAAAAAAAAACCTGGAAGCAAAATAGAGAAGGAGGAAAACAGGTTAAGTTAGAAAAGCTGGCTAAAAACAAGCCAAACTAAGACTGGGCATTCATAAGTAAGAATAAGTCTCTGTGTTTTTATTTGGGAGCTGGGTGATGGGACTCACAAAGAATTATAAAAATCCAACTACACATGGGTCTCAAGTTGGATCAGTCATTGGAAGGTCACTGCCACAAGATCTGTGCCTCTTTTACCCCAGCACATCTTGTAGGTTGAAGGTTTTGTGGCAGGATTGGTGTCCCAATCTCTCCACTGAAAGCTGTGCCTGGCTACAGGAGATGGCTGGTTCAGGCTCCAGGTCCCCCATTACTAACAGTCTTCACTAGGGTCACCCTCGTGGATTCCGGGAGTTTCCATTACACTAAGTTTCTACCTTGCCACTAAAATACTCCCCAAATCCAATTACTTCTCCCAGTATTGAAAATCTTCGAAGTTCATTTTGAACTGCAGTATAAACCTAGGCTCGGGTGATTTCTTTGCTTTTATATATTGTCTTGAAATTTTTAAACTTTGGCTTTTTTATAGTTTAGTTTCATGATATTTTTTCCAAGTTGTATATTAGTTTTCAAGTGAGAAAATACTGGATTAATATTGGGTCAGTCTATCTTAAAAAAAAAATTGTCTCCTTTTCTAGATCATCTTAGAGGACCCAGAACTCCAGAAATGTTTCCTTTGAAGGATGCAGACATGGGCGCCTTTACGTTCTTTGCCTCAGCTCTTCCCCATGATGTTTGTGGAAGCAACGGACTTCCTCTCACACCAAATTCCATCAAAATTTTGGGTCGCTTTCAAATCCTTAAGACCATCACCCATCCCAGACTGTGCCAGTATGTGGATATTTCTAGGGGGAAGCATGGTAGGTAAGCTTTGTGTTTGGTTTGTTTTTTGATTTTTTTTTTTTGGATTTTCTTTTGTATTTTATGTTCACTGATTCAAATCATGATGCAGTTTTAAATACAGAATATGTATTGACATGCAGTCATGAACTTACTTTTATGGTTCAAAGTAAATGTGGCTACCTTTTAAAATGAAAATGGAGTTTTTATTTTCTTGTTGTTGCAGTTGATTTTTTTTAATAGGACAAAAGTAGTTGGTTGAGACTCATGTTCTGGGACAGCAGTGTGTGTCACTGCTGTGATCCTATAGTGAGGTTCCTCCATAGCTGAAGTTGCTGAGGATGACAATTTTAAGTGGTAGTGTGGCCATTTGTCATTGGCATTGATTACTTAGAAATGCCTTTGGTTGCTAGTGAGATGAAATGAAGGAAAATTATTTTACTACATAGGTTTGAAATTTAAGTTGGAATAAATAACATTATTAAGGCCATACTATAGTTTATTCTCTACCTATAGACTATAAATTTCAACCTAAATGTGTGAATTGGTCAGGATTATCTCACAGGAAAGAACTTAGGGCCGGTAGGATTTGCTGAAGGAGGCAGAGGCAGGAGGATCACGAGTTCGAGGCCAGCCTGGGCTACACATTTAGCAGCACTTGGGAGGCAGAGGCAGGCGGATCTCTGTGAGTTCGAGACCAGCCTGGTCTACAAGAGCTAGTTCCAGGACAGGCTCCAAAGCTACAGAGAAACTCTGTCTCAAAAAAAAAAAAAAAAAAGACAGGAAAGAACTTAGGGTTTGTATGTATGAAAAGATTCTGTTCTAGGAACTAGAATGCGAGATTCTTGCTAGTCCAGCCCAAAACACAGGGCATGTCAACAAGGAGGCACTGAAGTTCAGCAAGAGCTAAGACTGCAGGTTTTTCAGGGACTCTTCAGTATGTCTCAAGGTCATTCAACTTGTGAAATAGTTTTATTATTTAGGATATTTAGATAAGCTTTCATAAGGATCCTGGTTAAAAAATTCATATAATTTCTTCGTAGGTTTATCTCGACTAGAATTTGCTTGAATACCTGACGATGATAGTTGACTTTTAAAGCTGTTTGTTGCAGCATCCTGGTACCAACAGTATTTGTGAATCAGTTTTTCTTTGTTGGCATTACTGTTAAACATTTACTTAAATATCACATTTTTTTACTTTGAATAGCAGAAATGATGCAAGAACTATATGTTGACAACACCATATTACAAGGCATTCTAAGTCATTTTTATATCAAAAATTCAATGCTTTCTGTTTTGAATTGTTTATTTTTATGTGACTATATATATGTGTGTATGATTTACATGTATGGGTAGAGATGCACACTTGTCAGGGCACATGTACTGGGACATGCATATGGAAGGGTGGGCAGTCAGATGACAATGTTGTGGGGTTGTTTATCTCTTTCCACAGTTACATGGGTTCTAGAGATCAAACTCAATTCATCAAGCTTGCATAACGAACATCTCTATTCTCTGAGATCAGCTATCTGTGATCCAGCCATCACTCTGGACCCAACGTCTCTTTTACTGTCTTTTTCTTATTCAACCTCTCTGTTATCTTTCCTGACTAATCTTCAGTTTCTCTTCATTGATTGAAAATACAGTTCTAGATAGACATGCCATGTGAATTTTCACATTTTGTTAGGGGAAAAGATTATTTCATATTTTACAGACATTCTTTATTGTCACATTTGTTTTTATTTTTAATATTTTATTGTTTTTAATTATATGTATGGGGTTATGTGCACGTTAGTGCAGGTGCCTTCAGACCCCCTGGAGCTGGAGTAATGGGCAACTGTGAAATGTTGGATGTGGGTGACTGGAACCTGACTCAGATCCTCTGGAAGAGTGGTGTGCACTCTTAACTGCTGAGCCATTTCTCCAAACTTGTATATTTGTATTTATAAATAATGCCACTGCACCGTTGATTCTTATCTGGCACATTATGGTTCCCAAACCAACAGTTTATTCTGTTCAGCCAGACTGTTTTTATAACGAACAGAAACTATTTTCAAACAAATCTAGAAATTTTTGGAATGAGTACTTCTATTGAGTTCTTGTTTTAAAAGAAAAGAGGTTCATAATGGAAATACTTCTGTATATACACCATCACCTCCGGGAGAAATGCTGATTCATGGCTCTATATTACTAAAACAGTGTTTAAAAATGTGTAAAATCTTAAAGCCATGACGGACACTGAATGTGTTCCCAGGAAACCTGAAAATTTTCAGCCTAATGCCCCATGGTATACAAGTTTCTTACAGATAGAAAAACATATGCATATCTACTTGTAAATGGCTGATTAATTAAATATGTACGTTTTAATAAATTCCAATGTTTGAGGTATTAATTTCAGTATTACTATACTATTATATCTAGTTAGAACATAAGTGTGTACTATTCCACACAGAACAGATCTCTTTAGATAACTGCCATCATTTCTGACATCCCCAGTATGCCTTTGTTCTAATTGATTTGTTTTCTTATGGGGATTCCACAACAAATGACTACTAAGGCACAGTTTATAGTTATTCAAAGTCTCTATTACAGCCTTCTGGAACTATACCCAGGTATTCAGGGACCCAGTTGTAGCCTTGAGAAAACCATACCCATCCTGGCATTCAGTTTGGCAGCTTCAGAGTGGAGGAGAGGGTACAGGTGGTGGGTTCATATAAGCAAGCAATTTGACAGAAGCTAAGATAAGCTGACTGAAGGAAGAGGTTTGCACAAGCAGTTTAATGGAAACGAAGCTAAGTTAGCTGGGACATCCTGACCTTGCATTCCTACAACAGAGTTGGATAATTTCCATGGCATTCTCCATCAGAAAGATCAAATGCTAGTTAAACCTGAAATGGCCTCAGCAAGAATGCAGGATGGAGGAAACTTTGTGCTGTCTTTCTCTGTCATAGTTTAACATACATAGTTTTAGTTCATGTCCATATGTTTCAGGTGAATTGTAGACAATAATATTGCAGTTCCAAACAAGACCAACATGGTTCCCACTATCACTAAATGTTTTATATAAGTAGAGAAGAATGGCATTAAGTAAAACTGAATGCAAAGTTTTAGAGTAAATAAGCAGTATAAAAGAAAAGTACTGTCTAGATTGCATTATAAGACTAGCGAATCAATTCTAGGGAACCAAAGCCTTGAGGAAGTCATGTTTACTGAGGCCTTGTTTACTTGAATAATAGTGAAAGTTATCAGTGCTGGCTCTTTTCCAGGAACTAGTCTCAGTCCTGTTTATATAGGAATAAATTTCACCCTCATCACAATTTGTGATATAGGCATGATTGTTTTCACCTTCTTCTCAGTCCTAATTATATGTGAATTCATTTCACCATTACCACTGTGCTATGATGTGGACATTATTGTTTTCTCCCTCTTTAGAAGAAACTGGCACAGAGAGATTAGTAAATTTCCCAAGGTCATGTGCTAATGAATAGTAAATCAGCTCAGCGTCTGAGTCTCAGAACAATAGTCTGTTTTTCAGCATCATGGAACACGACAGGAGATAACGGTGTAAAATGAAGGAGGGTGGGAAAATGGCTGAGTGGAAAGGGGTGACAACCTGAGTTTGGTCCCTGGAATGCACATAATGGAAGGGGAGAGAACCACTTTCCACAAGTTGTTCTGTGACCTCCAAACACACCTCCGGCATGCCCACAGAGCCACACTTGTACATGAACTGCTTATACACAATACACAAAATATATTCTTTTTTTTAAAGAGGGGTATCAAGATGTCTCAGCAGATAAAGCATTTGCCACCAAACTTGACACCCTAAATTTGACCCTTAGAAGCTATGTGATGAAAGGAGGAGAAACTGATCCCTGCGAGTTGCCCTGACCGCTGTGTGTGCACAGTGGAATGAGCACACTCACATCACTAAATGAATGTAATGCAGAAGTTCTTTCAAAGGTGAAGACATTTCAGACATGGGAACCCAAGTGTAATTCCCCAAAGGATGAGAATGCCCAAAAGCTGATGAGATAAATATTTACTGGACACTAGAGAAGGAATTCTGTGTTCAGATTTGTTGTCCTACCACTTGGGCTTTAGTGTGAAAGCATGCAGGAGGAGGATCTTAATTCAGCTGAAAAGAACCGGTAAGTGATTGCCATGGAGGCCTAAAGAGGTAGTGCTGGCTTAGATCCTGATTTCAGCAGGGGGAATAAACTGCAGGTTCTGGAAGCAACTGGGAGATGCAGGAATCTGTGTGTGGGTTTGGGAGAGGGAAAAATTATAACTTGTTTTGTTCCTCTTGAGCTGCTAGTGACACCTTCAGGTTGTTTTCTTGGACAAGGGTCCTGTATATCCCAGGCTGGCCTCTAACTAGATGTAGCACTAAGGATGGCCCGGTCTCCCTTTCAACCTTTCAGTGCTGGAATTCCAGCCATGTGCCACTACCCTGTTTTATAAAGTGCTGTGGATTCAATCAATGCAGGGCTCTGTGCATTCCAGGAAAGCTCTCTAGCAACGGAGCTGCAAATCAGCTAGACAGTGAATTTTACACTGAAGCCCAAGGTGGGCTCTAAGTGTCTGCAGTTCAAGAGAGTTCCAAGGTTGGAATAAAATGTGGTCATTTTTCAGTAAGTAGTAGATGAGGAGAAGCACAGTAAAATGACTAATGGATAGTCAGTCTTTTTAATAATGGGTAGAAGATGGGTAGACTTCAGTTTGGATAGGTGGAGTGCTGATAGAGGAGGTTGAGAGGAGCAAGCCAGGTAGAAGTAAGGGAGACTGACCACACATCTACACAGTGAAAATCCATAATAATTTTAAATACTGTTATTTGTGTTATATGTTAACTTTAGAGGGCTACATGATCTTTTGTTAAAGTGTATTAATTATAAACTGGATTTGCTTTTCTCAGAACGACTGGTGGTGGTGGCTGAGCACTGTGAGAGGAGTTTGGAAGACCTGCTCCGGGAAAGGAAGCCTGTGAGGTACTGTGGAATGTGTAGCAAATGAGTGAAGAGTGGAAACTGGCAAACAAAGGAGGATTCTACCAAGAAACTGAAGGGCATTGATTTCTTTCGTTCTTGTGTAATGATAAAATTCAATGTAGGTTTTTACTTTAAGAACTTTAATTCACTTGCTGCATAGAAATTCATTGTTTACATTCTAGAAAGTACTTGAAAAATTCCTCAGTGGAGTGTACATATATGAAAAATTTGATATTTTAGTTCTAAGAATTTGTTCCGCTAGCCAAGATTATTTTCCTGAAAGAAGCCATGGTAACCTCTTGGTGTACACCAATAGTCCCTGGTGAACAGTGAGCTTTCTTAGTAAAGGCCAGGTTGAGAAAGAGGCGGAAGTAGTAATCATGACTTTGGTAGAACTTAATGATAGAATTTAGTTCAATCATTTCAGTGACTCAAGAAATTTATGTTTTCTTAGCCAGAGTAGTGTGTTACCTAACTTTCTTATTACAAGTGCACTATTAAAACAATTTTTCACTAATTTACTCAAAATTATTTTTTTAATCATAAAAGATTTAATTGTATAAAGTTATATTAAACTAACAAAACTTGCTTACCATGAGTCCTTATGATATTGCAATTATCTACTTCATCCCCTGAACCTGTGGCTGGAGTTTCCATACAGGACAGCAAGGGATGCAAGGAAAAGCTCCAAACTATCCTGAGGTCAATGCCACTTAGAATTTCAATGAAAGAAGCACCAAACACCAAGATGGTCAACCTAGAACATCTTTTGGGAACCCATTTACAGAGTGTTGCAGCAAGATACAGAGAGGTTCTAGGTGCTCAGTTAGAGGCAACAGCCTGTCACTCACCTAGGCTCTAAGTAGCAGCAGCAGGAAGCACCTGCTCTCACTGGAGTGCTGGCTGGCCTCATATATTAGACTCTGACATCCTTCTCATGGATAGTGTTAAAACTCTTGGGCCTAGGGTATAAGGATTCTTGGTATCTGGCAGAGGCTAGTTGCAGATCTCCAGTGGCTAGTGAGGCTTGGCTACAATCTGAGGATAGTTCTACCCTCTATGGAGTAGCTCTTGTTCGTGGCCCTTCACAGCCTTCTCCCTATTCCATATCTGTCACCTTTGTTCCCGGCTGTCTCTGCCCTCAGCGGCCCTCTAGATCTCTTCAGTCTTCCCAGCTCACCTGACTTGCAACAATTGAAAGTAGGCAAATTAATAAACAAAAACAAACAAAATTGAGATAGGCCTTTTATTGGATTTAATGTTGCAGTTACAGGGGCAAGTGGGAAGTATCTGCTGACTGACCACAGAGGTGAGGCAAGCAGACTGTGGCAGAATGGGATATGATTTGGCAATGGTGTTTGTACAGTCCTTTTTACAAATGAAAAACTGTGCTTCCATCAATTGCCGGCCTTTCATGGGGCCAGGAAAACTGCTCTCCTCTAGACGGGGTGAAAACAGCTGTAGTTCACTGAAACTTGTCTTCTCTAGGCTTCCACTTCCTGTGGCTCATGACTGCCTGAAGTGGTCCTGTCTGGAGCTTGAATTCAGCCATGGTTGTAAAGATCCTTTGCAGCATCCTGCTGAGATGTCCTCAGAATAATTGCAAAATGTCCAAAATAGGGTTGCCATGAGAGCTGTCCCCCCTTTGCATGAATATGAGCTGCTTGGCTGATATTACCCCAAGGCTTCCACCATAAGACAAGAGTGTCACACAGGCTTGTGTCTGTATTTGACTGGTCTAAACATTCACAGAAAGCATTAATACTTAATGAAAACAACATGAAAGTAATAATTCTAATAGCATATAGCAGTACATGATAGCATTTAACAGTACCTAGTAGTGTTTATCTCCTGCCTTAGTCCTCCAGGTGCACTAAGATAGTGCTAACACCAGCTAAAAATATCTGAAATTATTGGGGAACCTATGTCTTCTTCTGTCCTTGGCAACCAACAAGTACACACATGGTGCACATACATACAGGCAAAATACTCAAATACATAAAATAAATAAATAAATCTAAAAAATATTTAAGAAAAACTTAGACAAAAGAAGTTGGTGACTAAAAAGAAAAATTTCCAAATGTATCCTTCCACAAGGATTCTCCTCATTTTTCTTTTCAGTATTTTATAAACATTGAATTGTGCTATATGAGGATGCACTCTGTGATGCTTTGCTATGAGATCATATCTACTATCTCATGAAACGTTCTAGCTTTCCATCCATGTTTTAGACATGATGAATCTCACAAGAGGAACATCAGCAAGTCTGAGTGAAGAAGTCACATTTCTTCAATAAGTCACATTTTTGTCTATATTTAATCAAAGTGTTAGTGACAGAAACACAGAGTAAGATTACAAACAAAATTCTCCTTGATTTTTATATCCTTTACATTTTATAGTGTTTTTTAATTTTTATTTTATAAAGAAGACACTGACTTTTATGGGTTTTTGCAATTTCTTCCTGAGAAATGTGTTTAAATGTCAGTGTAAATAAAGTCTTGTTTTTAATCATTCTGGTAACAAGCTTGTGGTGGTTTCAATATGCATGCCCCCCAGAGACTCATATGTTTGAATACTTGGTCCCACTTGGTGGAACTTTGGGGAAGGATTAGAATCTGTGGCCTTGTTGGAGATGTGTTGCTAGTGCTGCTGGACTTGGAGGCTTTAAAAGTCCACATTTCCCAGTTATCTCTCTCTGCCTCATGGCTGTTGTCTCAGGATGTATACTCTCAGCTATTGCTCCAGTGCCATGCCTACCTGCTGCGATATTGCCTTCCATGATTGTCAGAGACTCACCCTCTGAAACTGTGAGCCCAACAGACTCTTTCTTCCACAAGTTACCTTGTTCATGATGCTTAGAATAATAACTAAGGCAAAGCTAGAATTTAATATTTTCCATGGAAATTTGAATACAGCATTACTTCCTACCTTCCAGTAAAAGTCATCTAGCCAGCCTCAATTCCAAGTTGTTGCTGATTGTTGTAAATTTATTTAGTTAAGAACCGCTTGTTTTTTCCTTATTGGGCTTGCAATGGTCAGAGGGCGCTTCATGTGCTGCAAAATAGCTTGTTTATTAATTAAAAAAAAACAAATATGAGTGAGTACATCCCATGTTCCTCTTTTTGGGTCTGGCTTAGCTCACTCAGGATAGTGTTTTCTATTTCCATCCATTTGCCTGCAAACTTCAAGAAGTCCTTGTTTTTTACTGCTGAGTAGTACTCTAATATGTATATATTCCATACTTTCTTCATCCATTCTTCAATTGAAGGGCATCTAGGTTGTTTCCAGGTTCTGGCTATTACAAACAGTGCTGCTATGAACATAGTAGAGCATATACTTTTGTTGTACGATAAGGCCTCTCTTGGGTATATTCCCAAAAGTGGTATTGCTGGGTCCATGGGTAGGTTGATCCCGAATTTCCTGAGAAACCTCCACACTGCTTTCCAGAGTGGTTGCACAAGTTTGCATTCCCACCAGCAATGGATGAGTGTACCCCTTTCTCCACAACCTCTCCAGCAAAGGCTATCATTGGTGTTTTTTATTTTCGCCATTCTGACAGGTGTAAGATGGTATCTTAAAGTTGTCTTGATTTGCATTTCCCTGATTGCTAGGAAGTTGAGCATGACCTTAGGTGTAAATAAAAAAAAAAAATAAAAGGAGAAACAATAAACCATACATAATTAAAAAAAAGTAGCTTGTTTATGAAACAAGCAAGTGCCATCATTTTTTAAGGCTTATAAACTAGTTTTTACCACCAGAAGTCAGTGATCTGGACCTGTAAGAAAGAAAGCTCTTAAGAGGTTTCATCTGTGAGTTATCTTCACTTATTTATTGTATATAACCTGCCTCCGTAAGCTGCTACTTCTCTGGTTGTCATTTATAGTTCACTTTCTATAGATAATCACACCATTCAAAACATAACTAATTTGATAGAGATGTTGAGGAAAATTTAAGTTCAGTTAAAATTTATCTGACAGAGAGTAAGGGAATTAAAACTAGAAGCTGAGAGATGAGTCTTGCACATTACCAATAAAAATGTTAAAGCATTAGATCTTATTGGATCTGTGGTGTGTCTTCATTTGTATTTGTATATGCTGCTCAGGGCAGTTTTTATCATATAGATGGTTGTTTCAACTATATTTAAAAGACTGTTTGTGTTGCTTTGTTGCTTTTATTGAAAAGCAAATGGCAGTTTAAATGTGTAGGTCTACTTTGGGGATTTATATTTTGCTTCATTTACCTATTTTTCCATATATATGATGAGGGTATGCTATGTAGATTACTATAGCGTCACAGTACATTTTAAAAGCTGCCAATGCAAGTTTCCATCATCAGCATTTTTCAAGATTACTTTAGCTATAATTTGTTCCTTGAATTGTATTCACATAAATTTTGTAATAAGCTTCGTACTTTTCAAAAGTGTCTGTTTGATGTTGTATTGAGGTGTGGTTATACTGATAGGCCAGTTTGGGAGGCAATGACATCTTTATGCTCTCTAGTTATCCAGTAGACTAACACACTGTCTCTCTAAATTTATAAAGCTTTATTCCTCCCTGCAGTGTTTTGTAGTTTTTAATATATGTTTTTTTCCTGTTGCTAAATGCAATACTAAATATTTTGTTTTGATATGAGTGTGTAAGAAATTATATTTTATTTCCATTTTGCTGTTGATATATAACAATATAAGTGAATTTTTTCAAATTCAGTTTTCTTTCCTATGACCCGATTGAACTAAATTTTGTGTTAGTTCAAATAGTTCATTTGCAGATTTCTTAAGAGTTTCTGTGTAAGCAGCCATACTATGAATGCTGAAATATGTTTACACTCCTTTCTAAAAAGTCATATGGCTTCTTATTATCTTGATCTATTTCACAAAATTGAACTTTTGCTGGATAATTTAATGCACATACTGATGGTTATATTTCCTTGGTTTCAAATATTAGAGAAGAATATTCAATATTTTACAATTATGTATGATATTTGCAATAATATTTTCATAGGTGCCTTTTTATAAGATTAAAAATTTTAAAGCAGGATAAAAGATTGAGTGTGTCTGTGTTGTGATAATAGTTATTTTAAAGATAAAAACTTTATTACAAAAATACTCAAACTTATTGAATGGTGACTTTATTCTCACAGATATATTAGGACTCTGTTTTGCTGGTTATTTTGCAGCAGGAAAATTGGGGAATACGGGCATAGTTGTTAATTTATAAAATGCTCCCACTTAGTGGAAAGCATAGTGTCACATTGTTTTTAAAGACCCTGTGGTGTTTAGAGGATCGTGTGGATCATGTGTTTTGCTTTATCCTTAAAATAATGAGTTTTACAATCTGCCAGTAGATCACTGATCTTAGCTGCTGTTTAGTGCATATTCCTCACCTTGTAAACTTACAGAGTGAAGCAAGATAGATTTGAAACAGTCTCAAGTGTAGCGAATCAATTCTGGAGTTTCCTGTTATCAAATCAGGCCATGTTTCCTTGTGTATTTTGATCTTAGCAAATTGTTTGTTGAGAAGAAAACATACCCAGAGTTCGGATTGAAAGTTGATTTTCCATTGTTTGTGTCTCATTGCCAATAGATAGAATTCCAGACGTGCAGCATCCAACAACTTCACTTATGTTAAAATAAATGCTGAGCTGTAAAATGTTGGGAGCAGTGAGTCCCCAGATCCTGAATTTCTTGTAAACAACTTGTTTTCCCCTGATCTGAGTGCCTACAGCTGCTCTGAGCACGAGACCTTCAGGAGTTCCTGATGGCAGGAGAGTGGTTTCTGGTGGGTTTGGCTGGGGCGTGGCTATCCCTATATAATCTGCCCCTGAACACAATAAAGGGGGCATTCTGGGGAATTCAAAGATGACCCATGTCGCTGTCTCTCTGTCTGTGTGTGTCTGTGTATTTTAACCTCCAGCCCCCTTGCCCGAAGCTCGCGAACTGGGTAATAGCGCACCTAGCACATACACGGTGGCGCGGTGCATAGCAGTAAAATATGCCCAACCTAACAACTTCAGACATAGTGAAAGTATTTTTATACCTTCTTTGAATATTCTTTGGTAATTAATTTGTGAAAGTCCCATTGCAAAGCATGTGAATCTGAGGGAAAATGAGTTATTTAATTTAGCATAAAATACATAAACTCAATAGTAAAAGGTTTTCTCTTTCAATTTTTAAACTATTTCCTCTGGGGCTGGAGAGGTGGCTGAGTGGTTAAAAACAGGTACTGTTCTTGCAGAGGACACAAGATCAGTTCCTGGTACTGCATTGGTGGCTCACAACTACCTATAACTCCAGCTCCAGATCACCCTCCGCTGGATACCATGGGTACCTGTGTTCATCTGTGTACATACCTCAAACAAATACACGTATATTCCATAATTTTAAGGAATTAAATATTAAAATAATTTCTTTTTTAAAATGCTGCTGAATAAGTGATATATTTCGATTAAAGCTTCCAAATGTATTAGCATATCATTGAAAAACACCATGTCCTCTGATTTTGAATTTATAAGATAATAAATACTGAAAAATTATATACTTAAGATCTTTTTAATATTGAGAGTATAGAAGAGATTCTTTAGAATAAATAGAATTATATGCTTGCAATATCATTTGAGTATTAATCAACAGTGTTTTTTCCTCTCCATTTTTTATATCATACGGTAGCTAACTATACTTCATCTGTTTTCTCTTCCTTAACTTTTTACCTCAAGCTGATAAGAAAATTTAACCAAAAGAAAATGTATATGGAAAGGATTAGGATTTTTATAAGGTGGAAAAACATGTTGAACTTATATAGTCTAGAATTGTTCCCTTTTTGGTTTGCTGACAGTATGTGTGTTTTGGCTTATGCAGTGGCCTTTAGAAATATCACGGATCATTGATTTGAGGAAATAGCATGTGTGGTTTTAGTTAACACTTCTATATGAATGATTTCCAAGTCTATCTCAGCAGTCCTATATGAATGATTTCCAAGTCTATCTCGACAGCCGTGACCTCTGGTTTGCTTCCCTGGTTTCCATTTCTTGCAATCTGATAGAATCTCTTCTTGGAAACATTGCAGAAACCTGAGGGAATTGGTGGTTTATTTGTCAAGTTAACAGAATCTAAAATCACCTGGGACAAGAGCCTCTGAGAATGTCTGTGTGGGATAATCTTAATTATGATCATTGATGTAGAAGAACACACTCACTGTGGGTAACACCATTCCCTGGGTTTGGAGTCCTGGACTGCTTAAGAGAGGTGACAGCAAGCTAAGTTCTAGCCTGCATGCATTAGTTCTCTGCTCTCTGCTTTTGATTTTGGATGTAACACAGCCAGTTCTCTCAGGCTCTGTCACTGTGACTTTCCTTTCATGATGGACTGGGAGTGGGAGTCAGATAAGCTTCCAAGAATGGAGTTGGCTTTTGTCATAATTTATCACAGCATCTGGAAAGGAAACTAAGGTTCTCTTTGAAAACAAATTTACAATTTACCCAAGTATTATAGACTTTTATACCAGTCATTATACCACTAACTCTTCCTACAGCCTCCAAAAATAGTTATACCAGCTAATTACCAAGTGTTTAAACCAACGGTGTCTTCTAATGTAGAATGCTTTTATTCCAACCTCAGAAATACCAAAGTTTTATCGTTCAAACAAAGTGTCTGAGACTCCAGTATGTGAACCCCATCCAAAACATACTTTTAAGTTACTTACATCCATAAAATGGCACAGAGTAAACCCATTCCAAAGAGAAGGGGTAAGAAAATAACAAGAAAACCATAGCCTAAATCAAGACTGAAGCACAGCAGGACAAATGTATACCCTGTAGCACCATCTGGCACTGAGGGCTCCCTATAACAGTAATCAGAGGCCAATAGACGTGGTTGCTGAACTCCATGGTCTTCTCACCAGCAGCAGCACGCATTCACTTTCTCTTGGATTGGCTTTAGTTGGTATCTGAACTTTCCTTTGACTGTGTACCAGATTACTGTCATCTTTAGCCTCTTGCTGAGGTCTACATAGCAACACAAGCCTGACCTTCATAGCTTTGCATAGTAGCGTTTCAGAGCCTCTCTTCAAGAAATATGACCCAGCCACGCATTACCTAGTATCACCAGCTTTTTTCTGGAACCTTAGAACAAGCCTTCATAACTCCCTTTCTCAAGTTGTGTCATAGGATGATGGTAAATTCTGCTGTTGCTGCTGCTGTTGCTTAAGATGTAGTCTGGCTACTTTAGACCATTGCTGCTGTGTCATCTCTGTGCCTTCGTGGCTGGATCTCAGAAAATATTCCCAAGGCAATTGTTTTCCACTAGTACACCATGGAAGTTCTACGTTTTTGAACACTGTCCTTTCAAATGAATGTTCTATAAGTGGGTGCTCTGTTTTATGTCTGTACATGAGTGAGGTATTATTTACAATTTTCCCCATGCAAAGTGTAAAGAAAGTACATGAATTCTCATTTATGGGGCTTTAACAATTACAACTGCTTTGTCCATGTTCACCTTGTCTGTGACTTTAACTTAGTTCATGTTTTCTTCTTTACCAAACTGAACATATTTGGCATCTTTTGGTTACTCTTTCTGCCCTTCTTTCTAAACTTGCTGTGACTGTAAATCTGGCTAAATAGCCACTCTGCAGCCTGGATGATACCTAGTCTAGAAATTTTCTCTTCCAAGCAAGTAGTCCACTGCTTTTTAATTCAGCTACACCCGGTCCTCAACACAGACAAGCTTGTGTCCAGATGACTTGCCAGAGTGTAACATGGATGGCCTCTAGGCTCATTTCCAATAGAATGCTTGCTCCATTTGAAACTTGATGAGAGACCGTTTATGGTCTCATTTCTGTTAGCATCCTGGTCTTTCACACTCCCGTCAGAATCATTTACTAAGCTTTCCATATAGCATTCTCAGACATCACTAACCTGTGACTCCAAAATTCTAAATTTTTCCTATAAACAAATCCCAGAGGCCTAGGAACATATGGTCAGGCTTATCATGGGTACTTTACTTCTTGGTCCTGATGTTCATTGACACACAATATCCAAAAGGTCCTTGAACAGTGTTACCAACTGGGTGAATCAATGACTCAAGCATGAGTCCAGATGAGACACACTACTTCAAAACTATACCACAGAAACTAAAATTTACTGACTTAAACTGATGCTCAATGCTAGTTATTTATAAGTTTCAACTTTGGAGTTGTCTGATTTAGATAAAGCCTTAGACTGTGTTGGCTAACACAAGTAAACTGTTACATGTTAACTATTAGATATTTTTATATTGTTATTATATTACAATTATATTGCTTAAAAAAGATTTAATTCTCAAACTTGTTGACCAATTAAGAAAAACAGGTTTAAAATAAGTAAGTCTGAGATATGTCTTTAGTTGCAGCACTTAGAAGGCAGAGGCAGGTAGGTCTGAGTTCAGTGCCAGCAAGTTCTAAGACATTAAGGGCCTTGTAGTGAGACCCTGTCCCAGAAATAAACACTGTCTCCCCACAAAATCCCTCTAAACCAAACAAGTGTACCAAATTCCAAAGGTGCCGTTCACTATTGTCTTTCAGTATTTAAAACAGTAATATTTTCCTTCTCTTTTTATTTTATGTTTTAAAATAAATTTTAAAAATTAAACCCTAAGTGTATAAAGAGACAGAAAAGTAAGTCTGATTTATTGTTTGATTCAAACTGAAAATACTGAGCCTTTAACTGTGATTCCTATATCGTCTCAAACAGTAGCCAAGAATATAGCTAATTAATTTCATAAACTTTACTTTTTAAAATTTTACAAATAAAATTTATTTTGATACACACACCCCTTCATTTTATCATGAATGTAATTTTGACATACACATCTAATATTAATTGATAAAAACACTCTTAGGAAGTAGAATGAGTTTTCTGTATTCAGAGTTTAAAAATTGGTTTAATGAAAACAATCACTGTAAAGATTTGATTCCAATTCCATAAGAAATCTGTGTTGAAATACAATGCAGCTGAGGACCTCTAGTGTCACTGCTAAATATGGCATTACTTTATAAGCTATTGTGAAGTGTGTGTGTGTGTGTGTGTGTGTGTGTGTTGTGAGAGAAGGAGAGGAAGGAGTGGGAGTGGGGACAGAGAGGGAGAGAACAAGAATAATAAGAGGAGCTAAAGTTAACAGATAGAGGCAAATGAGATGCTTAAACTATGTTTTTGTCATTTAAAACATTTTCTTAACATTTTAATTAAAATATATTTACATAACTTCCCCTTTTCTTCTTCCCCCTTCAGCCCCTCTCATATCCCCCAATTTCAAATAATAGCTTCTTTGGTAATTATTACTGTTACATATAAATAAATGCACAAGTATGTAAATACAGCCCATTGAGTACATTTTTTTGTTATTTGTGTGTATATGACTTCAGGGCTAATTAAGCTATATTAGATAACTAATAAGGGCAGTCATCTCCAAGGAAGGCTAATTCTCCTCTCAGCAGTCAATCATCTGTAGTTCTTGGTGGAGAGCTGGGACTCTGGGAGATTTTTACCCCTTCCTCATTAGCACATCTATTGATACTGTCATTTTTCAGGACTTGTTTATGAGGCCCCTTCTAAGTCAGTCTCACTGACATTCTCACTAAAAATCTTTCCATCCCCATCTTTAGTAGCCTTGCCTGAGCCATCTACATGCAGCAGCTGTGCTACAGATATGTCCATTGGGAAGATATATATTTTCATGGACTTAGATTCAAAGGTTTTCATTGATTTGGTCCAGATATTTTAAATATTCCTGGGTAATTTGGTAAGATAACCAGGCTGGTGAGTGACAAAAGCACCCTATTCTGCTATAAGTACTGTGTACTACTCAAATTAAAACCTTCCCTTGGAAAAAGAAAGATGGTTTCTATTGTAGCCCAAACTGTAAGATTCTATAGCACAACCAAACGTTCTAATTAGGAAGTCTAAAATATGTAGAATTAGATATGTGTGTATACATATGTCACATATACTTAACATAAATATATGTACACACGTGTTTGGTTTTTTGAGATAGGGTTTCTCTGTGCCTGTCCTAGAACTCACTCTGTAGACCAGGCTGGCCTTGAACTCACAGAGATCCTCCTGCCTCTGACTACCAAGTGCTGGGATTAAAGGTGTGTGCCATCACCACGCAGGGAAGTAGCTATTTTGAAGATGTATGTGCTCCACTGTGTCTGCATGGAAGAGCAGACACTAAATGCTTTTAGTACATCTCATTTCCCTTGAAACGGACTTTATTTACCTTGTAATTGATCTCTGATTTTTTGTTTTCTTTGTAGCTATACAAAGGTTTTGTGCATAGCATTTGAGGTACTTCAGGGCTTACAATACTTGAACAAGCATGGCATAGTACACCGGGCGCTGTCTCCTCATAACATCCTGTTGGATCGAAAGGTAATTTTCAGCTAATAATAGATAGTTTTATGTTGCTTGAGAATGAAAGCTACTGAAATCCTGCATTAATCAGAGAAATAAGACTAATAATATGTTTCAGAATAATACAGTAATAACTATAAAAATGATGTATTTGTAGCAAACAAAAAACTTTTAAAATTTATTGTTTGCCAAATTAAAATTTGTCATTTGTATTAAGATATTTCATAGTGATTTTCTCTCTTTTTCATTGTAGGGTCATATTAAACTGGCTAAATTTGGACTTTATCACATGACAGCTCATGGTGATGATGTCGATTTCCCAATAGGGTAAGGATTGTTTTCCTCTATTTTGAATTCTATCTTAACCTTGATGAACTTCGATAGTATATATTTGGTTAGTGGTTCTTGACATGAAAACAGTTTTCTTTATTTACTACATTTTATTTTTCTATATACTTCGTTAACAAGTAGACAATGAGTATTTCCCCAGTATCTCAAAGATTCCTGAATTGATCTTTAACAGAACAGAAACAAAGAGTCACAAATCATTGGCTGTGTTTACCTTATGATATTCCTTAATTAATTGCATGTCATTAAGAATTAAGTGGTGTCAGGTGAGAAAGCAGACCAGATTTTTAATGGTAGTGTGTTCATTTATAGGCTGGAAAGCGTCAGCTGTTTTACTTTCAGTTTAATGTTTTATGTTTATTTACTGTTCCTAGTTCCCAAAGACAGAAGTGTATTTTTAAATTCAAGTTGATTCATTGTGGGTATTGGAAGTAATGAGATAAATCACAAGTGTAGTAAAGAAGTCTATTTAATTGTTTCTGGTGTGAAATTCCAGATCTATGCTGCCTTCCGAGAAATGAGTGGAAATTTATTTATGGTATATTTAGATAAATGTTTCTTATAGAGACAGCTGTATTGTTGCATGATTCCTCTGAAACATTTTCATGATGTAATCCTTTCCCTTACATCTCCATTATTTTTAGCAAAAATAAGAAAAAGGATTTCTGATATCCTTCAGCTTCTCCACGTTAACATTTCACTGTTCTGAAATTGTCTCTCATCTCCTGTGCTTGAGTTTGTGTCTGTCTGATATTTCTGTGGCAGCCTGAGTAGACATTGGCTTTTTATCCCTAAAACTTACACTTATACTCTACAAGAGGGACTTCTCCTACATAGCTTCAGAATAATGATGAAAACGACCAAACCAAACTTATCTAACCTAGAAATCGTAATCATATTTATTCCCATGCAGTGTAACAGTTTTTGATAGTATTCCTTTGTGTTTGCTCCATGGGCTCTCAAAACTCCGTCCTCCACATAGTACCAGGAGTCTCATGGAGAAAATTCCCAAAGAAGAATATTGCTTAAATTTTTAGAATTTTTGGAAAATTTCCCCTTTATTCTAAAAACTTAGATTATGGGTTTATTTTTTCCTTTTTTTTTTCTTTTGCCTTTTTGAAACAGATTCTCTCTACATATCCCTGACTGTCCTAGAACTTATTGTGTAGACCAAACTAGCCTCAAACTCACAGAGATCCACCTGCTTCTGCTTCCAGAGTGCTGGATGAAGGTGTGTTCCACCATGCCTGGCCTGTAGGATTTTGGTTTTTGTTTAGTTTGTTTGTTGGTTTGTATCATTGTCTCACGCTGATCTGGAACTCACTGTATAATCCAGGCTATTGAGACTTCAGTTAGTAAGGAAACATTTATTGAGCAGTTTCTGTCCTTTATTTATTTTGTGCATAAAGCTAATACTAGTTCTCGACCTCAAATAACTTACTCTTCAGTTGGCAAATTTTCTGTACTGAGGGCTTATTTATTAAGATACAAATTCATAAACTTAACATTCCACATACATTCAATGGTAGAGAATAATTTTATTCAGAAACATAAAAATGATATAGTAATAATTAACAAGTGCCAGGCAGTGCACTCTGGAGGCAGAGACAGGTGGATCTCTGTGAGTTCAAGGCTAGCCTGTTCTATAAAGCAAGTTCCAGGATTTCCTCTAAAGCTATACAGAGATACCCTGTCTTGAAAAATAAACAGGAAAAAAAATAGTTAACAAGTTCTTATGGAAGAAAACATCTTTTTTTATTATAAGTTCATAGTTAAGTTCAAGCTTCTTCATTGAGTTATCATTACCATTTGCCATAAAGATCTATAATAAACATGAATACTATTACATCTGCATTTTTGTCTAATTCAATTTCTGTCAAAGAAAATAAAAATAACACAAAAGTTACTTTAAGTTTCTGACTTACATTTAAGATTACATTAGGTTTTGGTGATAAATTAGAAGTGAATTTTTACGGCGTATCAATCATTTGGTTTTAAATGCTTTTGTAGACCTGGTCTTGTGTTAGCATTCAGCACAACTTGCTTTGAAGTCTGAGTTTCAAAGAATCTTACTGGAAGCTATAAAGCACAAAGTGTGAAACCTTAGCCAGGAAAAATAAAATATGTGATCAAACAACGAGGCCAGAAAGAGCCTTTATGTCAGAGGAGGCTCACAGTCGCTGCTAGTGACAGATATTAAGGAACATAAGTGTTACCATCTGCTTAGAAATATTGGAAGGAGTTAGAAATTGGGCATTAATTTTGATTGGACAGTAGCTTAATACCCTGTTAAAACTGCAAATGATAAAAGCCACTTGTGTTTACCTTACCAGCCATGTTCAAAGTGAAGTTCTGGTAATTTTCGTTGAGTGTTAGAATGGGACACTTATATAAAGTTGCTGAAAGACAATGCCCTCCATTAAAGAGCCATTTTTAGGATCTTTATGAATTTCTGTCTGGTTAAAGAGGACCCAGAATTTTTAGAACAAGGGTTACTTCTATGCTTATGTCCAAAGTTTTTGGTGTACTAATTTAATTATAGCTTTGCTTGCCTTTTCATTAACTGTACTATGATTTTCAATTCATATATTGGAAGTCAGAAATAAAAGTGAATAATTTACCTTTTACAACATCGGATTTGTGTCACATATTCTATTTTTGTAGAGCATTTTATCTATTAATATTTACAACAATTTTGTGAGGTGGGCATTATCATTCCTTTCTACAGAAGAAAGACAATTCAGATATTACTGAAATTAAAGCACAGGTTTTGTTGGGGAAGAAATTCAGGGATAGAGAAATTGCAGAGCATGTATAAGGCTGTCTCTGGGGCTTCAAGACAAAAAAGCACTGTTCAAAGAGTGGAACACATGCTAGACCATTACATCTGGTGCTTTTTTATTAGACTTTTGATGTGGGATTTCCCTCTGTATGCTGTGAATATGGTTCCCCCCCGCCCCATCAGTTAATAAAGAAGCTGCTTTGGCCAATGGCTTAGAGAATACAGCCAGGTAGGAAATCCTAACAGAGATATATAGAGACAGTAGGTGGAGTCAGGGAGACACCACGTTGCTGCTGAAGGAGAATGATGCTGCAATGCTGGAATCTTACCAGTACGCCACACTCACATGGCGACACACAGATTAATAAAAATATGTAAATATAAGATAAAAGAGTTAGCCAGGAATATGCCTAAGCTATTAGCCAAGCAGTGTTGTAATTAATACAGTTTCTTTGGGATTATTTCGGGTCTGGGTGCCTGGGAAACAAACAAGCAGCCGCCACCTACAGACTTTAGTACTTTTACAGACACCACACGTTCACTTAGAAAAGCAGTATTATCATTGAAGGCAAAATGGCATCTACATATTTCTGTATAAGAGGAATACATGAGTACATTAAAAGAATATTAAGATCATTCTGATAATGGTTTAACAATTTAATAAACTCATTTTATTCAAGTTACCTATCCAGAATTAAATGAGTTATATTTTACGTATAAATAAGAAGTCTGGATGATATTATAAGGAAGGGACATCACATATATTTGCATGTATTTTTCATAGAGTTATTGTTATAAAATAATGTAAATTAAGTGAAAAATCCAGATTACGGTGTTCATGACTAAATTTGAGAAAGGCACACCCACATGATACTAAAATAGAAAATACCTTCATGCTGTGCCTAATAATTCAATTCTAGGTTCATAGTAGTCTTGGATATTGAGGTATTTATTATGTTAAATATTGGTTTTGCTTGGATCTTATTATTACTATGTGTTGGTTCTTCCTCCTTGGAATAAGACTATAACTTAATTATTATTTTATAGAAACCCATGGTTGAGAGACTTTGAACTTTAAGTTGATGTTGGATTTTTAAGAGACTGAACTTTTAAAGTGTTTGAATTTTTTTTTCAATTATATGATTTTATCATTTCCCCCTTTTCTTTTCTCCCTCCAAACCCAACATGTACCACCCACCCATGTTTTCAAAGTCATGGCCTCTTGTTCTTTAATTTTTGATGCATATTTTTGTGTATGTGTTTATGTATGTGTGCATTCCTAAATATATAAATATAGCTTGTACAGTCTGTATACCGTACCCATGAAGTCTCACCAACAGGGCTGTCTAAACATGACTTGAACAAGGATAACACCAATAGACATGTTGACATGGAAGGAGGAAAACTTATGAGGTTTCTACCCTAGACACAGAACTAAAACAGTAAGATATTCTGGAATCAGAAGAAGTAGTCTTCCTGAGGGAAGAGAACACCAATTGGTTATCCAACACTAAGTGCACATCCCTGGAAAATATGTACATACAAGTATTTGAATGTTTTAAAGTCTGTGGAACTTTTAAAGTTATACTGTTTTATATTACATTATTAACATCAGATTTTTGGGGATAAACAAGAAAGGAAATTATTATATTAATTTAATAATGATGTTTTTGCATATCAAGTTGATAAGGGATCATTTGTGCTGACACAAGCTAAAGACATCTGAGAAAAGAGAATCTTAATTGAAGATTGCCTCCGTCAGATTGCCTTTAGGCAAGTTTGTAAGTCACTTTCTTGATTAACAGGTGATGTGAGAAGGCCAAGCTCACAATGGGTGGCAGCACTCCTGAGGCGGTGGTCTTGTATAAAAAAAAAAAAGCAAGTAGAGAAAATCAGTAGGCCGCATTATTCCATGAACTCTGTTCCAGTTCATGCTTGAACTTCTTCTCACCCCTCAAGGATGGAGTATAATTGTAAAATGGCACAAGCCTTTTCTGTCGAAGTTGCTTTTGGCCAGTGTTTTATCACAGTAACAGTAAAGCAGACCAGGACCTGTTGAAAATAATTACTTTCCTATTTCAAAGGTCAAATGATGAAACAATTCACCATTAACAGAAGATCAAGTGGTCAGAGGAAAGAAAAGAACTAGAGGCCTGCTGTAATGCCGATATGATACAGTCACAGAGAAGAGCAAGAAACTAAACACATGCCACAGAGAGATATGATGTTTTTAAAATGATTTAGGACTCCTGTCTGTTCAGTTTCAATTCCTAGACACAAAGGCCCGTGTTTCTATGATTAGTTCAAGATTCTTTCTAGTAATCTCTGTGGATTTATTTGTGTAGTATTTTTACATCTCATGCACTAATTATAAGAATGTGCTACTGTTTCTATAGCCATTGTAGCTCATTATAATTATTTGTTATTCACTTGTGTCATAGGTATCCCTCATATTTGGCACCAGAGGTAATTGCACAAGGAATTTTCAAAAGTACTGATCATGTGCCAAGTGAAAAACCATTGCCCTCTGGCCCCAAATCAGATGTGTGGTCTCTTGGGATAATTTTATTTGAGCTTTGTGTGGTACGTATAAAGAAGTATTAAATTAATAAAAAGATTGTGTGTTCATTAGAATTTACTTTTTAGAGAGAAAGTTTATATAATAATGAAATAGTTTTCTGTGCAAATTGACTCTAAATAAATAGAAAAGGCGTATGTCTCAATTTGGCTTTATTTCTATTTTATCAGATAGAGAGAGGGAGACAGAGACAGGGCTAGAAAGATAGAGTATATGAGTATACATATATGACATACTATGTGTGCCTGCTGCCTAGAGAGGCCGGAACAGTGCATTGAATCCTCTGGAAGTAGAGTTACAGACGGTGATGAGCTTCCATGTGCGTGCTAGAACCAAACCTGGGTCCTCTGCAGGAGCATCACTGCTTTCACTGTTGAGCCATGTCTCCAGTCCCCCTTCCCAGTTTCTTTCTTCATTTTTATTGTATAAACTAGTTACTGGTTGCAGGCCTTTCAAGGGAATCTTACCCCTGGTTCTCCTCCCACCCCACACCCCCGTTTCTTCCTGACTGCCATGAGGTGAGCATACTCCTCTATTGCATGTTCCTACCACCATGATATTCTGCCTTACCTCGGGCCCAAAGTCTTGGAACAGACCAAGCATGAACTGAAATCTCAGAAATTATGAGCAAAATTAAATCTTCTCTACTTCTGTGTTGCTATCAAAGATAATTTTGACATAACCCTGAGAAACTCACAAAACACCAATCTGTTGTTTCTGTTATCTACAGAATTTCCAAATATTTTGAGGGTAACCCTCTCAATTTATCCTTATCCTTGCTAAGAATGTTTGACTTTTTTTCATTTTGTGCTTTTAAGATCTAATTTGATAACAATAAACAAATGTGCCAATTTGAGTTAAGTTTCGTGTTACAAGACATAGCTGTATTTTAGAAAGGGTTTCATTGTAGCCCAGGTTAGCCACAAACATTTTTCATGACTGAAGCTCATCTTGAATTCCAGGCCCTTTTCTTTCTCTCCCAGGTGCTAGAACTGGAGTTATACACCACTATTCACAATTAAAACCCAGGGCTTCATTCATGCTAGGTAGGCCTCAATCTACTTGAGCTACATTTCCAGCCCTATTATCTTTCTGTTACTACAAGCAAACAAAATTTACAAGACTTAATTTGGATTCATAATTACAGATTTTTGAGTCCATAATTACTTGCTTGTTGCAGCTCCTGAGTTGAGGCAGCATATGACAGTAGAGATGTTTACTGAAAAGGGTGAAAGAGAGTGCTACAAAGATGTCTTAGTAGTTAAGAGCATTTACTGCTCCTGAAGAAGACCCAGATTTGGTTTCCAGAACCCATGTCTGACAGCTCGCAACCATCTGTAGTTACAGCCACATGGGCTCCAACACCTCTGACCTCTGTGGGTACCAGCATTCATATGCACACACCCATACATAGCCAAAGAGAGAGCAAGAGTGAGAGCAAAAGAGAACAAGAGACAGAGAGAGGGGAGGGAGAGAGAATATTTAAGAGTGTGTACATACAAAAAAAATGGTTCCACTGTCCCATTTAGGGGCATACCCTCAATGATGAAGCAATTTTCCAGGAAGCCCTGCCTCTTAACTTTTCATCACATCTCAATAGCAGTGGACTGGGGACTAAGTCTTCAACATACAGGATTTTGAGATACATTCCAGATTCAAACTCTAGTACATACTTAAACTCTAGTACATGTTAAACTCAAGGACCACTGAAGTAATAGAAAACTCCTATTGAAGAATTAAATCTCAAGACATGGATTCCATTTCTACAAATAATATTATCTGTTTTTATAAAGTTATTGGAAAATATATGAAATAGTACAAATATGCCATACTATAATTTGTTGTATGACAGACTATAAATATTAGATTTTACTATTAATAATATTAAAATGCAACATGATAGTTTATATATTGCTATTTCATTCTCTAAAGAAAATCCCATATATCCTGATTCTGGTGACTGGTGAGTCTTCAAGTCCAGTAGGGTATCTCCTCTGAGATTTTGGGGGTCTTAGGCTCCTTGATCTGGTCTGACCTCTGGTAAAGCTGAAGTCTACTTTATTCTGTATATCTGGCCTGGCCTCTGGTAAAGCCTGAGTCTTCTTCTGGAATACATAGAACAAGCCTGGTGTTTGGTAGAACTCCTGTGACTGTTGTTCCATCTAGTGTGGATTGTACCTGGGCCTATGGTGTCTGTTCTTCCAACTGGTGTGGACTATGTCTGGGTCTGTGGAGTCTGCTGGAGTTCTGGGGAAGGGCTGGACATGGGGAGGATGAAGAGGTAGGAGGGGTTGGTGGCACTGTGGATTCTTTGAGGAGCAGAATCCAGGGCATGGTGGCAGTCTATCCGGCAGGCTTGTCACAGCCTAGTCAGCTGCTGCACCAGGGCAGTGGGATGCCTCTGGCGTTGGGGCAGAGCCCAGCAGTGGTACTGGTACTGAGATGGGAGTGGCAGGCCACAGAACAGGAGGGTCACTAACTGGTTGTGGGTGACTCTTTCTCAGGGGTTGGCAGCAGTGCCCAGCAGTGGGGTGGGGAGTAACTGGGAAGGCAAGAGCCTAGGGAAGGGTTGTGAGGGAAGCCTGGAATCCTGGGTGGGGTGCAGTTCCACTGGCAGGAGGGTCACTCACCTGTTCTGGCTGGTATGGTCTGCTGTAATGTGTATCTTCAAACAGCCTGTAGTACCACCTATTCTGGAGGCTGAGCTAGGAAGAACCAAGCTTGAGGCCAGACTGGAAAGAGTATCTTAAAGTAAGAGTATAAAAGGGCTAGGGACAGAACATAGTGATACCATGCTGTTCTAGCAACTGTGCCAGTTTAGCATACTTGAGTCCTGGGCTGGCCCCAGCTCCAAAAGCAACAAACACGGCATAAAATCTCAGGCACTATTGGAACACACAGAATGCCAGTCTGAAGTAGCTTGAGAGAAAGAGGAACTGCTGTGGGTTGTTATCAGTGTGAACAATAGAGTACTTCAACATGATACATAACTGAGGATTCCAGGGGTAGACTTCAGGTGATCTGGAAAAACTAACCATCAAGAATGTGTGGTTCTCAGAAGTGATCAGTGCCTGGGATACCATTTAGATCTAATGATTGTTAGGTTAGGTGGCTTAAATAATAAATATTATACAACTCTTAAAAATGTTATTTAACTATAGCTCTTTGTGGTCAAGCTTAATTTAAATAATCAACAAAACTCTGGTGATAAATGGAAGTGACAATAACCTTCAGTTATGATACAGAAAGATTCCTAGGGAAAGAAAATTCTAAATATTAATACTATTGTATTTGCCCATTATTTAGGGAAGAAAATTGTTTCAGAGCTTGGATATTTCTGAAAGATTAAAATTTTTGCTTACTTTAGGTAAGTTTCATTTATTTGATTGTGTTTCAACCATAAACATAATCTATAGAAACAGCTGTTGTCTGCATTGGAGTGTTCTCCTAGCACAGTAAAATGTGTGTCTTCAGGCTGATGGTGAGGTCACAAGGCATCATGAAAAGTGTCTTTTAAAATGTGTGGCTTTCTTTATTCATGAAGGAACTTGAACCTGCATGGAAAGAAATCTTAGTTTCATTATTTAATCAAGTAAACTATCTTGTATAATCAAATTAATAGAATTTAAAACTACTTCCATCCACCATGTCTAAATTTTGAGCTACCTTTCTATGTGACTAGTTGTGTATATGAAGAACTGTCTATGAATAGTGTCCACTTTTCTTTATAATTGGCTTATATATATTATGCTTGAAATTAATAGTAACAAATGTGATCTAATTTAGAGTGGAATAAGGAAAATGTGTGGTCATAAGAGAGAAAACCTGATAGACTATTTTATATAAAGCTTTGACACATCGACATTCCAGCAATAGAGTTTACAAATAATAAAATGTGTGGGAATAGTTAAGTATTTGAAAGTAATGAATTTTAACTAAATTGCCTATCTGATTCATGAAATTTTTTTACCAAGATGTTGTAATAAGAGCGGCGGGGCTGCATCCCCAACACCCCGGCCGCTTGGCTAGCTCAGGCCCGAAATAACAACACACAAACTGTATTCATTTAAGAACTGCTTGGCCCATGAACTCTAGCCCTTACAGGCTAATTCTCGCACCTGGACTAGCCCATTTCTAATGATGTGTGTAAGCACCCCAAGGTGCGCTTACCGGGAAGA
>NW_026067890.1:15536460-15560717 GCF_014885135.2 Alexandromys fortis
CACCCCGGCCGCTTGGCTAGCTCATGCCCGAAATAACAACACACAAACTGTATTCATTTAA
Source organism: Alexandromys fortis (assembly GCF_014885135.2). Taxonomy (NCBI): domain Eukaryota; kingdom Metazoa; phylum Chordata; class Mammalia; order Rodentia; family Cricetidae; genus Alexandromys; species Alexandromys fortis. The sequence goes on from NW_026067890.1 coordinate 15,536,522, forward strand.
GAACTGCTTGGCCCATGAACTCTAGCCCTTACAGGCTAATTCTCGCACCTGGACTAGCCCATTTCTAATGATGTGTGTAAGCACCCCAAGGTGCACTTACCGGAAAGATTCTAGCCTCCGTCCATCCTGGGAGAGTGGAGCATGGTGTCCCTGCTCCAGCCCTCTGGAAGCAGAGCAGAGTCTGACCTCACTTCCTCTTCCTCCTGTTTACTCTCCCATCTATCCTTTTAACCTATCAGGGCCAGCAGTTTCTTTATTGCTTAACCAATGAAATCAACAGATTGATATGACACTCCCACATCACCAAGAATAGATACTACATTTGTCAAGTAATTTGGTGTAGCCTGATTAATACAAAACCCAGAGACAGATTGGGGTTCAACCTGAAGGTCAGAAAAGCAAAACAGCGCACCATTTGCTGTTACCTCAAATTTAATCTGAATTGGCGATCCTGCTTCCGGGAATCTCAGAATGAGACTGTGCCTGAGAACTGTCTCCTTTCATTTTATATTCCTCTCTAGTACTGCGATTAAAGGCCTTCACCACTACCACCTGGTTTCTATGGCAAACTAGTGTGGCTACTGGGATTAAAGGTGTGTGTTACCACTGTCTGGTCTGTAAGGCTGACCAGGGTGGCTGTTTTATGATCTTCAGGCATGTTTTATTTATTAAAATACAAGTAAAATATCACTACAATTTGAAGCATTATTAAGTTAAATGTTTACTTTATATCCCCAGAGATACATGAGTGCAGTCTTCAAACCTCATATGATAAAAATAAACTATTCTTGTAACCAGGAAAAAACAACTATAACAAACTTTCTTATTGGACTATCACCAGCCTGTGAATAATGACCCAGAGACCTACTATTAATTGTGAAAGCTTGGCCTTAGCTTAGTCTTGCACCCAGCTAGCTCATATCACTCAAATTAACCTGTTTCTATTAATCCACTTTCTGCCGCATGGCTCGATTACCTCTTTTTAGTAGGGCACACCTGACTTGCTCTGTGTCTGCTGGAGAAATAGCACACCTCGATTCCTGCTCTCAGTTCCCTTCTCTCTGTCTGAAAGTCCCACTTGTCCTTTCCTGCCTAGCTATTGGCCATTCGGCTTTTTATTACGCCAGTCACAGCAACATATCTTCCTATAGTGTACAGCTATTCCACAACAAACAACAGTGCCTTTAAAAATTCCTTGAAATGTCTTCCATATCTCTATTTAAGTTCCTAGATTTTAGTACCTGTGCTTAACTAAATTGAGTGGGTAAGCCTCTGTTTTTATCAAAACATATAAGGAAAGTTAATTTTAAAATGTTTTAGTAGCTTAAGCACCAAAACTACATTATGATATTTGGAAATGTTGTATCATAGTATAATAACATACCTGGTTATTGTGATAGATTCAAAAAGTGGTGCACACTCATCTGGCTTTCTTGTTTCTTAGGCTGTGTGGATGACACTATAGTAGTTCTGGCTGAAGAACATGGTTGTCTGGACATTATCAAGGTTCGTTGTGCATCTGTTTGGGCTATTCTAACAGACTATCTGACATTGGGTCATAAATAAAAAATAAGTAAAATAAATAAATATGAGATGAATAAAACATACCATCTCACAGTATTTTAGGCTGGAAATGTCAGGTAAAGGTTCCCACAGGTTCAGTTTTCTGATGAGGGAGGACACTCTCCTCACAGAGCAGAAAAGCAAGCTGGTGGAGGATGTTGTGGATGCGTGAATGTGTTTGATAAAATCCTATTCCCAAGATGAGAGCCCTTGTGCCCTAATCATCTTTTACAGGCCCACCTCTTTTATTGCTATTTGTTTGTTTTTATCTTTATAATTTCTTGAGAATTTCTTATAAGGTTTTGATCATATTCACCCCCAATTTCTTTCCTAACTCCTCTCAGACCAAGCCTTATCTCCCTACCCCTACAAATTCATGCCCCCCTTTTCATAACCCATCAACTCCATTTGTGGGGCCCATATATACCTAGGTGTGAGGCTGTCCACTAGAGTATGGTCTATCTACCAGGAGCCAAACCCTTACAAATAACTGGCTCTCCCCTCACTAGGAGCCATTAGCAGTCATTAGCTCCTCAACCTCTGGCCTTGAAAGTCTTTTCACCTGCTCTTCCACAATAGTCATTGAGCCTTGCAGAGGGGTTATGACATATGGCTTATTCTGCACTGTAACAGTGAATTTCTGCCCAAACCACCATTTGCTGCACAAAGAAACTTCTCCGATATCATCTGAGAACTGCACTAATCTATGAGTAGAGAGGTAAGAATTTAGAAGGCACTATGAAACTATTTAGCAGAATGAAAATAGCAGGTTCATTCACTCTGCAACTCATCCCTTTTTTCCCCCTTTTTTTTATTGAAAAAAGAAATTTCCGCCTCCTCCCAGCCTTCCATTTCCCTCCCCCTTCTTCCACTTCTCTCCCCCTCCCCCCATTCCTCTCCCCCGTCCCTCTCCAGTCCTAAGAGCAGTCAGGGTTCCCTGCCCTGTGGAAAGTCCAAGGTCCTTCTCCCTCCATCCAGGTCCAAACTGGCTAGGCTCCCACGAAGCCAGAACATGAAGTAGGATCAAAACCCAGTGCCATTGTCCTTGGCTTCTCATCAGCCTTTATTGTCTGCCATGCTCAGAGAGTCCGGTTTTATCCCATGCTTTTTCAGTCCCAGTCCAGCTGGCCTTGGTGAACTCCCAATAGATCAGCCCCACTGTCTCAGTGGGTGGGCACACCCCTCACGGTCCTGACTTCCTTGCTCATGTTCTCCCTCCTTTTGTTCCTCATTTGTACCTTGGAAGCTCATTCCGGTGCTCCAGTGTGGGTTTCTGTCTCTATCTCCATCCATCGCCAGATGAAGGTTCTATGGTGATATGCAAGATATTCATCAGTATGGCTATAGGATAGGGCCATTTCAGGTTCCCTATCCTCAGTTGCCCAAGGAACTAACTGGGGGCATGGCTCTGGGCAGAGACTTGAACCTAGAGGGGCTCCCAGGTGCAACTCATCTCTTAATACCATCTATGTGATACCAAGTTTCAAGACCTGATTTTAGGAAGGGACACAGTTATACCAGAGCAGTCTGTTTTCACATCAGGATACAATAACAAGCTATTAAAGTTATACTTATTTCTCTGCAGATGCTGTCTTTTTTTTTTAAATCAGAGAATGACAAATGATTATAAATTTAAATAAACTCCAAATAAAGACTTTTTTTTAAATCAAAGCTTAGGAGATTTAAATATTTCAGTAAAATGTATTTCTAGAATTGATCATTTATTTTTTTCTTTATTTGCTAGGAGCTTCCTGAAAATGTGACAAATATTTTGAAGAAGTGTCTCACCTTCCATCCTTCTAAAAGGTGATTCCTTAAGACTTTAGGCTTATCCTGAGAACCTTTTTGTGTGGAGTTGATTTGATTTGAATAGGAGAATGATGGACTAGGGGACCGTAGATGCATGTGTTGTATTTGGTAGGAGTCTGATGGACCAGGGGATCATAGCTGTATATACAGTAGTACATAAATGATACTAGTATTATAAATGTGATTCAAAGTTTTATTTTTTTGCTATAAAATAAGTCAAATCATGGTCATAAAACTGACATGTAAGAAAAAAGTTTCTAATTCATCTCCTTGCCTCAAGAAGAAAATCAACTAAACAGGAGTGTCAGTACTCTTAGATCTAATGACATTTGAATAATAACAAAAGCTTGTTGCCATTATGTATTATATACTGAGCTTGGAAGAATATTAAGCTTGTAGTTGCTGATAAAAATTGAGAAAGATTTCTTTGACATTTTGTTTTCATTTCATGGTGTCACTTTTAATTACCTAGCTATTGCTGAGCCTCCTAGATATAATGCTAGAAAAGAATGTATTCTAATTTGTCCTTAGAAAAGGCACTTTATCAAGCCATGGTAGGGGCAAAGGATAGTATTACAACAGAATTTGGGGTGTTTATGAAATGATTTTTGTTAAAAGATAAGGCACAAACAGTTTAAGACACATAAGTAATTCAGCACCGAGTTATTTAGTCGCAACAGCTAGACTCTGCCGAAGGGAGCGCCTTTGCTATTTTCTGTGCTAAGGACTTATCTAAGACTTTACCTCCCACTTTCAATGTCTATTACATTTTGTATGAAAGTTTTTATGACTTTTATCCATGCTGAGTATTTGCAATCGTTTTCTCAAGGCCAACCCCAGATGAATTAATGAAGGACCAGGTCTTCAGTGAAGTGTCACCTTTATACACTCCCTTTATCAAACCTGCCAGTCTATTTTCATCTTCTCTGCGATGCGCCAACTTAACTCTGCCTGAGAATATTGATGACTTGTGTAAAGGTAAAGAGGAATAAAACATGTGATAATATGAGCCTTGTTTCCAAAAGAAGCCCCTTAGCCTGTTTACTTTTGAATTCATTAGAAACAGGTATTACATTAGTAGGGTTTTGTGGTTAACAGTCAGAGAACTGAGAGGTAATTCTTTGTAGTTGGTTTTTTTTTTTTTTCTACTCTTTGTTCTTTGGGAGCATACCACCCAGCTCTCAAATAAATACATGGAGACTTATTCTTATTAATGAATGCTTGGGCTTGGCTTGGCTTGGCTTGGCTTGTTTCTAGCCAGCTTTTCTAATTTAAATTATCCCAACTACCTTTTGCCTCTGGGTTTTTGCCTTTCTTTATTCTATATTTCTTTCTTTCCTTTCTACTCCATGGCTGACTGTGTTGCTGGGTAGCTGGCCCCTGGCATCTTCCTCTCCTTTTTCTCCTTCCTCTTCTCTTTTTCTCTTCATATTTATTCTCTCTGCCTGGCAGTCCCACCTATCTTTTCTCATGCCTTGCTCTTGGCTGTTAAGCTCTTTTTTAGACCAATCAGGTGTTTCAGACAGGCAAAGTAACATAACTTTAAAGAGTTAAACAAACGCAACATAAAAGAATGCAACATATCTTTGCATCATTCAACAAATACTGCACAGCATAAACAAATGTAACATATCTTAAACTAATATTCCATAACATTTCCCCCTTTTGTCTAAATAAAAATGAAATGATTTAATTTTAAGATAATAAAACAATATACAACAAAAACAGTTTTTAAGTAAGAATTACATTTACAATATTCATTCTATTTGCATTTAGCAAATTCAGAGAAAACACTCCATTATCTAACTTATCTTAGTGATTCTAAAGTTTCATACCTTATTTTGCATCCCATAATAACTAAGGAGAACTATAACATTAAATATTTAGTCTTTTACACCATCAAAGACAGCAAAAGGATGTAATATTACCTAATAGCAGTTGTTCCTCTGCAACACTTCAGCCAAAAAGCCTAGAATATCTGGCATATTTTTTAGAGAAACAGGAAATTTGAAGGACTGTTCAACTTTGTATTAGCAAAGTTTAACAGTCTTTTTTTGTGTGTGTCCTTTTCAAATTGAAAGTAAATTCCATATAGAGTTTCTTTGATAATCATCTTTTTATGAAGTAAATTGGTGCTTTCAGGCACGTGTATCATGAAAAGTTTAGGTTAGTATACATCTTAAGTGCCATATTCTATAGGTCTTTAACGTGTTTGAAAATCATTTATCTGTCTAAAATATACTTGTTTCACTTGAAAACATACCTAATGTAACTACAAGTTTGATTATTATAGATTAAGTACCTACCTCATTTCTTAATTATCCATTGCATTTTTAAGTGAGCTGCATGAGCACAAAACCCCAAATAAGAGTAGAAACATATATACAGTATAGGAAAAATAACTCTAAATTTGTAGCAATATACCAAAATCCATGCCAATACAAAATATCTGAGATTAATAGTTGTCTTTTTATCTTATATTCCCCTAAATGGTAACAAACATCCATAAACCACCAAAAAACCAACAACCACTCATACCCCGACTCTTGGGAATATGGCCATCATTTTCTCTAGACTGCTTCCTTTTGTCTGTGGGCAGAGTCATCTTTAGGGATCCCTGAGAAAATTGAGATAAGGGACAAGTCCTGGGAAGACCAGCTGTAACTTTGTTGATATATGTCACATGTCCAGATTCAGAAGATCTTCCCCAACCAAACCTGATCTATATAAACCCTGAAGAACCCTTAACCTCTCATTTTCTATGGAAATAAATCGAAAACCTCTTCTCCAAAGCAATTAATGTTTTGATTTCTATTTTAAAGTGAAGGCATTCTTATATAGACTAATTTATTTTAGCAGTCCACTTAATCCCATGTCTCTCAGCAGCTGTCCTTTCCTTATCAGCAATCAAAAACTTCACAGCCATCACAGCAACATACAGGATCCAGACTCCCTGTGTATTCTCCATCTCTACATGGCTCATTCTTTTTTCATATTACTTTGCTTCTCCCTCTTTAAAGACTTTATTATTATTTTTAAACTATTCTTTATTTCCTATGACTGTCATTACCCCTTTTTCTTTTCCTAAGCATGTGCACATTGTTAAATACTCTAGAACCTGTTTAGAGTTTTTTTTTTCTGTCTAGATCTGTGTTTACTGCTTATCTCTAATCTTTTTGTCTGCATGAGCAAAGCAAAAACCAAAACAACCCCGCTAAATAGCGCCGCTACAGCTTTAGCAACTGTCTCCATCTGCTGCTCAGATCCTAAAAGCCAAGCCTACAGCTCACAGCCTGGTCGAAGCTGCATGGCTGGGAACTATGTTCTATCTCCCAGCTACGGCAAGCTGGTGGCCTGCACTGTGGCAGGCGCTCTTTTACTTAATTTTTTCTACTTAGCGTGAAAAAGACTGTTTAAGTGCTGTGCTGTATGGCAGAACTTGTTGAAGGAGCCGTGTCCTTTTGTTTGTTTGTTTGTGTTTTGTTTTTTGACCTTTCTCAGGCTCTAGGTGGATATTTGAAACTCACATTTGGTACACCAAAATGTTGTTGGTTGATTTTTACTCTTAATTCTTTGGGGACCCACCAAACATAGAGACTTATTCTTACTTATGAATGCTGGGCCTTAGCTTGGCTTGTTTCTAGCCAGCTTTTCTTAAATTATCCCATCTCCCTTTTGCCTCTGGGCTTTTACCTTTCTTTATTCTATATATCTTTCTTTCCTCCTTACTGACTGTGTTGCTGTGTGACTGGTCCCTGTGCTGTGCCCAGATTACGACCCCCCAGAGTGAGACCACCAGAGAGGCCCAGACTGTAATAAGCAAGGTTTATTCAGCACAATACAAACATGTTTAGAACCCCTGTCTACAGACCCCGTTATAGCAAGGTAGAGAGAGGAGTTGTATCGTTTTTGTGGGGTAGGCTTTTAAAGGCATTACTACAAAGAGGCTTTTTGAAGCTGCTTTTGCACGTGTGCAAGGACTTTTGCTCCCTCCCATTCTGCTAAGTCAGCTTTTTCCTCGTTCTTAGAGCAAGGCCACTGTTTCTGAGTTAGGCCATCTTTATCAGCCTGTACCAGGTGATACAGGCTGAGCTAAGTGACCTTGTGCTTAGAACCCCCCAGGTGGGAGAGGGGAAGGCCACTATCTTCCTGGGGAAAACATTCTGCTAGGAAATTTCTTCTCGCCTCTTTGAGAATAAGGGGTGAGGGTCCTACACCTGAAGTCTTCCTCCTCTTGTCCTTTTTCTCCCTCCTCTTTTCTTTCTTTCTTTCTGATATTTTCTCTGCCTGGCTACACTGCCTATTTTTCTTTTCTTTCCTGCCTAGCTATTGGCTATTCAGCTCTTTATTAGACCAATCAGGTGTTTTAGACAGGCAAAATAACACAGCTTTCCAGAGTTAAACAAAAAGAATGCAACATATGTTTGCATCGTTAAACAAATATTCTACAGCATAAACAAATGTAACACATCTTAAACTAATAATCCACAACAGATTCTTGAATATTTAAAATATAAGTCAATTGTAAATTACTGATATTCCATATAATTTATTTTAAGTAATCTTAAAACTATATTATCAGTAGGAAGTCCATGTTATCATATTTTAACTTGAAACATGAAAAGAAACACTTCGTTGATATATAGGTTTTCCTGCCCATACTTCTTTCTTGCTATAAAGTATAAAAATTCCTGTTCTGTACCTCTAACATGGAAAGTAAGCTTTCCAAATTTTTCCTTTTCTAGCTTCTCTTGATATAAGACGCAAGCTTGTAACTAAACTTGACTAATAGGATCACAGTGGATGTCTGGCATGTGAGTTTCTCCTAGGGGAAAATGCTTTCTCGACAAGAAAAGGACTACAGTAGCATTTCTCCTTCCGTTCTGACTATAGGAAGTGCATCTAGATTTTTGTCAAGTTCAGGCCTCTTGACTGTCTTCATGCATAAGTCACTTTTAGGAGGCAACCTGTTACAAAGAAGAATCAAAACCTGACAGTCATGACACACCTGCTGAGAATTAAAGCACCCAGCTCCAGCTTACCCTAGCCTTTCAGTTTCACTGTGGGGGATGATTGTGTGACCAGCACTGTCCAGACGCACAGCTCATTAAATTACGTGACCTGCTTGTAGGACTGCAGGATGCTTTCCTTCCTCCTTGCCACACCATGTCATAGCAGGTATTCCCTCGCTGAGATTAGTTAGGTGCTGACTAACTTCTGAGGACAAGCCGTGTAAGGAAGAAAGGTGTCCTCTTGCCATATTTAAAATCGGTTCTGTTTTCTCCTCCTGTTGCCATAGCACAGGCCAGTCTTCTCCAGTAATACTGTAGGAACTTGTCAGGCTTCAAGTGATAAAAACCCACAGAAGTGCCAGTGTCCCCTATGACTGCACCCCCTGGGATGTTAACTCTCAGACTTGTCCACACTCAACCTGCAGCAACTTATCAACTGTAGTCCAGCTTACTGTTCCAGTTCTGGTCCCTGAGACTTTTATGTTGTGTGGCTCCCTGCATAGCCCGTCTGCTTCTCCAGTCTTTCTCCATTACTTTCTCATGGGTCTTACAGGAACTCCTGATTTTCAGCCTCTTGTTATATTACTAGGTGGAGTAGCAACTTGCAAAGTCCTTACACACAGAAGTGATAGCCTTTTCAGTTACTTTTATTGGAATTCCAGCTCTTATTGCTATCAACTCTTACTACAGATGGAAACTAATGTTAATTTTGAACATGTTTACCATTAGTGGATACAGACAGTGATCACCTGGCAGAGAGATCTATAGAAGAGGTTTACTACCTGTGGTGTTTGGCTGGAGGTGACCTGGAGAAGGAGCTTACAAACAAGGAAATTATTCGATCCAAACCACCTATCTGCACACTCCCAAAGTAAGTAAAAACTGTTTCTGGTAATATGAGTTAATATTTTTGCTGTTTTTTAAATTTTACTTAATTTTATTTTTTAATAAATTTTTGGTAGCTATTCTAATTAAGTGAACTTGGAAACAAAACTACAACTTGTTGGATGGTCTAGAATTGTTAATTGCAGAATTTCTATCAATATTTATTATTTCTTATGAATATTGTTTTTAAGAAATAATTTGCTTTGTTATCTATTTGAAAATCATGTAATATTAATAAAAAGTATATATATGTCAGTTATTTTTCAAACACCACTGTCCATGTAGAAATATAAATAAATGTGTATTTCTTGACCTCTAAAATTTTAGTTTCGCAGTCTAGGACAGATTTGACTGTAGGTGTATTAGTTACTTTAGGGCTTAGAGGTCCAGAGGGAGAGTCACTAATGACTGGAAGTTATGGTCGCAGGAAACAGAGAGGCCACATTCTCATTTGCACATAAGAAACAGACAGAGGGAGAGAGGGAAAGAAAGGGGGGAGGGAGAGAGGAGGGAAAATATTAGCAAGTGGCACAAGGCCATAAAACCTCAAAGCCCCAGTGATGCACTTCCTCCAAGGCTGTACCTCCTAAAAGTGCCCTAACCTTCCCAAGCAGCTCCACTGAGGACCAAGTGTTCAAATACATGAGCTGATTAGGAACATTTCTTGTTCAAACCACCATAAGAGATTTATCTGATAATCACTATTTTTGTTAAACATTTCGATATTTATTTATTTATTTATTTTTTGGTTTTTCGAGACAGGGTTTCTCTGTGGTTTTGGAGCCTGTCCTGGAACTAGCTCTTGTAGACCAGGCTGGTCTCGAACTCACAGAGATCTGCCTGCCTTTGCCTCCCAAGTGCTGGGATTAAAGGCGTGCGCCACCACCGCCCGGCTAGATTATTTATTGAGATAGACATTAGTTTTCTGCCTTCCCTATTTTAAATTTTTCCTTTTTTTATTTTTGTATTGGTTTTCAAACCCAGGACCTTACATGTGTGGCAAGGCAAGTATCCTGTTACTAAACTGCATTATTAGCTCCTTCTGTCCTTTGTAAGTAGTTTTTTTAAACCTTAATGTCTATTGTGCCACTCACCCAATAAGTTAAATAAGAAATCCGCAATAAATTATAGAAAATTAAAAATTACTTGAATGATAGATTCTGAAAAGTAGACTTTTGTACTTCTAAACCAAGTTCCTGAGAGCCTGTCAACCAGTGTGCTTTTTCTTCCTCCCCTTTTAGTGTTCACCTGTGCAAACTTTCTCAAATGCACGTTTGAATACTGTTAGGACAGCCATTTCCTGCTGCACGTGCATGAAGAGAGACTGCAGCTCACACTCTGTTTCCTGCAGTGCTGTCTGCATGTTCTAGCTTATCTCTGCTCCTGTGACAAACACCCTGACCAAGAGCAGCCTAGGGAGGAAAGGCTCTCTAGCTTGCAGCCACAGTGCATCACTGCGGAGGTCAAGGCAGACACTCAGGGCAGAAACCTGAAGGTACACCATAACCTCTGAGCAGGAAACTTACCCAATAACTAAAAAGTACAGGGGAAAGCATGTAAGATCCTGCTTGCCTGCTGACTCAAAGTCCAGATTATATTCAGCTAGCTCTCTTGCACAGTTCAGGGCTACCTGCCTAGGGATGATTCCTCCCATACTGGGCTAGGCAATCCTGCATCCATTAACAACCCAGAAAGGCTGCCACAGACATACCTGCATGCCATCCTGATCTAGACAATTCTTTACCTGGAGCTTTGCTTTTAAATGACTCTAGACTGTATCAATGTGACAGTTAAAACTAGCCAGGATAGCAAAAAAAAAAAACAGACTTACAGCTAATCACAGACATATATATTTAAAAGTCTGCTTTGTTTGGAGAAACTTCAACTGGCGATTACAGTTTTGAAACCTTTGCTTTTTTTTTTTAAGTCAAGGTCTCATAAAGCCCATTCTAGAATTGAACTCACTGTGTACCTCTCTGACCCCAAATTCTTGATGCCTCAGCCTTCACCTTTCAAGCACTGGGGTCCAGGCATATGCACCATGTTGGGCTTTGTTTCCAAAATTAACTGTCTAGTCTGAATTTTACTTCTTAATGATGGGATTGTGATAGAAAAAATTTCTATAAGAAATAAAATAGACTTTCTGTGATCATTATAACAACTTTTGTCTTCCTTCCTTCTTTTCTTTCTTCCAATCTTAGTTTTCTCTTTGAAGATGGTGAAAGTTTTGGGCAAGGTCGAGACAGAAGCTCACTCTTAGACGATACCACCGTGACATTGTCCTTATGCCAGCTAAGAAACGTAAGTATAAAAATTACCAAATGTGCTTTTTATAATTGACAAAACATGGAAACCTTAAAGATAACACAAGACACTTTGCATTCATGCCTGATTTCCTGATACCCAAGAAGCTTCTGTAGTGAGTAGCGCTGTGAGAAAATGGCATCTGTGTGACTCCAGCCTTCACACGCGGTCTGACTGCTCACAACAGTGTTGATCTTTTCCTCAGCATTTGGTAATTTGTGATCGTAAATGTTAAGTAATTCTAGGTGCTCAGATTCTGATGTTTTAGAATGCATATGTTAATCGCAGTTGCCTGATTTCAGTGCAGCCATGAGTTTCAGCTATTTCCTCACCTGTTCTGTCCATTACAGCTTTGTCCATTTCATCAGTATTTCCGAACGAGTTCATGTAAGAGCTTTAAAAAACGTATTCCAGATACTGCGATACACTGCCTATAATTCATCCCAATATCTTTAAAGAATATATGAAAAAGCACCTCTTTTAAAATAACATTTAATAAATGAATACATAATAATCTTTTTAATAATCATTCTTATTTTAAAATATCTTATACATTTACATTTTAGATTATGTTAGTAATCTGGTGTTGCATGTGAGGAAAGGGTGGGAATGATGCCTACAGAGGGGAAAAGGAAGATCTTGCTTGTGTTTAACCCTTGCCAGAAGTGTGGTGTGTTTGCATGTCCATGGAAAAAAACAATTTTTGGATTCTACTTTTTGCTTCTTTGGACTGTTGTGAATTCATAATTTTTGCATTATTATTCTTTTAAGTAGTTATTACTCTTGCCACCCAATATAATGATTTATGAATGCTTTATTTTTAAATTCACAGAGATTAAAAGATGTTGGAGGAGAAGCTTTTTATCCATTACTTGAAGATGAGTGAGTATATGTTGCTTTACTTGACTTGTTCCCTGTTTCTATTAGATTAATTAATAAGAAGTTTGTAGATTTTAAATTGAACATATAGGAAGTAGTGCTCTAATTTATTAGAACATTGTCTTTGTCGGTATTTTTCCTTTTTTGTTCCTTTACAGCCAGTCGAACTTGCCTCATTCAAACAGCAATAATGAGTTATCTGCAGCTGCTACCCTGCCTTTAATCATCAGAGAGAGGGATACGGAATATCAACTAAACAGAATTATTCTCTTCGACAGGCTGCTGAAGGTAAGACTTGTAGCATGGCAAGTGATAATGATAGTCCATGAGTTAATCCTTACAGCTTGAAATTATGAGAAAAATTCCTATGATCTCTTTTCTAACTAAGTTTTCTAATTTATAGAATTGATACAAGTTCCAAAGGTGACAATGTGAAAGATCATCCTACATAAATAATTAACATAATTTTAAAATAAGGCACAAAAGTCTATAGGAAAAAGAATATATTTTTGATAGAGAGAAATAGACTACAAAATATAAATACAATTAGGCAACAAAATACTAAACTCACCTTTACAAGAAATGATAATACAATTACAATGGGATATTCTTTTACATCATTTACAAGGCCAGCATGGGCTTGGAAAACTAGGCTTCTCCTTTTAAAGGAGATTGGAAACATTTCACAAAGCAGTTTTAAGGTGTTTGTTGAGTACTCTGTGTGCTCTAATAATTACCTTCTTGAAATCCCTTCAAAATACAGATTTATAGGAGGACAAATGTGCTAGATATACAAGAAGTCACAGTAGCTTATGCTCAGTGCATACCTTCTATACCACAAGGAATGTACAAGGTTCTTGTGCCCATTATCTTCTTAACACTAGAACCCTCATTTTTAGTCACTTAACAATCTTCCCAGAGCACAAAACAGACAGCAAGGGAGCTGGCCCCCCTCCCTCACAAGTAGGTAGCCCCTGAATTCAGGAGAGAGTGAACCGACCCTGAGGGCATGGACTGACCAGCTCAGCTACCACCCAGGCCCTTTTGTGACTATTTTTATCTTTTCATAGGCTTATCCTTATAAAAAAAATCAAATCTGGAAAGAAGCAAGGATTGACATCCCTCCACTTATGAGGGGTTTAACATGGGCTGCTCTTCTGGGAGTAGAGGTAAGAAAGCAAAAGTTTATAAACTGATGAGTAGAATATAAAAAGAATAAGAAGGTAAAAGAATGCTGCTGGTGTAGGGACTCATATTTCCTTCCAAGTGCTTGGGGTGCCGTGACAGCAGATTGCGAGTTCAAGACCAGCATGGGATCCATGTAGAAACCCTGTCTCCAAAAACTGTACTTCCCATCGAATTTACACTATTAATAGGAAAGTATGTATTGAAATATGGACATCAGAATATTTGACAATTTTAAGTAGAAAAATACATGAAGAGAATAGAATATAAAATACAACTATTGATGTGCCCTAATATTTTATCAATTCCCATGATAAATATCATTATTATTTTGAGCAGATTATCTAATGAGTATGTGTCAGTTAGAAGTTTGCCAAAGTTTGCCATCCTGCTTATGAAGTATGCCCCTTTTTCAATATAACTGCAACTTACAAGGTGTTCCAAGTTGATAATTCTTTTATGCCAATTGTTATTAATGATAATAACAAAACAAGGGTTCAAAAAAACATAGAGTCCATTGTGTTTGTCTACTGCTCCTGGGTGTGGGGCCTCAACTATTTTTAATCTTTATAGACTTCTATTGGCAGAATTTCTTTTTCTTTATTCTTGCTTTTCTTAATGGGCATTTAATTTCTTTGAATTTGTTTGGTTAGTTCATAAGACTGCCTATTGTTCCTTACCTCATATTAATGATTAGTACTGTACTCCAGAAAGACTTATGATGTCAGGTTTTCCAAACCTGTTATTAGTAGATATCCCAAAGAAATTGATCCTGCAACTAATTTTACTAAATTCTTGGCTTTCCCTACCACTATAGTAAGTCATAAAAATAAAAACTTTTTCATGTGTGATCCTATAGAACAAGAATAAAATTTATTGTATTTAGATAATCTTTGTGTAATGCTGTAACTAAGAAATGTTAATAAGGCTAATGTTTCTATAATTACAGGGTATCCATCCTATCCCAAACGTTCCTAGTACTATCATTCTTCTGAAAAAATATATTATTTGCCTTTCCGGTGTTAACAGAAAGATTCTGTTAAGATAAACTTCTCTCTAAAATAATGTCTTTATGAAAATATTGATTTATGAGTTAGTAATGCACAGAAAACAACATTTTGGTATGCTCTTTAGCTATGTGACTTGTGTCATTTACCTTTTGATGTATATAATTCAAAGGGGCTCTTCTGCTTGTACTTCTTATTTCTTTTTGAAGTAAAGTTTCACTCTGTTGCCATGGTGTCTACCTGCTTCTACCTCTTGAGTGTTGGGATTAAAGGTGTGCAGCAGCACACCAGGTAAAGGTCTACCTCACCGAAATGGCGAATGTCACTTACAATAGACCTCCATCATACATGGTCAAGGATGTGAAGAATTTTTTTGTTGTTGCTTTTTTAGTTGTTGTTTTGTTTTGTTTTTTGAGATGGGGTTTCTCTGTACCTTTGTAGCCTGTCCTGGAACTTATTCCGTAGACCAGGCTGGCCTCAAACTCACAAAGATCCACCTGTCTCTCCCTCCTGAGTGCTGGGATTAAAGACGTGCACCCCCACTGCCCAGCTAATATTTACTATAATTGGGTAGGTCTTCAAAAATAGGTATTTATATGAAACAGGTTTCTCCTACTAAGCACCACTAATCCAAAATTTAAAAGCTTTGAATATTGACATCTTGCTGAATAACTAATAGATTTTGCATCTTTTATATTAGAGATACTGTACCAGTAAGTTTTATGCAAATATTCCAAAAGTAGAAAAATTATAAAGTTGAAATACTTAAGATCTCAGCCTATTAATGTGCAATGTCATTTTATTAAGGATATAATAAATTAATGTCTTATTTTTTGCAGGGAGCTATTCATGCCAAGTATGAAGCAATTGACAAAGACACTCCAATTCCCACAGATAGACAAGTAAGGTTTTCCTAAGGCAATTCTGCTAATTCTTTAAATGTGAAAGGAGTGAAGAAAATCCTTTTCCTTTCTTTATTATTGCTCTGTCACTGCCCGAGTTAATATGTTCAGAAACTAAAGTGTGATATTTCCGAAGATTTTTTGAAAAACTCGAAAACTTTTATCAACAGATTATAAAGGTGAAATAGTCTGTAAAGTATCTCTTCTCTCATTTATTGAAGAAAGTAGGGCTTCCGTAGGATCATCCATTACAGTATATCTCACTGCTTTGCTGGTTGCAGATTGAAGTGGATATTCCTCGCTGTCATCAGTATGATGAACTGTTATCATCCCCAGAAGGTCATGCAAAGTTCCGGCGTGTACTGAAAGCTTGGGTAGTTTCTCATCCTGATCTTGTGTACTGGCAAGGTTAGTTACTAGGACATTTCTTCAAGTCTTTTTCATTTTGAGGGGGAATAAAACACTAAAATTCCAGTGCATTTTGAAGATGTTAACTCTACATAAATTATCAAACAAACTTGTTCTAAATGCTTTAAAGAATATATTTTACATGATATTTAAGAATAGGCAGCTTGAGGTGGCATTGGGAAAGCAGAGTCTAATCTTGTGGAAACAATTTTAATCTTATCAAAGTAGTGAAATAACTTTTACCATAAAAGCCATCAGGCTATTTGAGAATGTTACTATTTGAGCATTCCTAATATATAGTTACTATAATTATTAGGAAAAGACTATCACCTTAAAATTGCTCATTTTACTTGTTTCCTTTTTCTCCCTAGTATCTGTAATGTCTCCAATCCTGGACTTTTAGCATTTGCCATTGTTATCTTTATGATCACTAGTTTATGAATGAGGAACCTGTTCAATCCAACCCTATTTTTGAGTGTTTTGTTGTAAGCAGTGGTTTTTGATTTCGAGTTTCATATTGATTACTTACTACTCCTAAAGGTTTGATTATTTGCTGCCCAGCACATTTCAGAGACGTTCTATATCCTCTGAACCCATTGTAGATATATTTTGTATGCTCATTCAGAATGATAATAAGTGAATAGCATTATTATTAATAAAAGAAATCTGTATTTGTATATATTTTCACTAATTGTAAAGATTTTTCATAACATGAAGAAAAAGCGCTTATGGCAAAGATCCATCTCTTAAATGAGAAAGCATAGCTGAAGGGGCCAAATAATTATCAAGTTCACATACAGTTTGAGTCAGAATTGTGGCGTAAAGTCCTCTAACATATTCATGTGTCACTATTGCTTTGTGCTCTTTTCCTCATAATCATATGTATGATTAATAATAACTGACTTATTTTGGATACTGATGATATGGAAGATGCAGAACAGGCATCTGAGATATACTTAAAATGCTTAACATTTGGAAGGAATGCAAGAGTAAATGGAATGTATTCATTTTACTTTTTGCCTCAATTCATCTACATCAGGTCTTGACTCACTGTGTGCTCCATTCCTGTATCTAAATTTCAACAATGAAGGTAAGCTTTTTTTATCATTGAGAGATCATTATGCATATTATTCTTAAATATAGGGCTCAAAAATAGAAGTTCTTGTCTTAAAATTTTTATATTTTACCTTATATGTATCATAAAATACAGTGAAATAAAATTAATTTTTCTTAGAGAGTAAATGTAATTAGTATTGAAGGGTATTCCTTGTCACCAGTTTATGTCTAAAAGTTTGGTGGAAATTAGGCTAATTCTTCTAAATTAATTTACCTGCTTTGATAACTTTTATAATTTGATAATTTTTATAGATTTTGGGAGAAGATTCTGACTTCTCTAGAAATTGCTGTTAAGTATGTTTTCCAAATAATTCATAAACCAATCAATATCATCAAGGTCTCTCCCTTATCAGGTATCCTGTCCATGTTATATCAATTGTACTTCTTTGATAAAGACCTCTTAGTTCTTTTTCTGCACTACATCAACACTTTATGGACCAGGTGATTGCTCCTGTGTCTGTTTTGTTCTCAGAGACTGGTACCCTTACTAGTGCTGCCGGTCCTTGTTCTCAAAACTCAGACCCTCATGCTAGTGGTACCAGCTTTGTTCTCATGGACTAGCCGTGTGCTAGTTCTGCCAAACTTTGTTTGACCGTCTGTTAATTAATGGCAAGATTGTTTCTGTCCCTCCATTTTAGGACCTTTTATAATGGATTTTTAAAATAGTATTTGGTAGATTCAATAGAATCAAATTTTGAATTCTGAATTATATCACACTTGGAGTATTCTATCCTATATTACTTTAATATATAGGTATCTCACCTTAAACTACCCATTTTTCATATGTTATCATAAGAAACAGAAGCTTCCGGAATTGAGTAGAGATGGCATAATCTCCAAAAACTTCTATTTCTCTCTCTGAATGATTTTATAGTGCACTGTTCTGATATCTTCACTCATTAGTCTGCACTTGAGCTTTTGCTGTGTTTACTTTGGTATATCCAATTATGGGACACCGGTCCAAGAATAATAAAATATCTGTATTTGAAAGTACAGGTTATGACTAGTGTTCCTAACTCCGGAAATCTTGCCTGGATCAGTAGTAATTAAGGATTGTGAGGCTTAATTGTGAGTACCTCGTTAGTAATTTGTGTTTAGAAATTAAAATAAATAAAGTTCAGGCACAATGATTGCCACAGTAGTTTGAAATTGAAGTTACTGGAATGTTTATCTTTTATTGTCTCAATTTTTTAAATAGCAGAAGCTTTTCTTCCTATACTTTTCTGTTTCTAGCACTTATTACCATATTTATTGTTTAATAGTAGACTCAAAAATATTGTGCTGAGTGAATAACAGCTGGTCATTACCCTATTAACTGATTTTGTATTTGCTTTATTCTTTCTTAGCCTTAGCTTATGCATGCATGTCTGCTTTTATTCCCAAATACCTGTATAACTTCTTCTTGAAAGACAACTCACATGTAATTCAAGGTAAGCAAATGACTTTTTCTGTCTTTATATAGGACAAATTTCTATCAAAAATAACCAATCTTGTCTTCATATGGTACTGTTTTTTCTTAGCAAAAATAACTTATCTTCAGGATAATAGTCTTGACCCAGTAGCATATGCTGATGGCTCATCACCAAGACCCAGGAAGAAGTATAAAGAATTTATTCCTACAAATTCACAAGGAATTATAGTCCTTTTCTGTGACAGTCTTAATGACTAATATCTGCTCTCAGTTCAGATGCAGACGTATTAGTTTAATAATGTGAAGTTTACTCTTTGTCTTTGCCAACTAAAATGAAAACAAACTATTTTGGAGGAGTGTTTAATAGCTTACAGTATAGGCATATGGTAGCAATGAATGTTGGCACAGCAGTAAGCATGTTTGAATTGTTTTATAAGATTGTGGTGTATTCACACCGTAAAGATACAGCTGCTAAAGGTCAGAATGGAAAAGATACATACCATCTAAGTTTAGGGTATAAAATTTCTCCAACTTTCTGTTTAGATGTGTATTTTTCTAAGTCCTTTAAGGGAAGGGACAGCCTCTTTTTCACAGCGATGTTCTGTCATTTATAGCAGTCCCATGTTGTTTAGGTTAGAATATGGGTAAAAGGATGAGCAAATCCAGGTATTTTTGAAAACTAAATATGGCAGTAACTACGCCAAATGCTATGTGCCAAACCATGCAAACTAGGATGCATGATCCCACCACACAGACTTCAGCAAGGCATTGGCATAGAGAGAGGGAAGGAGAAAAACTGCAGCTGCCAAATGTGATGTGTGCAAATAAGTCTCCTTTCTCCACACACACTAGGTGTGCGGGGTAGGGCCAAAGTCGCTTTCACTGTCGTGATTTAGAGAAGGCAGTTTAATGGCCGTTCATGATATTTTGCTTTAATGGTAGGCTATATAGAGAAAGCAAGGATAAGTATTGAGTCTGGCGAGAATTTCTTGTATCATATGACTAATCTTTTTTTTTTCCAGTGTAGAAATTGTTCTAAATAGAAAGGTTACTAGATAATTCTGCTTGCTATTTTAAAAAAAGATTGTTTGCATATATAACCCTAAATAAAGATTACTTTTCTTGGGCTGAGGAGATAATTTAATGGTACAGTGCTTGCTTAGCATGTGTGAGGCCCTGGTTCAATCCCCGACACCACCACATTTTTAAAACAAATCATTTTTCTCTTTCTATTTTTTGAGCCCTCTCTTCCCATGTAGTTATAAAAATTTGTGCTGCTTCTTTGGCTTCTAGTAAGTAGTTCAAGCCTTTATTGCCACATTGTTAGTGGAAATAACTTCATTGCTTCCTGAATGCTGGCATCTGTATACCTTGTATGTGTTTTGTTTGGTTGGTTTGGGTTTTGTCTCTGTAAACTGGCTAGTCTGAAACTTGGTGTTTGGCTCAAGCAGGCTTCGTTCCTCCTGCCTCAGGCATGATGGAATTGGAAGCATACATGACCACTGGCAGCATGTTCTGCCTGCTGATGCTGCCATCATCTTTAGGACGAACTAACAATATTATGATAATGGATGGCAAATTAAGAGTCCGTTCTGAATGGTGAGCAGACACAATCACTTGCCTTAAATCTGTCATCCATGTCCTTCATCTCTGCTTTCCCCAGCTAGGAGAGTCAATGCTGAGAAGCTGGTCAGAGAGGAAACCAATGTGGATACTTAAGTGGAGAGATTTGGAAAGTTACTCTCTCATATACACCATTCAATGTTTTAAGTAAACAAAATGGCTTATTTATAAACAGCCAAAAACTATGATATTATCAGGTGAAATTTTAACATCAGTTTCATTTGGGGTTGTAATTGCAGAGTGTATAGTAAGTAAAAGAGAACAATGAATTTTAGTAAACAGAAATTAGAAGGCACAATTCATTATCATTTCAAAAACTGAAACTACAAGATTTCTTTAAAACATAGGAAGTTTATATGTGGTTTTATGGTGTAGTTTAGAAACTACCCTTGAGATTTTAGGGATGATTGTAAAATATCTTCATTTTAAAAACTGAGTAATATTCACCTTTAGAAAATACTATCTTTGATACTGTTTTAAGAATCATGATTCATATTTTTATCATTTTTGCAACTCATAATTATAGTATTTTATCATTTTAATATTCCTTTAAAATGGTTAGTCAGGGTGAAAGATGGCTCAATAGTTAAGAGCACTGTTCTTCCAGAAGACCTGGGTTCAACTCGCAGCACCCACATGACAGCTCACATGTCTAAGTCCAGCTCCAGATGAATCAGTGCCCTCTTCTTGCCTCCTTGAACACAAGGCGTGAGCGTGTTATACAGACATGCATGTAGACAAAATACCCATACACATTAATATATATATTAAAAAACTATCAGTAGTGTTAAATGTGTAGAATATTCTGTTTTAATCTAACCGCTGTTATAATTTGTTGTAACTACCTTTAGTTTCCTTCTCAAATCAAATCTAAAGATATGTACAAAAAATTGTGTTTTTTGTTACTTTATGGAACTTTAAATTCTATTATGGGAGAACTTGTAATATGGGTTTACGTATATTTTTATACATAATAATATATAATATGTTTATACATATATTCTCTCATATTCTCCCTGAAATAAAGAGCTCACACTGAGCTTCATTTGAAAGCTTGTTCTCCACATCCCAAACTTTGCCAGCTTTATAGATTATATT
The DNA here is from genome assembly GCF_014885135.2 of Alexandromys fortis. NCBI lineage: Eukaryota > Metazoa > Chordata > Mammalia > Rodentia > Cricetidae > Alexandromys > Alexandromys fortis. The sequence continues at coordinate 15,557,724 of NW_026067890.1, forward strand.
GATCAATGTGACACAAATGGTGTACTTGTATCTATCTGTGTATTTGAGTATGTGAATGCTAGTATAAATCCAGTTACTGGTGTTTGGCAGAACACAAGGAAAATTTGGGTGAGGTTTCTTCAGTAAATCCTTAATTAGCTGTATAAATCCGATAGTAATTAAGTTTATCAGACTTGAGTAGGAATGATGTTTAATAAACCCAAGCATAGCTGTGGAGAATTGCCTGAGGCATGAATTTCTGCTTTAAATTGGAACATGCTTTTTGAAAGTTGAAAGTTAATAACTATAGTTTATCAATATACAATTGAGTACTTATGGTGGCTGATGTTGCATCCATATTGTTCTGAGACAGGAAAAAAAGTGGGGTAGTGGATAAATTAGAATCTATTGCATAAGAATGAAGAGAAACTCAAGAAATGTGTTAATTGCTGGGTGGTGGTGGCACACGCCTTTAATCCCAGCACTTGGGAGGCAGAGGCAGGCGGATCTCTGTGAGTTCGAGGCCAGCCTGGTCTACAAGAGCTAGTTCCAGGACAGGCTCCAAAACTACAGAGAAACCCTGTCTCAAAAATAAAAAAAAAAGAAATGTGTTAATTGAGCATCCAGTTCTGTATCAAGAAAGCGTAGACAACATTTACATTAGGTCAGCGATAGGATTCAGTTATATCATTGAATAGAGTACAACACTGGCATTTCCTTTGCATGACTTGATGATGCCTATTAAAAGCATGCATGGTATTTATAAGCAAGAATTTGGAACAGTTTTAGTTGAGAAAAAATAAGTTACTTTTACTTATTACTGTTTCTTGAAGCAAGTGCTTGTATAAACTGATAAAGCGGGGTAACATTATTTTTATAGATTATTTCATCAAATAATTCAGTTTTAAAAATCAATTATGTTATTGAAGAAAATTGAGATTTTTTTCATTTTTATTAAGTTATTTTGATTTCAATTTCAAAAATGAAGTTGAGCTCATTTGTCTTGTGTGTTTTCTTTCTTTCCCTTGCAGTGCAGGATGTCTTAGATTTCACAGTCTTCTCCCTCTACTCCCAAGGTTTTGCGATTGCAGGCTTTAATTTTTTTTTAATAAGCAAAAGAAAGTTACTGATTTGGAGCACATGCTACCACAATCTTATTTAGGTCCATCAGAATGTCATTAATAACTTGGTAAAATTAGTAACCTGTTAAATCAGTGGGGAAAGTATGAATGTATTCTTACATGTCTGAACCAGATAACTTGTGTGAATAAGATTAAAATAAAGTGTGCATGTGTGTATGTGTGTGTGTGTGTGGTGTGTGCACATGTACATGTACACATATCCATGCATGTGGATACTGGAAGGTGAAGTTGAATGTCTTTCTAAATCACTCTCCAATTATCTTTTGAGACAATATATCTCACTGAACCTCCTTTTTTTTCCCACCAAGACTCTCCCTGGCACAACAAAAAAAATATTTTTAATTGCCTACTTTATTGGGAGCAGTGAGACCCCAGATCCTGAATTTCTTGTAAACAACTTGTTTTCCCCTGATCTGAGTGCCTACAGCTGCCCTGAGCACGAGACCTTCAGGAGTTCCTGATGGCAGGAGAGTGGTTTCTGGTGGGTTTAGCTGGGGCGTGGCTATCTCTATATAATCTGCCCCTGAACATAATAAAGGGGGCATTCTTGGGGCTTTGCTATCGGTGTTAAAAGGTCTGTCTTGGTCTCTGCGTCAGTCTGTATTCACAACCTCCAGCCCCTTGCCCGAAGCTCGCGAACTGGGTTCTAGCGCACAGAGCGCAGACACGGGGGCGCGGTGAGTGGCAGCCTACTGTTTACCTACTTTCCATTAGTTATAGTTAATGAAGTTGATGTTTCTACATATGCTAAACATAGACTCATAGGTAGGAAGAACCTTACAAGTAGAAAAGATGCTGAAATTTGATATAGAAATCAATCTGGGGGCACAGTCACTCTCCTGTGCCTGCTTGTCTTTCACTGTTCCTTAGTTGTGGGTCTTTCCCACCTTTAGGACTTTCAGTCAAAGAGAAACAGATTTGCTGTCGCCAGATAAAATGTATTTGTATTGTTTAGTTGGAAAGCGTCAATCATCCTGTGTTTAATTTGTGACTCGAGAAATAACAGAAAGCTCTGAAAGTAAACTGTGGCATAGTTTGTGTTTGTTTGATATTTACCATTGCAATTGAAGTAGCAACAGAATGGAAACTATTTGTTAAAGTACCCTTGCTTTGTAGAGCAGTTAGCTTCTCAGTCAGCAAGAGCTATGCCTCGCTCACTTTAGTTTTTGAGGTAGTTGGTGAAGATGGCGCTGGTCTTCAGCATTGTTGTCTTTTCAGAGTACCTGACCGTGTTCTCTCAGATGATTGCGTTCCACGATCCAGAGCTGAGTAATCATCTTAACGAGATTGGCTTCATTCCTGATGTAAGTACACCTGGTGCGTTAGGAAAGCAGGGGGTGAGAAGTTATAAAGTCCAGCAGAAAGGACGGAATACAAGATGGCATTCTTAAATTGTTGTAAATGTTGTCTGCACAAATTCCTGAAGCTGACTACAGCTTTTGTGTTTGTGCAGTTACTTTCCGTGTCCTCATGTAAAAGAAAATAGAGTTTCATTTTCCTTGGCATACTTATTATTAACAATGTGTTGTTTAAAACCCATTGAAGGGGCTGGAGAGATGGCTCAGTGGTGAAGAGCATTGCTTGCTCCTCTAAAGGTCCTGAGTTCAATTCCTGGCAGCCACATGATGGCTCCCACCATCTATAATGAAAGCTGCTACCCTCTTCTGGCCTGCAGGCAGAATACTGCACACAGAATAAATAAAAATCTTTAAAAAATAAAACATTGACGAGTGGATTAAAAATAGTGTTTTTATGAATTTATCACAAATTTCATGCAATGTATTTTAGTCATATTAACCCTCTCTCCCATCTATCAAATATATCTCTCCCTCCCTCCCTCCTTCCCTCCTTCCCTCCTTCCCTCCTCCCTTCC
>NW_026067890.1:15561917-15664385 GCF_014885135.2 Alexandromys fortis
TTTTTTTTTTTTTTTTTGGTTTTTCGAGACAGGGTTTCTCTGTGGCTTTGGAGCCTGTCCTGGAACTAGCTCTGTAGACCAGGCTGGTCTCGAACTCACAGAGATCCGCCTGCCTCTGCCTCCCAAGTGCTGGGATTAAAGGTGAGCGCCACCATCGCCCGGCTAGATTGAGTTTTATGGTTGGAACTGTAGCGTTGTAAAGGAAATGACTGCTACATTAAGTGGTGGTCTTCTGCTTCAGAGAGGACAGAGGATAATAGTGACTAAAAGTTCAGATTGAAACGAGGATTAATTATTTTCAAAAAACTTAAATTAGCTAAAATATACTCACAACTCAAAGAAAAGTAACATCATTTCAAAGTCATAGACTGATATAAAATATGTACACTAATATGAATGAAACTATACATGTAGTTTGATCAAAATCCTTAATCATATTCATGAATATAGGTGTTAGGAAAACATCGAAGGAAAAATATTTAGCTTTGTTTTAGTAAACTAAAAAATTGAATTCTAAATGACTTAAAAAGTGGAAAACAAAACTATTAAACAAAATACTGTTAAAACAAAATGTGAGTATACATTTCCTGTATACTAGTACTGTTCTCCCCTCTTTAAATATAATGACTTATCAAATACTCCAAGTTTATAAGCAATAACTTAAGTATTTATTCATTATGCCAATTTGGGAAGGATAAGAAACATGGAAATAAAACTTTAGGTAGTAACAGAAAGATTATCTTATGAAAAATTAAGTAGAAAATCCACTTTTAAACATTTTAGTAGTGTTTTATATAATTTTAAGGGGAAGCTAAAATATGCATTGATTTTGACATTGAGTCAGGAATCCTTTCATATTTGAAACTTGATTTGATCCTAATTCAAGTTTATAAATTAGCCTATTGCTGTTTCCTGGACACTACCAGAAAACTCAGGACTCAGATAAAGGGTTTTCCCACTCCTAGCAGCTTGGACCTCAAACTATGTTCATTTTCCCTTGCTGACAAAGCAGATCCTAAAGGGAACTCCACTGAGGGCCCTGGGGACACTACATGATCAATGGACGGTAGTACAAGACAGGCACCATGGTTTTAGTGAGCTACCCATGTTTCCTGGGCAGTGGGCCTGTCTTCCTGTAGTTCCTGGAGGGGGCTTCTGCAGATTTTATCTATTTTGTAAGGCCATTTTTTTTTGAAATGCAAAAGCAAGATTTATCAGCATGCACAAGTACAAACTGATATCTTGTTAGCTCAGCAGTGAGAGGAGGTACCCCACCCTTCTAGGGAGCATTATTTAAAGGCAAAAACCAGGAAAGTTCCATTAGCAGGGTTTGGGGTAATGGTTGAATCCTGATTGCCTTGTGCCTAGGGACTTTTCACAATTTTTTTTTTTTTTAAATCTCACCTTCACCTGTTGCTTGTCAAGTTTTCTTATCAGCTGACATGGGTGGGGACATTCTACAGTTATCTGTACTTTCCAGATGGCTACCCAACAGGTAACAACTATTGCTCCTATTAAACTAGATTTAAACCAACCCTGGCTGGCCTCGCCTTCTCTTTTCCGCTTTGCCAGTCCTCTAACTTTAGCCATGTTGTCTTTGATTATTCCCGAGTGATCTGTGAAGAAACAACATTCTTCCCCTAGCACTGCACAGAGCCCACCCTGCTGTAAGAAGAGAAGATCTAATCCCGCCCTGTTCTGCAGGACTACTTCCACCAGGGAAGATAAGGGCTCCTTTAGGTGGGAGATGGATTTTTCTATGTGCTCTATATCCACATCTTTTTTCTTTTTCTGTTTTTTGTTTTTGTTTTTGCCCTCACCCTTAGCCCACTTTTAGGCGCTAGCCTGGGGGGATTGGGTATGAGAATCTCAGCACTGGTAACCCAGAATCAATAATTCATATGTGTGTGTTTAACAATAATAATTGAAAAAAGTCATGAATTTGAGAGAGGGTGGGTAGATGTATAAGAGTAGGGATGGAGAAAATACTATAAATAGACTGTTGATGAAAGTTAAAATTTTAAAAGTAAGTTAGCTTTTTTAAGGAACAAAATTTAACCTTGTAACCATATTTGAAGTTTTAAATGTAGGGCTCTTTGACACTGAGTAGTTGTGGGTGGTGTGTGATGAGATGGGGAATTTTTCTGACATTTCTAATCATATCTTACTTGCATTTCAGGAGCATGTATATTCAGCATTCTTTTTTTTTCCTCTTCAATTATTCTACTTAGTATTTTTCCTTTAAAATTACTTCTGAGAAAATTGGGACTAAGCCTCTAGGAATATTGTGAGCTAGGATTCATCTACATGAAGAGTGGGTTCAGTGATAATGAGATCCAAAACTGAGTTCCCACTCAAGAACTAATCCTATCAAAGCAAGCCTTCATTAATCCCCCACCGCTGAAATGCAGCTCCTCTTGCAGGAGAGATTGTGATTTCTGGCTCCCTTCCCTTTGCTGTGGGTCACAGAACTGTAAGCACAGAGCAGTGCTGAAGCTTAAGTAGCTGGATATTGTGCGCCAATGTGATGCTTAGATTATCTAAGTCATGGCAGTTATGTGGTTTACATATAAATAGAGTAGGTAATGTGTATTTTGAGAAGTTGGGGCCAGAGTGATTTTTATCATTCTTTCTTGATGCATTTCTGCTTCTATAAATATACTGGGTCCTTAAAAATGAAAATAGGAAAGCGTGCTTCCTCATTCTTAAGGGAACAGTTTTTTTCCCCCTACAGTGTTCAGAATAGCATTCAGCTTGCCGCTTATGAACACCTGTAAGGTGGCCATTAAGAGAAGTGACACTGGCTATCTATCTCTCAGTAGCTTGTGTCCTTTGATCATCCTGTCTCGGTTGAAGATAACACTAACAAATTCGTTGATACAGTGGTTAAGCATCTTCACTTAACTGCAGGTAATAAAAAGATGCTCACACTACTACTAATTTTCTCCCTCTTTAAAAGCTATCATCTTTAGCTGAGTTTCTATATGTCAACAGAAAGCACAGAATATTTTTAGTTCCTTCATTTTTTTCCCCCTGGCCTTTAAGAAGTTTTAGCTTTTAGTCCTAAGAGACTACTGACAATGAGCTTTTGTTTGTTTGTTTTTATCAAAACACATGGCAGGAAATATAATACTTTGTTTATAATTATATATAATTATGTTTTATATATTATTATTAATTAATAATTAATATTAATTGACAATTAATATTATTGATATTATATATTAAACAAATTATAATTTATTATAGTTAAATAAATATGATTAATAGGAAAATAATGCTTTGTTTAGAATATCAGAAGGTAAGATTTCCCTTGTAGAATATCTGCAGCTTTAAAGGGTGTTTTTTTGGTGTAGCTGCTGTGATGAGACTGCTTATGGCAGTTGAATGCAAATAACTTACTAGCCTATATTTCATAGTAAAGCTTGATTGCTACCTTGTGGAAAGGGCCCAAACCTTAGACACCAAAGGCTTATATTTCTACCAGGGAAAACAAAATAATAGTTTAGTAGCTTTTGTTTAAAAGAATGACTTGTAATTTAAATATCTAACAAGTGCTGTTCAGTAAATCCTCAATTGAATACCAGATCTGCAGTGTTTCTGATCCAATGTATGCTTATAGTGTTGAAGGACAAGTAAAGGAAAACAGAATGATTTTTCACAGCTATTCACAACTCAGGGTCACTGTGTGTTCATAAAATTCATGATAAGTCCCAGGAGTTTAGTGTATGTATTTCATTGATCAGATACTTTGGAGCCACGTAGACTGATAACAACTAGCTAGGTGTCGTGGTATAAGCTCCTGGGGGTCTCAGGGGTTCAGGACAAGATCTGGGCTCTATCAAGACAATGTCATGAAAAAAATCAACAAAACAATAATAATAACTTGTTAACTAAAGTTGTGTATTTTAAAAAATTGTTTCCCGCAAAATAGAAAAGTGTTATGTTTTATTTTTCTAAGTCTCTAAATAAAACAGCAGGGTTCTCATATCTACTTCTGCCTTCAGATTGTTGCTGCTCATTGTTCTGGTTACAAGCATTGTTCTGGTTACAGCCTTAAGCTGACTTGAAATATACTACCTAAAACTATATCAGTGAATTTTTTATCCTATGTTCCATTACAGTCCATTAGTTTGTCTTGGATTTTCAATGTCTTTCTCACCCATGCATGATGTTGTAATGTTATGTGTCTGCAACTTGGAACATATTGGTTCATTGAGTTTTCATATTTACCAACTATGAAACATTTCATTATTCAAAATCCATAATAATCATATTTGTTTAATGGCATCACTGATTATATAACAAGTCATTAAATGGTTAGGGAGGTAACTCAGAGGGCACAGGGTTTGGTGTGCAACCAAGAAGTTCAGAATTTGAGTATGTTTCTCTGTGGAGGGATATGTGCATGTGTGTATGGGGGGTTATATTTGGTTTCTTTTTTTTTAATAAATAACCAGTTTATTTTGGTGCTTGTTTTTGGGAGCATGCTGAGCTCATCACAGCAGGAAGGCAGGGTAGAGGCCCTCCTTTCTGGACAATGAGAATATGAGGTAGAAAGGGTTTCGTTGTATGTCCTTGACTGTTCTGAAATTAGCTCAGTAGAGCAGGCTGGCCTCAGAGTCCTAGAGATCCACCCATCTCTGCCTCCTGAGTGCTGGGATTTTAATCTGTAGACTTGGACCACCACCAACTAGTATGCACAGGTTCTTATGGAGGCCAGAGGTGTTGGTTCCTCTGGAACTTCAGTTACAGGTGGTTTTGAGCTGCCTAACATGATGCTGGAAACAGAATTCACGTGCTCCCTGAAGGACAACATACTCTTAATTGTTAACCCATCTTTCCAGCCACTTTTATAGTATTATAATCCGTATCTCAATCTCAACTCAAATGTTTCTCGAGGTAAAGGGCTTATTTTACTCATTTTTGGAGAAATAGTGACCAAATAGCTAAGCTTTAAAGCATTATTTCTTTGTCATTATTTCAAGTAAAAACAATGTCTCTTGAATAAAACCCCTTATGGTCCTTTATGTCAGGTGATTGCCCAGCTCCTCCTCACACTTCAGTGCAGAGCACAGTTGCTCCCAAGTCATCTCATGAGACATTAGTGAAGAACCTTAGAGTCATAACTTTACCCCCTTTACAAACATAACTACTACACTTTGGGGCCATTGTCTTGATTTCTGCTGTTTTATCCACTTGAACCCTTGCACTGTTAGCATAAATGTCAACCCAGTAAAAACAGTGACTAGAACACAGGATGCTACCCTCATTTTTTGAGAATTATATATCACACAGGCGAGGCAGACCTCACAGACTAATTTATTGTTATAAATCAATCCTGACATACTCTTTTCTTTCTCTCCCACACTTACTGCTCGCCACTCTCACCAGTGTTTCTACCAGGTGTCCTGGCACAAGAAAATTTCCTAGCCAGATGCACCTGATTCTCACCCTTGCTGGGTGAGATTGTGAGTCAGACAAAACTTTCACCACTCACCTAGTCTGGGGAATTATGTCATGGGAATGCAAATTGGACCAAGATAATTTTAGAGTAACAAAATTATTTTTCTGTTTTTCTGTTTTCTTGTCACTCTTGTGTTTTTAAACACGATTACACATAACTTATTGGTGATAATAAAATAATTGCTATGTGACTAAAATTTCACAACATAATTTAAATGAGATAATAAATACTTTAAGAAAACATTTATAGATTTGTAGAAGGTGACATATCTATAATTGCAAGAGCTATATTCTATTTTTCAAATAATATATAACACAGAGAAGTATTTATGAGTCCACTGGCTTCTGGTTTTGCCTGTGTTAGTTACACAGTACAGAGAACACTGACTAAATGTCAGTTCTTGCTGGCTGTTGCTAGGGGGCAGCATTTACTTAGCTACAGACAAGTCCATTGCCAAATCAGGCTTGCATCTGATCCGGAGAATACTCTGAACATAGACAACATATTATTGATTTTTTTTTTTTGCTTCTAACTTGAATAATCATGTATTTTTGTGTTTCTAATGAAGCATTTCAATACTTAGAGTCATTAAAAATAAAATTTACTATTCAAAAGTATCTTATTCCAATATCTTTATGTATATTAGACTATTTTAAACTATACTAATAGTTTGAAAAATTGTTTAAGACAAAGGATATGAATTAAGCTGGGGCCTCATAGAACAAGTCTGTCATCCCAGCTACTTGGGAGGTTGAGGCAAAAGATTCAAAAGCTAAATGACTTACCTTTGTTAAAGAGGGTCTTGGGTTTGGAAGCAGCCTACACAACTTAGTGAGATAAGTCTGAAAATAGAATGTTAAAAGAAGGCTAAGGATATATTTATGTCACAATGCTTTACTGGCTTTGAACTCAATATCCAAGTCCAAAACACCCCCTCAAAAAATAAATTAAAAAATAAATATTTTAAAATTAAAAAATAATGTAGAAACAATAGGAGAATTATGTTTCACATAGTATCATTATATTTTCCTGGTCTTAATTTTATCGGTAAGAAGTATCTGGTACTAGTAACCTTACCTCAGGGTCACTGAGTTATCTTAAATATGTTAATTGAATCTGGATTATCACTGTTCTAATAACATTGGAATAAGTTTCACTCTCCTAATTGTAAACACTTTAAAAGTAAGTGTTATTGAAGTATGTGTCTTATAAAGTAGATTTGATGATGCTTCCAATACTCCTGCTATTTAATATCAAAATATTCTTCGCAATAGAGGAGTTAGAGATTGGGTCCTTTCCTCATCCTTTAATGCTTTTTTGAACACTTCTCAGGAAAGTAGAATCTTAGGAGTATTTGGTTTTAAATTCTGGATATCTCCATTTTGTATTACCTTCATTGTTGAAACTGATAGTTCAGTGCCTGTTAATACTATGTATTATTCTCTTCCCTGAATACATTAAAGGGTAAAGACAAAAATCTGTGCCTTCATATTTTTGTGGAACTATATGATAAAAGATAAATAATGGGTCTGGAGAGGTAGTTTGGTAGTTAAGAGCTCGTGCAGAGGGCTCAAGTTCTTTGTTCAGCACCATATGGTGGCTCACAATAACTCCAGTTCAGGGGATTTGACTCTCTCCTCTGGCCTCCAGGTACTTGGACAATATACATATTGAGAAAATTCTTATACATAAAAATTTTAATATATACCAGAGATGGTGAAGGAATCCACTGTAAATGGAGCCCAATGAGCAAATATGAGGTCACATGACAGGAAATGGAGGGAAGAGGACTTCTAGTGTTATGGATACATCATCACCACTGGCTTTATTTTAGCACCCAAAAAAAAAAAAAAAAGGATTTTCAATAGAATAGTGACTCCCATTGTAACATCGCAACAAGATCGTTCTGACATCTTAGTGGATGAAATCCAAGAACAGAGAAGGACAGAATGTCATAGGTTTGTTATAGCTATGGAACAAGAAGGGCATGAGATATGGCAGCTTTAATCTGGATATTAGCAATAGTGGTAATGAGGAATTTTCACTAGTCACAGATAAGTATTTTGAAAGTAGGACAGCAAGACTGCTGGTGGCAGATACATGGTGTTTAAGAAGAGAGGAGTTCTGAACAATTGCAAAATTGTTTTTGTCTTAGCAAGCAGAAGGAAAAGGTGCTCTTAACCGGATGTAGAAATATATGTTTAGAGTACAGAGTTTGGAGGAAGTCTCAAGAGTTCAAGTGAAGATAGATCGATGGATGGATGGATGGATGGATGGATGGATAGATAGATAGATGGATGGATATAGATGATAGATTAGATAGATAGATAGACAGACAGACAGACAGATAGATGATAGATGTTTGACATATACACTGAGATATAAATAGGCATTTTGAAATGTATGTTTAGAATTTATGGGAGAGGGCTTGGGGTAGAGTTGAAAATATGCCAGTGTTCATACTACAATTAGTATTTGAAGAAAAATAGAAAAAAATAAAGTTTCTAGAACCCAAACTGTAACAGTCCTGCATTTCAAAACCAGAAGGATGAAAAAAATTAAGGGGTGGGGGAGCAAGCAAACAAACTAACAAAAAGTGGATAATAAGAAGAAAAATAAAAAGTTAGAAGAAAGAAAAGAAGGTGCATATGTTGTCTTGAAGCCAAATAAAGAGAAAATGTGTTCTCATAAAGTGGGAGGGGTCAACAATGTCTGACCTTACTGAATGGTTTAAAAAAAATAAAGATTTAATAGCATGAAAGTCATCAATGTCCAGGACACAGTTTCTTTGGTGGGTACCGTCAATAGCCCAATTGGAATGAAATGAGAAACTACAAAATGAGTAAATGTTGCTCTTTACTCTTAGCTCCATAGGTCTTAGAACTATGACTAACCTAGTCACCCTATCCTGTGTGTCTGCCAACAGTCTTGGCATGTGTTAAGTGTTCAGTCCATGTTTGTTGAATGAATGAATGAATGAATGAATGAAGAGTGAAGTAGCCTTTACCCACACATTACCATCTTGATAAAAGAAGTCATCAGCTTTTACAGCCTTGCCATTAATGCCCTAGCCACTACCTCTGCTGTTGTGCCACGTAACTACAAAGTATTTCAGTCTCTTTAACACATCTCGTTCCTCTGCATGCAGAACAAACACTTTATGTTGGATGATGAACAGAAGTGCTCAGAATGAATTATGCAAAGTGTAGTAGTAGCACTAATGAAATTTATCCAATGATTCTTAGTGACAAACAATTGACTCTCATCAAAATGGTCAGTGGTAATATAATTGATGCTATGTCCTTAAAATAAAGGTCAATGTGATTAAATCACCCCATGTCCTTAAATTTAAATTATGATACAGAATTTATACTTTCCTAGATTGCATTATTTTGTATACTGCACACTAATTGCTTTGAAGCCACATATCATTCTGAACTCCCTTTGTTACTTTTGCAACATCTCTGGAAAGAGTTCTCAGCCTGTCAGCTCAAGCCAGTGATGATGTGGAAATCAGTGATCATTGTTTTGTTATAGTATTTATATTATAATGAACTGGCCTTTTGATAGCATACATACTCTGTGTATACAATGCCAAGATGGCAGGCTACTCCCTCATAAATGTATAATTGATAGGTACAAGTAGGGTGTTTACCTAAGTAGGTAGTCTAAGCCTTTAATTGTAGCCTGCATTCACTCACAAATTATCTTTATTTTTAAGACTTGCTATCAATAGTCCAATCCAAGTTCAGGAACAGATGAAATGAAATGCCCAACTCAAGCAGAGAGGCAGAACAAAGAGGGCAGGTTTATTCTTCCTTCACCCCTTCTCTACAGGGTCCTCAGTGGACTGGGTAATGCCTACTCATACTGGGAGAACAGTCCACGTAGCACTTTTCAAAAGTTAGTTCCACCTGAAAACATACTCAGAGAGGCATCCCAAAATAATGTGTACTCACTTATCTGAGTATCCTAATAGTCTGTCAACTTGACACCAAAGATTAACCATCGTAAGGATCTTTAAAATCTGAAAAATAATTTTTCCATAGCTAAAACTATGCACTTAAAATATTTGTACTATTATTGCATTTGATTTGGCCATGGTCATAAGTATACTCATTGGAAAATATAATAATGTATTTGTGATAATAACTTTAGTTACCTGCATTTTTTCATGTTTTTTAGTGGAATATAACAAAACTTTTAAACCATTAAGCTTGGTGATGATCATTCTAATTATGCCTTTTCTGTTCTCTTTGTCCATGTCCTGTGCTCCTGGTCTGCTCCCAGCTCTACGCCATCCCTTGGTTTCTTACCATGTTCACTCGTAAGTACCATTTCTTACCATTTCCCCTTTAGTGTTACCTAAAGCGCCTCATTCTTCCTCAGAATTTAACGTTTATGAGAATATTAAGTAAATGTAATGTGCATCTTTATAAAATTCAGACATGATGTAATTTATAGACAGTGATTCCAAGTGTTCTGGCCTTGAAAGTTAAAAAGAACATTGGAAAGGAGTAAACTCTTCTCATGTCATACACAGCTTTATTTCTTCTTAAGAAGAGAATTCAGCATCAACTCTAGTATTTACAGCAAGCCTATGAGGCCAGTTTTCAACTGAATTGGCTTGCTTTCTAGATGTTCTTTATTAACTCGTGGTTTTACTCCCTAACTGGGACTCCTCTAGAGATTAATTATATATTATATGACTATGTCGTGCTTTAATGAGTTATAGTGTGGCTATAATGGAAGGGGACATCCATGCTTAAACGCAGTGCACATACATGAACTGACATGAAACAGTCTTCCTGCATGGACATAGAAAGATAGTCACAGTACTATTAAGTGAAAAAGAAGTTACTTTTTTAATTAATAGAATTTTGATAGGAATTTAATAAAGCAGTTGTTATATGATGCACAATGGAAATGTTATAGGTTCTTTTACAAATATAAACTTGTGTGGATAATGTTATTGAAAGTTCTGGGAGAAATTCTGAAATACACATAAATTGTTAATGGGAGTCAGAAAATATAATGTCTGACCAATCTGCTAACAGTTTACTAAAGGAAGCTGTAAAATTAATAGAATCAGGAGCTAGAGAATTGGCTGAATCATTAAGAGAACTCACTGCTCTTGCAGAGCACCAGTTTGGTTCCCAATACCATTATTGGGTGCCTCACAGCTCCCTGTAATTCACTCTTGAGGAGGTCTCATGTTCTCCATAGACTGACCCATAGACACTTGCATGTATGTGCATGTGCATATACACCCAAACACACACACACAAGCATGCACAAATAAAAATATTTGAAAAATTTACAGTCACGCATTTTATCAACACAGTTTAACACATTTGCTCTTAAACAACAGCCTTGACCTTGAAGTAATAATAGTCCTATATCTAACAGTGCAGCTATTTTATTTTTGAGAAATTTGGTTTTTGTTTAGATACATTTTTAAAACTTTCTACAGATGTATTTCCATTGCACAAAATTTTCCACCTCTGGGATACATTGCTACTTGGAAATTCCTCTTTCCCGTTCTGTATTGGAGTAGCCATCCTCCAGCAGCTGCGGGACCGGCTCTTGGCTAATGGCTTCAATGAATGCATCCTTCTCTTTTCTGACTTACCAGGTATGTGACTGAATGAAGCAATCACTAAATGCAATTTTGGCTGTAAAATAATGTGCTATCTTAGCAATTTGAGAAAATCATTCAGCCTTCAGAATCTCTTCTGCCCGGACCCTATTTTCACTGGCAGGACAATCAGTGCTGTTTGCTAGCCCAGGAATGCAGAAACTAATGTGGGTCATACTAAGCCACTGTGGATTATTCCCATCACAGTATTGCCACTAAAAGGGGAAAAGGTCATGGCTGTGGGGGAGTAACATATTTACCCTTTGCTTCGGACTCGGCCATTTATCTTCAGCTGATGGAGAGTAAATAAAGGCCACTCAGGAAGGTGTTTGAGAATGTGTTTATATAAGGGTGGTATTCACATGGAACTTTGCTCCCGCCTAGACACAGCTGCTTGGTAACAACTTGACAGTTTAAGAACAGGAAGCACTGTCCTTTTAGGAAAACAAGTCAAACACTATAGAAATACATTATGTAATAGAAGATAGTGACTAAGCTGTGTAAGGTATTCACAAGGGGAAGTTCCAAACCCTTGGGCAGAATGTTCGATGCAAAACTACGGAAGACAGCTATGATTTGATTCTTGATGCTGAAAAGATAAAGTTTATGTGGACTACCTAAGATGTAATATATCTATAAAGTTAGGAAAACTTATTTATGAATAAACTAAATGTTAAGATACAAAATTTGGGCTGAAGAAAAGACTCAGCAGTTAAGACGACTTGTTGATCTTGCAGAGGACCCAGATTTGGTTTCCAGCACTCACAGGGTGACTAACAACCACCTGTAATTCCAGCTCTAAAGGATCCCATGCCCTCCTCCTGCCTCTGTGGGCACCAGCACACATGTGGTGCACATGCAGGCATGCAAACAAACACTCATAAAAAATAAAATACAAATAAATACAAAAATTTTACTTTTTCACAGAAAATTTCAGGTACCATGATTTTTTGCTGGTTCTACTGCTGCCCTCCATATTTTCAGTCAGGCACAAGAGTGTAATAGCAAGAACAGTTAAAATTGTCCAAGATAAAGTACCTAAAACCAAACAAAAGACTAATGATCACAGGCTTGGAGGTTATATATTTATTAAGGCACATTTAAGAGAAATAAGGGCTGGTTGGTGGTGGTGCATGCCTTTAATCCGAGCACTTGGGAGGCAGAGGCAGGCAGATCTTCGTGAGTTTGAGGCTAGCCTGGTCTACAAAAGCTAGTTCCAGGACAGACTTCAAAGCCACAGAGAAACCCTGTCTCGAAAAACAAAAACAAATAAAAGAGAAATAAGGAGTCTACCTTTGCTTATGTTTAGTATATACTTTCTACTTACCACCTTTCTGTTAAAAAAGTCTTCATCCTTTAAGAGCAAAAATAATCAAATGCATTGGAATAATTTAAAATTCTCCCCCTTTTTTACAAATTAAAATATCTTCTAATTCATCAAATTTAATTAAAATAAGCTATTTCTTATATTAACAAATAATTGTTCTTATATTAATAAATAATAGGGTTTTATTTTTCAGTTGTTTTCTTGGTGATGGTGAAGAATCAAGGTTCTGTGGCATTTGGGAAGTTGGTCTAAATAGGAACAAAGAAGCAAATTTCACAAACTTAGAAGCTGTGTCCCGCATATGTTTTCTTGTCTCCCCCAGCTTGCCAAAGTAAAACAGGGGATGACTGATTAGGATTAAAAGAATTTCTTGGTCAGTTATAAAAATAAGTATATTGGAAATGCTGATTGTGCAGTTTTCAAATCAAGTAAACTGAGTTGCTTTCCTTCCAAGAATAAGTGTTCTCTTAAATGCTGGTGAAAGTGCCTGTGATAGTGTCTTGTGTGCAAATTAGTGACCACTGCTAACACAACTCCTACAGTTTTTAAAAACCTCTGAAGTTGGAAGGTTAGCATTCACACTTGTTCAAACCAAGTAGTTGAGAAGGTAAACTTCTTGAAAACAGGATGCTTTCTAAGGTCGTGAACTGCCCTGGTCCACTGCTGTTTTTCTTGCTCATCACTATTTATTGTCACTGTATATGATTCTTGTTCCAGAAAAACTAGTAAGAAATACATGACCTTCCTAAAGAAGCATAAAAGGTTTTGATACAAACTTTACCCTTAAGTAATCCATGTTTTTTATCATATTGTACTAGGGTGGAATGTTTTTCTCACATAGATTTAAAGAAATTTCATTTTTCAGCATATTGTATTCCCCGACTATGACTGAAATACTTTGGAAGTAGCCATGGGAAGCCCTAAAATTTGAATGCAGATACACACACACACACACACACACTAACACATTCAAAGTGTTAGATGATATAAATGTTGAGCACTTTTTGAAACAAATTGTTTTTCTCATCTACCTACAAACGATAGATGGGCTAACTGTATTGTACTTCTAATTTTAAGGGCTGACTCTACATTGAATTTAGCTCACTATGTTATCTTGCAGGGAAATCTCAAAGAATTTTTAAAAGTAATCAGAATGAATTAACTACAGACTGGGATGAACCAAGTTCACTATTCTAGATCTTATTCATAATAGTAGAGAACTCTTCAGTGGCGTGTTGTAAACAGAAAAGTCATCAGTTTTAGCTCCTTCTGCAAAGAATGTCCCAGTAGCCAAGTGGTTAAAAGTGTGGAACATGCTGCCAGGTCAACCTGGTTTGTTCATGTCACAGCATATTAGTTATGTGTACTTGCTAGTTTTATGTAACTTGACACACACAAGCATAATCAGAGAGATTGGAGCTTCAGTGGAGAAGATGCCTCCATAAGACCATGTCATAGGCAAACCTGTGGGGCATTTTAATAAATGGTTTAAGTGGGAGGGCCCAGCCTGTGTTGTTGAGAACACTCTGTTCAACTTAATTTCTCTTGAAATAGGCTCATTTCACACTGTCTTGGTAGGGTTTCTGTTGCTGTGAAGAGACACCATGACCACGGCAACTCATAAAAAAAAAATTTAAATGAGTGGCATACATACAGTTTCAGAGGTTTGGTCTATTATCTTGGCAGGACATGGCAGCATGCAGGCAGACATAGCGCTGGGGAAGGAGGTGAGAGTTCTACATATTGATCTGGAAGCAAAAGGAAGTAGACTGAGACACTGGGTGAGGCTTCAGCATATATGAGAACTTAAAGACCAGCCGCACAGTGAAATACTTACTCCAAGAAGGCTATACCTACTCCAACAAAACCACACCTCCTAATAGTGCCTTTCCCTGTGAGGTTATTGGGGCCAATTACATTCAAACCACCACATTCCGCTCTTGTCACCATAAGCTTGTAACAAAATGCATTTAGTCCAACTTTAAAAGTCCCCATAGTTTATCAGAGTCTGAATAATGTTTAAAAGTTCAAAGACCCTTTTGAGATTCATGTAATCGCTTGTCTATAATCCTCTATAACATCAAAAAACAGATCACATATTCTAACATATAATGGCACAGGATATACATTACCATTCCAAAACATAGGAGCAGAGCACAGTGAGGAAATACTGGACCAAAGCAAGACCAAAAACCAGCTGGGCAAACTCCAAATTCTGTATCTTCGTACCTGGTGTCAAAATGCTCTTCAGATTTCAATTCCTTTCAGCTTTGTTAACTGCAATACATTTTTTCCTCTTGGGCTGGTTCCACTCCCTGTTAGTAGCTTTCATTGGCAGGAATCCCATGGGTTTGGCATCTTCATCACTGGTGTCTCCAAGGCAATCCAGGCTTCAATTTCAGATCACACAGCAGCCTCTCTAAGCTTCCATTCAGGTATACTGCTGCCCTCAATGGCTTTCCTTAATCATGAAGGCAAATTCCATAGCCCTTTTCTTCTATCCTTAACTCTAGAACCCCTTGACCAGAGCTGCCAAATTCTCTGCTTACTGAGGCTGGAACATGACCCCCACATTCAATTATATCTTTTCCAGTTTTTGGTTTTCATTGGTTTCCTTCACTGCCTATGCTTGGCTGTCCTGAAACTGGATCTGTAGACCAGATTGGCCTCAAACTCAGAGATTCACCAGCCTCTGCCATCCAAGTGCTGGGATTAAAGGTGTTGCCACCACACCACACCACACCCAGCTCTTAGCAGAGTTGTGGGGTTCATTCACTGTCAAGAACTATTAGTTAGCAAGAAGCCCCTCTAATGTATGGACTTGAAGGGGGGTTCATGGGGCTAGAAGTGGGAAAGCACTGAGTCAGTGGAAGGAGGTCTCTCATTCTGCGTAGGTGACCTCAGACGTCCCTTTTAAAGGTCTCTGCTCAGTAAAAACACCCCCAGTAAAGGGGCTTGCACCTAGAATGCAGATATGTATAAGATGGGGCTAATACCGAAATGGTTAATTAATAACATTTTTAATTTATCTTAATACCTTTATTGGCTTTTAGTTTGCGTTTTGAATTATATACCGGTCATTTCTCTAGAGACTATGGTCTCCAGCTGACTGCAGTTTACACAGAGTTGATACAGTATGACTTGGTGGGAAATGTACGACTTTTGTAGGAGTGCTCATTTCGCTGACCTTCTGTAATTTGCAGTGGTGTTAATATTTTCTAACTACACTTGTAATAGCCCTTCAATGTATGTGACGTTAGTGTTCACAGCTGTCTAGTGAACATACTAGAGGAGCCACAGCGAGTCTTCTCAGTGTTTACCACAGTTGCTGCTCTTCGTTGTGTCCGATAATTCAGGGTTGCCTTGTCTGTGGCCCATGGCAGTTTGACTGTTGTCGCTCACTGTAGTTCTTTGGTTTTCCTTTAAGTCCTTTCGGTTACTTCAGTGAGTGTCCTCATATGCAGTGTTTTAAGTTGGTCTTTATTTTGTTTTACTTTTATCTATTTGCCTTGAGTATTTTCCTTTTAAGCCCTTGAGATGATTGTAATTACATTAGTACCCTTATCGGTCAAGTTCAATATCTAGATAATTTTTGTTCTGTTTCTTTTTATTTATCAATCATGAAAAAAAATACTGCATTTTCTGCTTAGGTATTATTGTTGATTGTATAGTTGGTATTGATAGACATAAATTATAGTCTTGCTTTTATTATTTTTCTTTAAAGAACTTGGCCTTTATTCCAGAGCCTTAAATACTTAATGGGTCTTCTTTCTGTCTTTTTTGGTTTTATTCTTTATTAATGTGTATCTGGTTTTTGTTTTGTTTTGGGTTCTTGAAAAGACAGGGTTTTCTCTGTGTAACTTTAAAGCCTGTCCTGCAACTTACTTCGTAGACCTGGCTGCCCTTGAACTTACAGAGTGCTGGGATTAAAGGCATACACCACCACCCAGCATGGTTTAAAGCTTTTAAAACTTAGTCCAAAAATGTAGCTTTGTAGATCTAACTAACTACAAATCTGGAAGGAACTCCCCAGTTTCTGAGCCATTGGTCCTTTGTAAGGACTAGAAATACACTTCGGATACTGTATGAACTCACTAAATAAGCAGTAGGGTGACCTTTTCCTGTTCGCATGGAGAAATAGTGTTTAGACTTACACCCAAACTTTTACAATGTTACTGTTTCTTTTTTTGAAAACCATGGTGTGAATGGAAACTCTTGGCAATGTATGGATTCTCTTAAGGTTTATGCACTTTCTAAACTTTTCTAACATAAAAATCCCTACTCTGGGAAGTAGTTTTTTTTTTAAAAAAAATTATTAAATTCGAGAATGCAGAGATCGTGAAACACAAGAAAGGAATAATCACATGCAAATTTTCTCAAATTCAAGTCTCACCTATTTCTTAGAGAAGACGGGAGAGTCTGTCATGGCTCAGAAGGAAGAGAACCCAACCCTGAATTTCCTTAGCTAGTGAAGCTATTATCAGAGGCAAAGTCAAGACACAGAGGTGTGTTGCCTTCTGTGTATCCTCATCAAGGCTCCTAGAAAGTGAGGTCTATCAAAATGAAGTGAATTAAGAAAATGAATACCTGTTCATAAAAAGAAAAAGGAAGGAAGAAAGGAGGGAGGGAGGGAGGGAGGGAGGGAGGGAGGGAGGGGAGAACCAAAAACACTTAGATAATAATGAAGAGTAAAGGGAAGCAGGGTTCTAAGGAGCTCTTCAGACAAAGGAAGTGAGGACTTAAAGAGAGATAGCTTTTTAACGTGACTTTGCTGATGTAGACAACAAGAAATGTAAAAAAAAAATAATAATAAAGCAAAAAAAGAATCAATAAAAAAACATGAAAATGTGCTTTTTATCATATTAAAAAAAATCTCAGTTTTTCTGGGAGAGATAAGGATTCATACTTAATTTACAAACGTAAGGTTTAAAAAATATACCAGTGCTGTAGGCGAGAGCTTGCTCTATAGAAATGATTACATGCCGTACAGTTGTAAGATACATTTGCATTTGGTTTTAATTCTGGGGAAGCACTCTGGGCAGATTTAAAGATGGACACGTAGGTGATGGAGACTGGGACACTGCCAGCACTGACAGGCAGAGTCAAACTGGGCGGCCCTCTGCACATTTCCAGGGCTCACTGTACACCCCATGCAGAGCTAGGAGCATCCTTTGAAATCAGACACAGACTGGCATTTTCCTTTGCCAGTGACGGGTGGAACTGTGCTGCCGATATGGATCACTGGCTCAATCTGAAGCTCTTGCTGGATGACAGATGTGTCAAACTGATTTGACGAGTCGAACTGAAAAATCTGTAGACTGAAATCCTTTTTCTTTGTGGACTACATAGTATTAAATAGAATTTATATAAATGGTCATATCTTCTCTTTAGCTAATAAGTGTTTAATCTCAATTATTTTATTTAAGTTTTTTTAATGATCATCATTCTTTGGAAACATGGAGACAACTCATAAAATTTTATTTTTTGCTAGTTGGTGTTTGACTTCAGATGCAAAAAAAAATGGTAGAAATTTTTTAAAAATACATTTTACTGTATTAACATCAGATTCAAATAAACTCACGTTTCGAATCTTAACTCTTTATAGAATTTTGTGGTAGGAATAAGGTAGAATGATGAAATCTAAAATCTGATCTCTTCACATAGCCATGGAAGTAACCATCGGTGAAGTTGACAAAAATTTCTAAGAGCAGATAAAGTTTAATTGAGTAGCCGGGCTTTCCAGAACTGCTGCTTATATTCCAAATCTAAATAAATCAGGATGCCCAAATTGCTTTAGCAGCTCAGACATTCTGCCCAAGCAACACACTTAACAATCACTTTGCTTCCTAGTATTTTAGCTCATTCTCCCAACAGAAGTGGCTGGAGTGGAACGGCCTGGCTTCAGCATCATTGTGAAAATTAAATGGACCAAGAACTTATAATATAAAGGCATGTTAGGTAGTAGGAACCCAGTAAGTGCTATTTTTCCTTCTCCAGAGATTCTCTTCTTCATGATGAGAAACAATTCTAAATTCATGAAGCATGCACTGTTAGCTTTCTGTCTCTATAGCAAAATACTTGAGAGAAACAACTTTCAAAGAGATAAGATTGGTTTTGGTTCATAGATTTGGAACTTTCAGTCTGTGGTTACTTGATTCTGCTGCCTTTGGGCCTGTGATGAGGTTGAACATCAATGAGAGGAAATAGCAAAAGAGAACGAGAAGGACAGGAATTAAATATCCTTCCAGACCTGCTGGCCCACTTACTGCCAGCTAGCCCCAATCAGAAGTGTGCCTTATCAGACAAGGCATTTTCCATGCAATCAGGCTGGTAAGCCACACACCATCCACCAAATCTGTTTCGTGCCTGCTTCCTCTTCTCCTTAAAGAGAAGTAGAAAACTTACCTGTTTGAATTTTAAACATATATTTTTATCCATTGCTTATCTGAACCAACACAATTGGACTTCTGCGGACAAAGTGAGAATAGTTCTATTTCCTGTTTTAGGAATGAAGAAGAGGCAAAAGTAGCAGTGCTAGGCTCCATCTCAGTCACCTGGAATTTTACTGTCTTGTTCCACCTTCTCCATATAGAAATGGTTAATTGTTCATCAGAAATTTTGGCTTCCTGGTGACAGTCCAGTCAAAACAATGGTTTATAGTAGTGATGACCACACATCTACATTGCCTCTGCATCAAAGCTGAGAAAGAATTCTATGAAAATTTTCTTTTTAAAATCAAAATTTTAATTGAGTTCATTTGATTTTTACCTAAAACCTCATTTAACTCAAATTATAAATGATGGAAAAATGCCTACATTGGGGTTTTTACCAATTTTTTAATGAATGTATTATGTTTTATTTACTAAACAGCTTTGAAACTTGGAGTATATTTTACAAGCTGCTGTGAATCAGCATCTGAGTCTCTTGTTTACCATTTCCTACATCCAAGCCTCTACTTTGCTTTACAAAGAAGAAATATTTATTTGAGTAAATGTCTAAGATTATTAAATGAAACATATTTTATGGTATTTAGATGATATCCTGAAATACACAAAATCATTCATGCATACATAAAAAATGTCAAATAAATCATACATAATAATATATATATGTTTAAATACAGATATGCATATAATAAAAAATATCTCCTAGCCTTCCAGTCATTAATATACTCATTAATATATACATTGTTTTGTTGGATTCTTTTCTACTTAGCTTTCATCTTATTCATATACATATACAAACAGGAATTTTTATTTTAACAATGCAGTCCAAATTCTATAGATTTTCCATTTCCTCATTTTCTCTCTAGAAATCGACATTGAACGCTGTGTACGAGAGTCAGTCAATCTGTTTTGTTGGACTCCTAAAAGTGCTACATACAGACAGCATGCTCAGCCTCCAAAACCAACTTCTGAGAGCAGCGGCGTCCGGAGCTCAGCACCTTACTTCTCTGTGGACTGCACAGATCCTCCAAAGACAGACCTGGTATGTACTAGCAGATACTAACGGGTGGGTGGTTGGTGTGTCCTGGTATCATTAGTGTTCATAATAGTGCCACTTACGTTCTTTTAAGGTGGCTAATTCCTCGTGTATAACTGTGTTCACATGGTTATTTCAGAAGCCTCCGTCTCCTTTCATGTTACAGTGAGGAAGATTGTTTGGGCCTAGTCCTCTAATGACAAGCTTTATTTTATTTTTCACATAAGCATACTAGCTAGTCACACACCAACTTGTCATATGATATCACAGAAGCAAAAGGAAAATATTTAGTACAGCATTGTTAAGGGTTGTTGCTATAATAGGAACTTATTTGTTCATAACAAAGGAAACAAGGTTTGGAACACTATCCCATTATATTTTTCAATATTGGCCTTCTTATTAAATACATTTACAAATTCATTCAAGCTAGCTATTTACAACTTATATGTTCCAAAGATTCCAATCTTACATTATCTTAATTTATTTTCATGAAATTGAATTTTAGGTAATATGTATGCATTGTTTTAGTTAATTTAATGGGGTAGACTTTAAAATATGAAAAAGGGGTATTTTCACATTTCCAGGTGCAGCCAAATTGTATTTGTTAATAAGGAACCTGGGTGATAAAAAGTTGACAGCTTCATGGGTATATGTGAGAGAGGTTGTAAGAAGTTACTAAATGATCTTGAGCAATAAGAATAAGAACCTATATGAGGAAATAAATATTTTCACTGGTCTTTCAAAAGTGGAATAGTCCTCCCAAGGGGAGGATTGGTATTTATTCAGATAAATGTGAAATATTTAAGGTGTTATTTTGAAATTACTTTTCAAATTTTATTTATATATATTAATGTTTTGCATGCTTATATGTGTGTATACCACATATGTGCCTCGTGCCCTCAGAGGTCAGAAGAGTGTGGCTGATCCTATGGAACTGGAATTATAGATGACTGTGAGCCACCATGTAGATGCTGAGAGTTGAACCCCAGTCATTTGGAAAAACAGCAAGCACTCCACACTGCTGAGCCAGCCCTACAGCCCCTATATAAAATGTTTTTAATATGAAATTTTGTCCACTTTCCCATGTTTTTATAAAGGAAAGTAGGTAGAAAATGGGTGTGTGCTGCAGCATACTCATTAAAAGTGGGGGCAATCACAATTTAGATTCGTGTAATGCTATACTGTTGTTAGTTTTTTTCCTCCCTTTTTCATTGTTGTTGTTGCTGCTGCTGTTGTTGTTGTTGAGGTAAGATCTTCCTGTGTGTCCCCAGTTGGCCTGGAACTATTATGTAGAACAGGCTGGTTTTAAACTCACAGAAGTCCTCCTGCGTCCACCTCCCACATACTGGGATGAAAGTCCTACAGCTCCATGGCCAGCTTATGTTAAATTCTTGAAAAAGCTTCTGTGGTAGGAAAAAACATGTTTACTGTTTCATAGAGTTGGCTTCAATTTCGACCCCATTTATTTTTTGTCATATAACATTGAATAATCCTGTCTCTCCACTTACATTTATGAGCACCGACCTACGTATTATGTACCTTATTTTCGTGACTAAATACAGAGACACTCAAGAATGAAGGTGGATTTTGGCTTGCAGTTTCGAAGGTGTCAGTCTGTCATGTCAGGAGCTGTGTGGTGGAACAGAGTAGTTGATGGTGAGCCAGAAAGCAGGGGTGGGGGTTTAGAAAGAGGTCAGGCAAAGCACAGCCCAGGGACAGCGCCATAGTGACTTACTTTCTCCACCGTGACCCTGCCTGCTGCTCTCACCACCTCTCAATCATGGCAGCATGTTAGGAACACGCCAGTGGTTTAATTCATTCATTAATTCAGGAAGCTCTTTATCTACTCATCTCTGAAAATGTCACAAACACACAAAGCAGTGTGCTCACTCTCTTTTATGCATTTCTTAATTCTGTCAAATTGGCAAGATTATCACACCATAATTAACCTATGCTTAGCAAAGTCATTTTACAAATAGCGTAAGAAGTATCTACTCCGTGCAGGATGTATAGCAAGAATCAAAGCTAGTAACAGTTACTTTTACTTGCTTGATAATTAAGGAGTAAAAATTTCAATTCTGTAAACGATATAGAACTCTGTGACAGTAATCTTCTGAATCTAACTCCCTGTGTGGTGGGCTAGTGTTCCAGCATTCCATCCCCTTCGCTGTGTCAGTGGCAGCACCGTCACGTGACATTCCAGATGCACAAGGAGTAAGGCAGGGCACGGGTTGGAGGCCGGCTTTCAAGAGAAGGAATCTTTCTGGCAGTTTTACCCTAGTAATTTCAGTTTAAAATTTCGCTTTGACCTTTACTTCTTAGTAATACTGTTTTGATTTTCAAGCCACTAAAGAATTGCCAAAATAATTATTTCATCTCCTGCCAAGATCTCTCCCATCCAGTTTTTTCCTTAAATAGCAAGAGAAAAAAAAAGGTTCACTGGAGAATTTGGGTCATAGTTTACTAGTTGAAGAAAGAAGAAGACAGTAAAGATACAAACTTTTGATGAACAGGATGAAAGATTTTCATTTTGGGGTGGAGAGGGTAAGAATACAGAAATCAGAGATCAACTTTGGGTGTTGTTCATCGTATTTTTGAGACACTATCTTTTAGTAGGGCATGAAGTTTGTCAGTTTTAGCCCAAGCTAGCTGGGCATATGTCCTCCTGAGTCCACATTCTCAGTGCAGGGGTCCACGGTGCACAGCCCAGGCTCAGTTCGTGAGGTGCAGGTGATGGAGCCGTCCTTTGGTGTGCAGAGCCTCAGCATTTGCCAGCTGTGCTCTTCTAGCTGCAAGGTCAAAATGGATTTTTTTTTAACTGAATGTGCTTTTTAGGAAAGATGGTGGTTAGCTTTAGATATTTTTTGTATCTCTTGGACAAATTTGATGAGCATATGAGTTTGTTTATAGACAATATAACTTATTTATATGCAATATGTGAAAAAGCAAGAATTATTGTTCTTTTTCACAGTAACCTGATTAAGAACACATATAGTAGCCCAAGATCTAAAAAACTAAGTTTTATTTCCTTTTCATAATGGTAACTATTTGCACATAGTATTGTCATGAGTCAAATAGAATTTTCACTGAATGGACTTCAATTTTATAACGAATGCTTTACGTGTTAATTAAATGAGTTTAGTGTCTTCTAAACATTTTTATACATTATGATGGGATAGCTCCTAAAAGTCAAATATAAGTACTAGTGTGTAAAATTTAATCTCAATGATAAACTTTATGTAATTTGAACAGTTAAAAAAGCAGTCTCACAGGGCTTCATAGTTTGCAGGTATTTGGGTATATTCTCTTCCCCTAGACTAATCTCTAAAGTGGTTTTATCCTCTGCTTGAGAGTTGAAACAAGCTAATTAATCTATCTCACATAGAACTCTAAAGTCAGAGTTTCTCAAGATTTCACTGTTTCTTTCCAGTGTCACTAGGTATACATTGACATGTGCAGTCACTCGAGTGCTTTTAAATAAGATGGACTGTTCACAGTAAAGTGCACAGAAACACACACACGCATAAACTTGCTGACATAATATTAAGAGTAAAATATTGACTTAAAGTCCAACTAAACATTATTTTATTATTCTGTTCAAATCAGTAGGTGGACAACAGAGCATTTAGCTTTTCATCTATTCTCTTTACTATATGTGTTCTCCGTATATTTTAGCTATCAGCCCTTTGTCAGGTAAAAAGTGGGAAAAGTTTCCTTCTGTTCTATAGGCTGTCTTTACCCTGCTTCTCAGAAGAGAGGTGTAACTCACCATGTCTTCACGGTGATTTGATCCTTGATCATTGGATGGTGCACTTTTTGTCTCCAATATTAACTTTTTTATCCTAAAGTCCTGTTCTTTTTTGTGGTTTGATAGTGCTTGCTTCTTTCTATTCTTTCTGTGTATCTGTTCTACTGATGTATTCTTCCATGATGATACCTGTTTTATACCGATCTTAGCCAAAGGCCAAGACGCAATGGTACCATTTATAAGCTTAAGTATCTTTTGTAAGACTAATCAGGATATCATAAATCTGTTTCATTTTTCTTAGAAAGGCTCTATTTCTCCTTCAGTTCTGAAAGGTATCCCTGTTAGGTTTAGTATTCTTGATGACAATTTCTTTTTCTTTTTCAAAACTAGAAATAGGCTTTGCAATTTCCTCCTAGAAAACAGTTTTTGGAGATTTTTTTGGTTTTACTGGAAAATATAGCTGTGTAATAGAGAAACCTTGAGGGGGCTGGAGAGATGGCTCAGTGGTTAAGAGCATTGCCTGCTCTTCCAAAGGTCCTGAGTTCAATTCCCAGCAACCACATGGTGGCTCACAACCATCTGTAATGGGGTCTGGTGCCCTCTTCTGGCCTGAAGGCATACACACAGACAGAATATTGTATACATAATAAATAATAAATAAATATTTAAAAAAAAAAGAAAAGAAACCTTGAATATGTTTTGGTGCCTTTCTCTTATAATATTTGGAGATCTTTTTTTCCTCTGGACTTTTGACAGTTTGACTATAACAAGACATCATATAGAGTCTGGCCTTTGTCTATCTGTTATTCTGTATGGCTCCTAAGTGTGGCTATTATGTCTTGCCCATAGTTGGGAGAATATTCTACTCTGATTTCATTAAACAATTATTCTTTGCCATTAACTTCTTTCTTTTTGCCCTTCTTTCAAATATCCAAAAATGTGGATATTTAATGTTCTCCTAAAGGTTTTGAATGCATACTTCATTGTTTGTTTGAGGGTGTGATGTATCTGGACTATTTCAGAAGACCTGGCTTCAGTGCAGATACTCTTTTTCTACATAACCTAGCCTATTACAGAGGCTTTAGACAATATTTTAGTGGATATAGTTATTCTTCATTTCCACAAATTTAAAAATCTGTCTCTTTGCAGAATTTCTAGTTCATATCTCAATTATCTAATTTCATTTAATAGTTTGTTTTCTCTTGGGTTTCATTGAGCTTTTAAATAACCATTTAAAATATTCTTTGTGGTGTATTTCATCTGTGCAGGTGTGAAATCTGGTACTAGAGAGTTTTTGCTGTATACTTTTAGAGGCATGTTGCCTTGAGTTTTCATATTTCTTGTGCTCCTGCAATAACGTTTTTTTCTATCAGATTGGTCAGTCCGAATACAATTGTGGCTGTATTTCTAAACTGACACCATGTGTAGTTTCCCTGTAACTTGGACACAGAGCAGACTGAGATTGAGACAGAAACTCATTTTCCTATGAGCCACACAAAAATGGGGACACTCGCCGTCCTAGCAGGTTTGTTGTTGATAGTTGTAGGCCGTGTGACACTCACTGTATGTTTTCTCTTGCAGTGGGAAAAGTGGGCCTTTTCGGGTAACCAGAATTCATCAAGTCGTGTTAGTTCTAACTGCTTCCAGCAAGGCCCTCTGATTCGGGCAGCCCCAGCAGTGGTGATTCTTAAAGCACTTGCCCTTCAATCAGACAGTTGTTGTATGGAGGCAAGTTGTATGTTTCCCAGCCGCCCAGACTCCCAAAATAATCACACACAAACAATATTATTTGCCATACTGTTTGTCCAATAGTTTAAGCATATTTCTGGCTAACTCATATCTTAACCCATCTGCATTAATCTGTGTATCACCATGAGCCTTTGGCTTACTGGATAAAGTTCCTATGGCTTCTCCTGACTCTGCCTTCTATCTCCCAGCATCCAATTTAGTTTTCGCCTCCTACCTCTATTCTGCCCTGCACAGGCCTAAGACAGTTTCTTTATTAACCAATGGTATTCACAACATACAGAGGGGAATCCCACATCAGACAGTAGCGTGGGTCCAGAGGCTGCAGCTAAAGCCATAGCACTACCTAATGATGGGAGCTGTATAGATGAGAAGGCAAATGGAAACCTTAGTGTTATCTTGGCTGGCACCAGCACTTGCCAAGGATCTTGTCTTAAATGGTATGAGCAAGTTTCCAGGATTGTGTACCCAGGGTTGACATGACAACTGGATCTTGGGTCTTTGGTTTTGTTTTTTGTTTTTTTCTTCTCTTAGTAGCAGTATTTGCTGCTGTCAAGTAGTGGTTGGATCTAGAGTTGCTCAAGGCCCTGCAAACCAGGTATCAGTACAAATTACAGGATTATCTCCACCTTTTCTATAACAACCACTGTAGCATGGTACAGTGAGAAAAAGACAACAGGAAACAACTGGGTGCTTGGCTTTGGTCCTTCCACTGGCATGGGTTTGTAGGGAGCTAGCCAAAACCTTGGACTCAGAACCAGAGTACACTAATCTGCTGTTTCTCAACAGTGATACCTTTCAATACCCCTCTGTCTCACTGTAGTTATTCCCTACAGTGCAGCTCACCCCCTTGGCCTGGGTCAGAGTCCCTCAGCTGGGCCAGAGTGGGTTCACAAGGTGTCTATGCATTTCCTATAAGACAGTGCAGCATAGTGTCTAAGGAATCCCAAAGTTGGGAATATTTAGGTGTTTATAGCCTCTATATAGCCTCTAGATGAGTTCAGAGTCAGACATTTCTTCATGTCTCAAGTGGCTCCAGGCTGTAGTACCTTAGGTGTTGAATGTATGATATTTGAAATCCTTTTCCCAAGCCAAGATACTACAGAGATTTTATGTTTTTGCTATTTTCATTATAGAATATAATATTTAATTTATACTGTGAAAAAGGGAATATCAAAATTTAAAAAAGCTAATTTTGTCAGAACATGTATTATTGATATGTAGTTATTGCTTAAGAGTTCTAAGCTTCATTTAAACAATAACAAAATAACCCAGTGGGAATATTGGAGATTCAAGTATGGCATTTATTACCAAGTCCCTAACATAGAAAGGCTACCATTTTAATATAAAAATATTTACATTCTAAATGTGTGGTCCTAACATTAGGCCAGAGCTCTATATACCTCAGAACCTATAAGGCTCTCTTTCTAAGCAATGAATGATTTATAAGTTTTGTATATTATCCTGTTGAAATGGGAAAGCAGTAAGACAAAAATAAGACAATTTAACTCTTAGAAATGAAAAATATTTTAAAAGTAAAAATGGAAAATCCTGCTTTCTTCATTTTGTGAAAACAAAAAACAGTCTAGCATCTGATAAGCCTATGAATGTGATAGAAATATATTTAGGACTGTGATGTCTTCTTGATTTTCTTGATCAGTATCAGCTGAACATCTTTATTTTTTGACAAGAATTATTAGCTTGAATTATTTTTGTCAGATATTAGAATAACAGTGTCGTCTTGTTATTTTACTTGGAATACCTGTTTTCATCATTTCACTAAGATGTGTTTCTCAGAGGCGGCCAAAAGTAGTCTGCATCTTTTTGTGGGTAAACGAAGACTATTGATATTCAGAGTAATTACTGACATGTGTGTATTGCTCCTTTATTTTTTCAGCAAGTGTCATAGCATCATTTATTTTTCTCTTGTATCCTATAGTCTCTTGGATGTGTTTATCTTTCTCTCCGACTGAAGTACCCCCTGGGAAGTATCCTCTACAGGACTACCTTGATGGTCATAAATTCCAATAGTCTGCTTTTACATCAATTATGACTGTTTTGCTGGGTATATTAGAGTGGATTGGCAATTTTGATCTTTTAAAGTTTGAAATACATCAGTTCACGCTCTTGCTTTCATGGATCATATCAAAAAGTCTGCTGTGATTCTGTTGGGCTTGTCTTGGTCTGTGGCTTGACTTTTCTACAGTTTTCAGTGTATTCTATTTCTTATCAGTGTACAGTGTTGTGTCAGTGCTTTAACTATAATGATGCGAGGAGTTTCTTTTCTGCTCCTGCCTGTCTGGTGTCTTATATGTCTCCTGTATATGGTAGGGTTCTGTCCCCCAGGATTTAGGGAATTTTCTTCTATGATTTTACTAAAAATACTTTCTATGGCTTTTTTCATGAAAATCTTTTTTGTATGCCTGTACTATATAGGTTTTGTCTCTTTCTGGAGTTTCAGGATGCTTGTGTTTTATATCCATACAGTTTTAAATGTTTATGACTGTCTTTGAATGATCAATTCCTCTGTGTTGTCTTCATAGCCTGATACTCTATCTTCCACATGACCCTTCCAGTGGGAAGGCTTTCCACTGAATGTTTCAGTTGCTCTATTGTTTTTTTCATTTCCACCATCATTTTAGCTTGAAATTTTAATATTTCTATTTTTTTATTAAATTATATTTTAATGCCAGGGTGGTTGTGGCACATGCCTTTAATCCCAGCACTCAGGAGGCAGAGGCAGGTGGTCTGGTCTACAGAGTGCATCCCAGGACAGCTAGGACAGTTACATAGAGAAACCCTGTCTCTAACCCCCCAATTATATTATATTGTAGAATGACTTCGTTCAGCTGTTTATTTTCTCTTGTAAAATATTGGAGTTTTCTGAACTGTCTTACCATACTTATTATTCTTTTGAGTTCATCTAGAATTTTGTGAAAGTTATTTTTATTTTGATCAGTGTTCATAAGTATGCAGTTGATAACTTTGGAGGAGACAGGTATTCTTGGTTTTTTATGTTACTTTTGTTTTTGTTCTGGGATCTGGGTTATATCACTGCTTAAGATTTTCACCATTATTTGTTCTTAATTCAAGTTGTCTGTCTTCTTTCAATGATGTGATTATAGCGCTCAGAAGAGAGTGACTGATCAACCCTCTATGTTGTCTTCATAGCCTGATATGCTATCTTCCACATGGTCCATTCTATTGGGGAGATTTCCCCTTAATGTTTTATTTGCTCTATTGCGTTTTTCATCCCCATCATTTTAGCTTGAGATAAAGGAGCTAATAAGATACTGTGTTATAGTCACACAGTTGTGGTGACGTTTTCGTCTGGTAGACTGGTGTTCCTGTCCGCAGGCTCTGTCTCCAGTCTGCCCCTGTGGGGTGAGCGCTTTCTCGGCAGCAGTCACTACCCAGTAGTTAGCCCACTCTGACTGAACAGAGGAGGAGACTGGGGAGCAGGCACTTGCTAAGTACAGGTTCATTCGGGAAGCAAAGCCCCTCCTGGTACAGCCTGTGCTGAGACATTAGTATGAGGGAAAGGAAGGGTGAGCGATCCCAGCGAGTCTGGTGATAGGAGTGGGCTTGTAGATGAGAAGTAGAGGAGAGGCATTCGTAGGCGTGGCAGTGATTGAGGCCTAAGAAAAAGTGCGTGGATGTGTGGGAGCTTCGGGTAGCAGCAGACTTTTAAAGGGAGGTAGAGATTTGTGCCCAGATGTTGTAAACCGAGTCAGCCTCTGGGCTCTGAGAGATGTGACAGCGAGAGGCATGGGTATGAGAAAGAGAAAGGAGAGAATCATTAGGAGAACAACAGTAGGGGCTAGCGTGGCCTCCTGTGCCCCACTGTACTGTCTGGATTAGATTTAGCTGCGGGGAGAGGGGCAGCTGAAGTGTGACAGAAGATAATGGACTCCAGGCAGATGGAGAATGCTGTCGTGGGGAAGGAGAGCTGGACAGAGACGTTAAAGAAATGCGATCACTGAGCTGAATGCAGTTTTCTCTCTTCATGATCTACTGCCTTTCCTCTGTGCTCCTGGTCTAGCTGTGCTCTATAAGCTTTTAGAGGGCGTCTTCTCCTGGGCCTCCCAGCTTTGCCTTTGGTGTTTTCTTGACTCTGTTCTATGGGCTGTGCATAACCAAGGCAAACTCTACCTCACTGTGGTTGGTGAGGCCCACATGGTCAGAAGTGGTTGGCCCTGCGGTGCCTGAAGCACACTGATTGATTAGTGTTTGTGTTTCGTCCCTGTTGGGTCACTGATAGAGGTCCTAGCTGCAGTTGCTAGGAAGCCTTCTTTGAAGTCCCCACCAGCACCAGTTTTGTAAACTTCCTGGTAAGTTTAGTCTTTTAGTCTAGTTTGTCTGGAGAGAAAGTACATGTCCAGTTATAGAACAGGTTTGTTGATCAGTAGAGGTTGGACCTGGAGAAACAGCTTATTGACTGAGAAAATATTCTTTTTCTGTTTAAGTGTTATCCACTGCTCCTTCCAACGGTGGCTCCTAGCCCACCATCTTCTGATAGCTTTTGTTTCGTTTTAAGCGAGGATTTTTTTTTTCTTTTCTCCCTCATTATTAAGGGGAATTTTGTTTAGCAAATATTTATTGAGCACATGCTAGGTCCTTGATTCATTTCACATTGATGTGGACTATATCTGTTCCAAGTACCTTAGTGAATACATGGACATGAAGGAAGGTGGTTTGAAATATAGTATCACTGTAGACACAGGGAAGAAAACCTGCAGTGCCTGCGTGTCTCATTCACAACTGTGGTCTTCATCTTCTGAACCCAGTTGTTATTTAAAACAGATCTTCTTAAGTCGAGAGTTAGCAAGATTTTTATCATTTTTTATAAACTTCCTTTCTCCGAGTATCAGTTCCAGATTTGGGATATCACTTAATTCAGTACACCAGAAAACTATTTTGGCAGATGGAAATAATTTATCTGGAAGGGGTAAAAATAAAAACATGTATTAGATTGTAAGTTGAACTAAAGTTATCGCAAATCCTTTGTGAAATGAGACAAGTTTAAGTAAATATTGTAACCAGATAACTTAAGAATGGGCCTCTCTTTCCAGGTCTAGGAACTACAAGTTAGTCGTGTTTGTTCATTATTGCTTTTCCCTTTGGACCTTCATATTCTTCTCGTTTTAATAGAGCTAATAATGGTTTCCCTGAATCCATCTAAAATTTAGAAATTATAGATGGTATTTTGTTACTATCTTTTTAAACATTTATTCTTTTGTGAAATTATATCAGAAATCAGAATTTGTAATGGCATACATACCAAATGTTTCTTGGTTAGAGGAATCCTGGAGTCTTGTAATTCTAACTCATCACATTGTAAATACCACCCCTCTGCTTTCACTTTAAGCAAGAATATTCTGAATAGAGATGTGCCCTGTAAATGCAACAAGTGAAATGAACATAGGAAATATGCCCATGGTCAGGGTCAGACAAAAACTGTACCAGGAGAATTATAGAATAAATTGTGATGATGAAGACTGGCTGGGGGTGGTAGGCGCAAGGTTAGGATAGAGATCTTAAAAGAAAAGACGAATTATTTTCTTTCTGGTGAAAGTAACA
This sequence comes from Alexandromys fortis, assembly GCF_014885135.2. NCBI lineage: Eukaryota > Metazoa > Chordata > Mammalia > Rodentia > Cricetidae > Alexandromys > Alexandromys fortis. Next base: position 15,592,906 of record NW_026067890.1, read on the forward strand.
ATTAACACGATATAAGGTAGAGTATCCAAAGTAGGGTTGGTCAGACTGGCAGCTGAGCTGATGAAGACAGCGGCCCATTTCTCCATGGCAGCAGGGCTGCTCTCACAGAGCATGGTTAGCCTATCCACGTGAGGTTGCTGGGGAGGCTGCCGTGGTGACAGTTTCTGTGCAGCCTGGTTTAATTCAGTATCGATTTGACACAGATCCCCTGGCAGTGTTTTCCAGCAGTGAGTCTACAGAATGCATTTCTTCATGGAGAGTGGCGGGCACCGCAGCCTGACTCCTGCTAGCTAATGAATATCTGGGGTCTTGCACAGACATGTTCTTACACAGCCTCAAAGTTCAGGGATGTCATTTCATGAATCACTGGCATTCTGTGACATTTAAATAGAAATGGATCCTGGCTCAATTCTACACAGTGTGGCAACAAAAGACACAGCTATACCCAGGATCCAGGAAGTTTAATGATTTGCCAGTTTCAAGCCCTAAGTGTCCCATTTATTCAGGTCTGCTCAGCACTTCCTATGAGATATGCAAAGCAAAGAAACAAGTTCTGTGATGTGAGTTCAAAGGTCACATTTATGTGTAAAATTTTAAATTTGATATTTTTTAGCCTGTTTTGTCCACATGCTAACACAGACTAACAGGCTATAATAAGAAGTAAAACCAGACCTTCATTTGCAGCTGTCCCTCACACCTGTGAGAATTCCTGCAGAAGGGCTTGTTCTTTCAAGCTCAAATAAAATTCACCTCTCCCTCTCTCTCTCTCTCTCTCTCTCTCTCTCTCTCTCTCTCTCTCTCTCTCTCTCTCTCTGTGTGTGTGTGGCGGGGGGTATATGAGTTATGGTGCAGAATTCCTACAGGAAGAAACAAAATGAGCACTTAGCAAGGGACAACCAAGTAGAGCTAAAAGTCTTAACTACTCTACTTTATTTCTCAAATGAATAGTTTAATATGAAGATGTTCATTTTCTTGGACAAACTAAATTACTCTTGTTGATTCTAAAGATCCCTTTATGGCAAATTAGATTTGTACACATATTTTTGTTATTTTTCAATTACATCTTTTATAGTTCCTTTCCCATACCAAGAAGTTATTAAAATCACAAGTATGCTGTGCATGTGATACCTCAACTGAAATAAATTTTTAGATAGCAAAATAAAGTATGTCTTTTTTAAGCATTCTTTTTAAGTTAATTACAACTTTTTCATTTCATGTATTTATTTTGTATATGTGTGAACACATACATGCCACAATGCACAGTTGAGATCAAAGCACAGCTTGAAAGATCTGATTATGGGCCCCAAATATCATGGGTGGCCAGGCTTGGCAACAGCGACCTTTACAGTAAATCATCTCACCAGCCTGCCTATGCCTGTATCTTGAGATGTTTACAGCAGTGTTTCAGATTATAACTTTACATCTGCGTGTTCATGTGCAGTCTTCCAGCATAATTTGTTGAAGAGGCTTTTCTGCAACGTGCATTTTTAGCTTTGTCAAAAACCAGGTGACTGCAGTTAGGTGGACTTATACATCAGGTCTCTATTTCTATCTCACTGATGTATGTATCTGGTTTTATGCCAGTACTGTGTGGGGTTTTTTTTTCTTTTGTTTTGGGAGAAGAAAAGGGTTTATTTTTTCTACAATTCCACATCACATTTCATCACAAAACACACTCGAGGCAGGAGCTGATGCAGAAGCTAGGGAGGAGTGCTCCTTACTGGCTTCTCCCATTACTGGCTCTGCTTGCTTTCTTATAGAACCCAGGTTTGTCATATATGGCCTTTCTTATGTTGAGTATGTTCTCTTAATCCCTAGTTTCTCCAGGGCCTTCAAAAGGGATGTTGGATTTTGTTAAATGCTTTTTCTGCATCTGTGATTTCTCTCCTGCCTTGTGTATTTTAACCAATGAATTACTGCCTGCTTTTAAAAATATAGTAGCTCCCAGGACAGGCTCCAAAGCCACAGAGAAACCCTGTCTCGAAAAACCAAAAAAAAAAAATACATATATAGTAGCTATTTTACTTCTATAAATAAAATATGAACACAAACATCTCATAATTTGACAAAATTAATTTTTAATTAATGGAATGTATGTATCAAAATGTATGTTTATATTTTATAGACTATATTATCTTAAATATTTGCTTCCTTACAAAAAATTATTACTTATAACTTTTAGCAAATATTTTCTTTTCTTGGATTGTATGTTATTACATTTGAAGCTGTATTAAACCAAAGGGGATATGAAGATCCTTTGTTTACCAGCTTTAAAACTGACTATCTTAACTGGGTACTGATTTAATTCACTCATTACATTATAGCTGATAATTTTAATTAGTTAGAATTTCTGTTCTGTTTGGTAGACTTGCTTTTGAAATAGGTTATTAAGTTTTCCCTTTATTGGGGCAGTGTTTGTAGTGTGTTTATGCAGTACATTTTAGTAATTAAATACATGTATATAATATATAGTAATGCAATCAGTGTAATAAGAATTTCCATTCCTTCAAGCACTAATCATCTTCATATGTTGGAATTTTGAAATAGATCATTGATTGTTTGAACCTATACTCACCCTTCTGTGTAACGGAAAACCCAGAACTAATTCTTCCTCCCCAGCTGTGGTTTAGTTCTCCTTAGAGAACTTCTTTTGATTCACTTTCTCTAATGTCCTTCCAAGTCTCCAGTGACCACAGTTCCATCCCATTTTTCTATGACACTGACTCACCAGTTTGCATAACAAGAACGAGTAATCTATCCATGTTACCTCAAATGGCAGTTTCATTCTTTAGGGCTCAATAAACAATAATTTATAGTGTTTATATACACTCTTTCTTTATGGACTCATCTACTCAGAACATTTAGATAGATTCCATATCTTAGCTATTGTGAACAGCACTATAGTGAATATAGTAAATGAATGTGTCTTTTTTTGGCACAAAGATTTTATCTCCTTTGACTATATTCCCGGTGGGAAAATAGCTGTATCATTATAGGACATCTGTTTTCAGATTTCTAAGGAGTACTATACTGTACTCAATATCTATATGAATTTATGTAACATGAGGGCCTGCTTATTGGGGTTTCTGTCCTGCCTAGTTCCCACAGCCCATAAGCCCCAAAGAAAATCACACAGAGAATCTGCATTAGTTATAATGATTGGCCCATTAGCTCAGGGTCCTTGTTAACTCTTATAACTTATATTAACCCATCATTCTTATCTATGTTAGCCACATGGCTTGGTACCTTTTTCAACAGGGTCGGTCACATCTTCCTTCTTCTGTGTCTGGGCAGGACTGGGGAGGAATGGGCTTTCTCCTTCCCAGAATTCTCCTGTTCTCATCAACTCACCTCTACTTCCTATCTGGTTGTCCCGGCTATACTTCCTGCCTAGCTACTGACCAATCAGCGTTTATTTAAAACGTAATTGACAGAATGCAAAATTGTCCCACACCAAATTTACATTTCCAGTGTCCCTTCTCCACATCTGCATTGTCATTTGCTATTTTTGCTTTCTTGACAACAGCCTTTCTAACTGGAATTGAATGACATATTAGTGCTTTGTGTCATTGCTGTTTTTGAAGTAGAATCTCACTATGTAACTCAAGGTACTCTTGAACTCACACCGTGCCTACCTAAACCTCACCAATGCTGAAAACACAGACATGTTCCACCACTTTCTTGGCTTTTGATTTGCTTTTCCCTGATCATTTTGAGACTGAGAATTTATTGTATAGACCATTTTTACTCTGCTAGACATTCTTGGTGTCTTTGTTAAATTATTTGGTATATGATTATAAATTAATTTTAAATTTTTCTGTTTTCTCCATTTATATGTGTATATTATAATAGTAGCATATGGTTTGGTTGCAATAGTTTCATAATGTGTTTTGAGGTTGAATATAATGATGCCTCATTCTCCCACCTCCTAGATTTTTATAGCTTGTCTTGATCCTTTCTGTTTCCATGTAAATATTAGGGCTATTTTCTATTTCTGTGGGGAAAGTCGCCAGTATTTTGATGAGAACTGCATTGAGCAATAGAGTAGAATAGTCATCTCAGCAACATAAGTTTTCCAATCTATAAACATGGAACAACATGAACACTGGATGCCTTTTAAATTTTATCCTTTTCATTGCCTCTCATTGGTGCTTTCTCATTTTCATCTTACAGCTTTTTCAGTTTCGCACTTACTTGAAAATGTTTTATTTACGTTGTAACTGCCATACATGGGGTTGTATTCCTGATATCTTTGTCAAAAATGCACTGTTCATATATTTTAAAATTACTGTTTTTGAAAAACAATTTTTCTGTCCAACTTCACTTAAATTAATTCAAATAACTTTTTGAGCTAGGATTTTATTTATAGCATTATATCATCTTCAAACATGAATAAATTAACTTTATGCTTGGGGCTGCTTCCACTGAGGTTGCTGCCTTAGGCCTGCTCCAGCAGAGGTTGCTGGGTCAGGCCTGTTTCTGTAGATGTCCCTGGCCTGGGCCTGCTTCCATGGAGGTCCCTGTTTGCAGAGTTCTCTGGCTCATGCCTGCTCCCTAGGAGGTTCCTTACTGGCACCTGGACCTCTGAGGTCTCTGGCTTGGGCCTGCTCCCTCAGCTGTTGCTCCCTTGTACTTGCTCCTGTGGGGGGCACTGCTTCAGTCTATTTCTTTCTTTTGATAATTGAACTTTTAAAGACAGTTCTTTTAAAAAATGAAAATTAATATGTCTTTGGGGATCTTACAGGAATAGCTGTAGAATTTATTTTAATCTTTAACCTTTAATGTTTTGAGGTATATTCTTTTTAATCCTACTATCCTAATTTCTTGACAGTGTAATGCTTTTTTTTTTTAAATACAATTTCAATATGTTGATCTGAAACTCAATTTGTAGATCAGGCTGGTGCTGAATTCTGAGATCTACCTTCTTGTGCCTCTTGTATGCTAGGACTAAAGATGTCACCACCAGCCTCACTGACAATTCTTACTATAAAACAATACTAAATCTTATTGAGTGCCTTTTCTATATCTATTGAGATTACCCTCCATTCTGAAGGTGTTGTATCATTAGTTGATTTGTGTATTTAGAACCTTTAATCCATCCCTGTGATGAGTCACTCTTGAGCTTGCTCTTTGATCTTTGTAAGGTGCTGCTAAATTTGGTTTGCTACTATTTTGTGGAGAACGTTTGCATTTATGGTCTTTAGGGGTATCTACTTTTCCTTTTCCTTTTTGTGGGACCTTTGTATGGTCCTGATACTCAGGTAATGCTGGCTCCATAAGAATAGTTTGGCAGCATTCTTCCCAGTTCAATTAGAGGAGTTTAAGAGAAATTAGAATAAGTCATTTCAATATTTTGTGTAATTCATCAACAAAGCTATCATGTTCTTGAGGCTTCTTGAGATGGAAGATTTTAATTATTATTTCAGTGTTGTGTAGCTCATTTATATATTTAGATTTCTACTTAATTTCAGTCACTTTCGATAGCATATATTCAGAAGTCTATTTTTTCTAAGCATTCCACATTTTTACTAATAATTTCTAATAGTGATTTCTCATGGTTCTTTGCATTTTTGTGCTGTGTACAGAAAACCCATGCCTTCACCTCTAATTTTGAGTCTTGCCTGTCTTTCCTGTTAATCTAGGAGAATGTTTAGTCACCTCATTTACCTCTTCAAAAGCCACAGCTTTCCCACTAAGCATGGTGGTTACTTGGCAGAGTGACCACTCGGCATGGTGGGTACTCAGCATGATGGTCACTTGGCATGGGGGTCACTCAGCTCGGGGGTCACTCAGCTTGGGGGTAACTCAGCATGGTGGGTACTCGGCATAATGGCACATGTCTGTCATCTTCCCACTTTGGAGACAGACAAGTCTTTCTGTACTAGCTTTAATCTTCAGACTGTAGAGTAGGGCAGAAATCTACTATATTCCCCATTGAGTGGGCTTTGATGGTGCCAAGGATTGACTGGGTTTCTGGCAGCCAAATTACTACAATTGCAGAATGTAGCCATACCTTTCCCCGCTCTGAAAATACAGTTGTAGATGAAGCTGGGACTTTGTGTTAGGAGCTCAAGTCTTGAGAGGTGGAAGAGACCTTCCCTAAAACCTGCAGGTCCAGCTCATATTGGACCTAGATATGTAGCAGAGGCATCCTTCTGTTCTAAAATTGCAAGATGCTGAGAGGGTAGTGATCTATCCACTGGTCAAAAGCTGCAGGTAAGTCCCAGCAAGGTGATATCAAACAGTACTATTGTAGAATATAATATACATTCTTTGGAACAGAGCAGCCAGACAAGCCAGCACCCAGACTGAGAACTTTGTATATACTCCTATGCTGGGACGGCAGGTCTGACACTTGAGTGTGAGGGCTGCAGTTTCCTACATACCCTTCCTTAGCAGCAAAGGGTCTCCACCAGGGAGGTGGTGGAGGTTGCTGTTGCCTTTCTGACACAGTGCTGTGTAGAGCTGTGCTGCTTCCTAGCTGGTTTCCAGTTCTGCCCCCTCTCCTCAAAGTACAGATTTTCCTTTGTTCCATACCAAGCCCTCTGGTTTTACCATCCTAGCTATATTTTGCCTAGCTTTTCTTCTAAAAATATTATATTTGTTTATTCTTAATTTGTTATTTAGAGATTAAATGAATTGGAAAATTAGTTTACCTTTTAGACTTTCATTCTCAATGAGAAAATAAGAAACATAAGGGCCAATTTAGCTTTATTGAAAGGAAGCCTTCAGATTTGTCAGCTCATATTCCATAATATGCCTTATTATGTTACAAACTCAAGGTACATCTCCATGTTTTCTGGTTTTAGGGTTGGGTATGATATGTGTAGCCTTGCTGAGCTCATTAAAATCAAAATGCCTTCACGTAATTGAAAGTTAGAAATATGGCTAAATACATCATGGACTTTGATGCTTCAGTACCCAGTGTCCTCATGAGAATTGTCTGACTTTTTTTTTTATGGTGCATTCAAATAAGCAACTAGTTATTTAAAAATACAGCAGAGTGTTCTTCTTTTGTTTGCTTTCTGTGCTGTCTGCTGAAACCTTGAGTTGTTTTCACTTGAGACTGACATGCTATTAATATTGTGTTCTACTTCACTTTCTATTGATGTAATAAACACCGTGACCTAAAGTGACGTGAGGAAGACACGGTTTATTTCAGCTTATAGTTCATCACCAAGGGAACTCAGCACAAGGACTGGAGGCAGGAACTAAAACAGAGGCCATGAAGGAATGCTGCTTACTGGCTTTCTCCCCCTGACTTACTCAGTCTGCTTTCTTATACACCCAAGGACTACCAACCCAGAGCTAACACTATCCTCAATGGAATGAGCCCTCACACATCTGTCTTCGGTCAAGAGAATGTCCACAGACTTGCCTAGAGACCAATCTGACAGAAGCATTCTCAACTGAAGTTCCCTCTTCCCAGATGACCAAAAAAACAGGCCAGCAAATGTTTCATGAGAAATTAGTCATGATAATAATAATGCAAGCCCTTTATTGACCTGACTGACCAGCTTATTCTTGGTGAGGTCTTAAGGACAAATAGGGAAAACACAACTTTCCTCTCAAGCATATGCCAAAGCTTCTAATCAGAGACTGTTTGACCATTTATCTGGTACTCTTTGGTTACATACTGAGCAAAGTGATGAACAGAGTACTGAGTAGCAAGGAACAGTCTAACAAATGTGCTGTTTCGCTAAACACTTTGACATGTAAGAAAAGAGTAAGAGACAACTAATGAGGTCAGAGCCAGACCTCAGTAATGACCGCACCTTGGAGAGTTAGCATCTGAGATGAAATTACAGATTTAATTCAGTTACTTAGCCCCAAAGTCACCTTCTGGCTCTTTGCTCAGGCTGCTGTGTGGAGCAGCAGGAAGTAGCACCTGGAAGGAGCCAGAACCTCCGCCTCTAGGGATTAAATAGTGATGCCTCTCCACCCTTTTCTTCCTTTTCATTTCAGATCAGGAATAGGATCAGTTTCGGTTTTATTTGAAAATCACTTCCAAAAACTTTTACCCAAGTAAGCAAGTAGAAACAGTACCCACCCCCACCCACACTGTCACCTTACCCTTGCCTTTCCCCCAGAAGTCACTAACACTGAAGTGTTCACTTACTAAAACCTCCATCTCTCCCAACGTCACTGAGAACAACTTTAACTGGGTCAGGGCTGACCCAGAAGCTTCGTTTTGCATACTAAGTTTTCACTGGTCTGTCTTTTTAAGCAAAGCATCAAATAACAGAGTACTAAACAAGTTTCTCACTTTTGTTCAAGGAAGGAAGCAGGAATGTGGGAGTGTATTCCTTCTTATCAGAAAAGAAGTCAAAGAACACTGAAGTTAAAGTAAAAGTGTCATTTAATCTCTTTCTTCAATTATTCATGATAAAACTGAGGTCCAATGGATGAAATATCCCCACGCTGATAGTGTAAATCAAAGGGAAAATTACTGACTTTGAAGAAATTTAGCTCACACTCAGCTTTTATAGAGCACATCTGTGACATTTTTAGCATAAAATCCTCAATCACTGAAAGAAATTCTGTCTTTCCTCTCTGTATTTCATACTCACATACATTATCTCTCTTCTGTTTAGGGGAACAAAACCTCTCCACTGTGAAAAACGCATTATGCAGCCTCCAGAACAGAACAGCTATTTCAAACTCTGTTGCAGATGCTGTTTCTGAATCTTAGAAACAGTAACCTCCATTCCTCTAAAAATAAGGAAGATAAACTTAAAAAGTGCTACTGGAGCAATATATTCTTTTAAATGTACAGGAAAAAAAATCATTGCAGATGGTAGAGCTTTTTAGAGTAATGTCTTTAAAGTTACCTTTCTCTGAAAACCTGAAAATGATAAAAGCTTCATGTCTGTAGCTTTTGCAAAAGGCTGTCCTTCATGCATGCACTTGAAATACTGAACACTTCAGAGCCTACTTAGTAATTACATAGAGAAAAATAATAATTTTTTCTAAAAATAATTCAACTCTGTTTCTCCTCATACCACAACATTTAAGGTTGTCTTATCAGTATAAAGCTATGATTGCCAAAATCAATTTTTTGCCAATTTTTCTTTGATTTTTATTGGTTCACCTTTTCTTATAAATTTAACTATAGTTTTATGCTGATTCCTGATATGCCCCTCCAGCTGCGACATCTCACGAACATCTGTTTCCATCTCTAGCTGTATTCTTCATCTTTTCAGTGTGGTATACTCTGTGAAGCCCGGTTCACATGTCTAAATCTAAATTCACCTTGCTGTCTAACTATCTTTTCTCAAGCCTCATGTTTACAACTTTAGGCCCAAGACGTGTTCATCATATTTTCTCCTGGCCTGTTTTCCTACGTTTCTCATATGCTTTTCTTTACTTTTTCCATTAATTCACCCAGTTTTCCTTAGTAGCTACTGTGTCTCAACTTTCTTGTAGTTTATTAGATGCAAAAACCAAGTGTACAGACTCATTTGAGAAAGCTGCTACTATATTCTGAGACCTCTGTGTCAGTGAGTCACTGATCAGGGAATTTGAGCCCAAAACAGTGATTAGACACTTGGGAATTAAACTTGGGAGGGGGTAATATTTCAAATAAGATCCATACTAAAATTCCCGTTTCATTCATACCAGCCTTGAAGTGGGGTGGCAGTAGAAAGTTTTTTCTTTAGAAAGATTGCTTTTATAAAATATTTTTTATTTTTGAAATTATAATTACATCCTTCACCCTCTTTCCTTTCCTCCCTCCAACCCTTCCCATAAACTCACTTTGATCTCTATCAAATCCATGGCCTCTGTTCTCTAATCATTGTTACACATGTATATATAAAACCGCTCAGCAGCAGAGCTCCTAAGGGTAGAACTAATGCATTAGAAGTAGAAGCCCAGGCCTTTCCCCAGGTGTCAGAATGCTGTACTTACAAACAGCAAAATGTGTCATGTACACGTCTTGTTACCTGATTTCGATGTTTGACGCTTGGTGAGAATCACTATGAATCCATGCAGGGAGCCATTTCAAAGGTCTGGACTACTATAGGATTTTCACCAGTAATCTGCCAAGTAAATCCTGACTCTAGGTAAACAAAATAATATGATTTGTTAAATTATTAGATGTACATACTGAATTTTTACTATCTGGGCTTACTGTCTCCTGAATATGAAGGTATGCCCCCTGATCTCAGTATTTAAAAGGCAGAGGCGGAAGGATCACAAGGTCAAGGTCAATCTGAGCAGTGTAGCAATACCATATCACAAAATGAAGAAAGGGGTTGAGAAAATACCCTGGTCCACAGAGTGGCTGTTGTGCAAGCATCAGGACCTGAACTCAATCCTCAGGATGCAAGTTATAGAACCAAGCCCAGTAGTGTGTCCTGGAGCCCCAGCTCTGAGGAGGCAGAAACAGATGGCTTGCCTGGAGCTCACGAACCAGCCAGCCTGGCAATCTCGCCTCTTTCCAGAGCAATGAGAGACCATTTCAGAAAATACGGTAAGTGACCCTGAGGAATGACACCTGAGGTTGGCCTCTGGATGCCACACACATACCTACACACAAACATGAACCCACATACACATGTACACCCACATATTTATATACCCAGAAAGCTTAAAGACAAACAAAGAGAAGTTTTCATTATTAAGAATTCAAATCTAAAAGTACCAAATGACGAATAGTTGTGTGTTCTTAAGGCTCATGTACTGTTAAACAGACAGAACTTTCTTGGGATAAAACCTGAGCTTGATATGAGTATTTATAAATAGGTTCTTGGACTGAAATGATAAATTAGTCAGCATGCAGACCTGTTCTGTAGTTGGTTCTAAATTCCTGTCCACTGTCTATAGCAAAGCCCATGAGCTAGAAACTCTGACGTATGTGCTGTTGGTGCAGAGGTGTTATGCCTCTGGGTATAAATTTTAAAATAAATAAAATTTCTTAGGAAACTAAAAACTACTAGAAAATGTATTTTATAATAACATGATTGTTCTCTTCTTGGAGTACTGTAAGTTATCTTAAGAACTTAGTTTATTTAGCTCTAAAATTAGTCTGCAGAGGCAGTTGTGCGTATCATATTAAAATTCTTTTTGTACATTCAGAGAAGGCTAGAAAATCATGACTGGTCAGTGATTTCTCTCCTGCTCCTGAAACACAAAAGCTTTTTGTTTCATCTCCTAAAATGTACATAGCTTTATATGGAGACCATGAGAAACACCTGCAAAGACTGCAGTCTAAAAAAGGGATAGGGAGGTTCTGGTGTGTGACTGCTTATCAGTCATTTCAAAATGTTTAAGTAGCTTCAATTCTTAATATTAAAAAAAAAATGTTTAGGTCTGGCGGTGATGGCACATACCTTTAATCCCAGCATTCAGGAGGCAGAGACAGGCAGATCTAGCTCCAGAACAGGCTCCAAAACTACAGAGAAACCCTGTCTCAAAAGAAAAAAAAAATGTTCTTAATGCCTATTTTTATTAATCCTCATAAACCCATAAAGCTTATTGGTTTTTATTCCTGTTTAAAGTTAATAAAGGAAGTAAACAAGTGTTTACCACTAAAGAGTTGTGCACAGAGTCAGAGGAACCCCAGAGATGAAAATTGATATCAAACTCCAATTGAACAGAATTTTTTTCGAAATAAATTTGTCTGGTGATTTACTTATTTGGTATACTTCTTTTCCTAGAAATACTAAATTGCAGATCCCAAGTAGAACAAAAGAATGAAACTCTGAAAATGAGATAATAATTAGGCTCAATTTTGATAATAATTAAGCATATAAAAATTTCTCTTTGGATTGCCATACTTTCCAATAAATTCTGAAAGCTATTGGTTTTGTTGCTGGTGGTGGTATTGCTTGCTTTTCTATTGTTTTCCTGGGAATGGAGCCTAGGGCCTCATGCATGCAGGGCAAATGTTTTTCCACAGGGCTACATCCCAGCCCATGAAAGCTCTTAAATTCTCAAGTTACATCACGTAAGTTTTCAAAAGTCAGTGATAACTAATATTTTGTCAGGTTGAATTTACTGCATTGTCTATTGTGGGGGCAAGGAAGGAATAATTCTTCTCTCTACAAAGTAGCACAGAGAATGACTGTTAATATCCCTGGTGTCAATTCACCATGCCCCATGTGACAGGTGCAGAGAGGAAGCCGGTGTCCCAGGTTAGTGGTCTGCGGTCTACTTAGTAAGGAGCATAGTTACACTATAGCATGCCAGATGAGTTAGAGTTCGCCTGTAGTTTGTCTTTATAAAACTGTCAATATTTTTGTTCCTTGTGCTTTATTTTCAGTCAAGAGAATCCATCACTTTAAATGACCTAAAATCAGAAGTATCACCCCGGATTTCAGCAGAGGACTTGATTGATTTGTGCGAGCTCTCAGTGACTGGCCACTTCAAGACCCCCACCAAGAAAACAAAGTCTAGTAAGCCAAAGCTCCTGGTGGTCGACATCCGAAACAGTGAAGAGTATCCTTGCCGAGTGGTTTGAAAGGGTGGATTTGCCCTCTACTCCTGTTTCTTCCTTTCCTTACACGGGCTGTGTGGTGAAGCATTTCTGGAATGCCTCTGGACTAGAATAGCTAAGTAGCTCTGAAATTGCATGCAGTGCGCAAAGTTATAAAAATGTTTTCCAAACATTAGGATCTGTGTGTATGTGTGTGTGTGTGTGTGTCTGTCTGTCTGTCTGTCTGTCTCTCTGATATGCATCATGGTTCTAGATATCATTTGACTTCTTAAAATCAGTGCTGGGGACCAAAGTCAGGGCACTGACTGTCTTAGGAAGCTCTCTACCACTGATCTGTGTATGAAACACTTATACTTTTATTTTTTTTATATTCAACTTCTGTATAGATAGTGCCAACCTCAAGCTGCCAATCTTTGTCTTTTGCCAGGTTCATATTAGTCTCACTGTTAAGCATATACACAATTGAGATGACTCAGTTAATACAAATTAATGGCCACTGTTATTTGTATTGATTCTCAAGCTCTGTATTCATTCCAAAGCTATCCACGTTCCTTCAAACCCTAGCTACTACCTTCAGTACCCATTCGTATACATAGCCTAGTTACCAGCAGAGCAACTCTGCCTGTGTGGATCCCATTAAACAAATGCAGCCACAGAAATCTAGGAAAACTATTTTAAAGGTTGGAATGTAATGATTTACTTTAAAAAGAGAGTATTACAAAAATCCTTTCTTTTTATGACTTAATTTGTCAGGCTTAACCCATTCATTCAAACATCTAATTTTCCTTAAAGCTGTAATAATGGTGTGCTTTTTTGTTCTAAATCTTTACTACATTTTTATGTATTTATTTGTGAATGTGCACATGCTATAGTGTGCATGTGAAGGTCAGAGGACATCCTGTAGAGCTGGCTTTCTTCTTCCTCCATGTGAGTCCTGGGAATCGAACTCTGGTCCTCTGTTTGGTGGCAGGCACTTTTGCTCACTGAACCGTCTCAGAAGCCCAGTGATGATGGTTTTAGAATTTAAAGCCATGAGCTAGAATCTGATACCACTTCTGACCTCCTTGAGCACCATGCAAGCAGGGAGTATACATACATACTACAAGCAAAACATAAATACACTTAAAATAAGCAATAAAAACAACACACAGCTATTGAAACCCTGACAGTACCTATGAAGTATTATGGTAGGTGACTCAGTAGTTTTACCTTTCATCAAGTTAAACATTACAATTATTTAGGTCTAGTATCACTCTACCAATCGTTTTGAGACATGACTAAATGTCTAATTAGTGTACCTTTACAATACTTCCATTTCTTTCTTGCTACAAAACATAGAGAAAAAAGAACACTGTAGTAATTTTCCTTCTCTAAAGAAAGGTAGTTTTGAAATACTGATGTTTCTCCACATCTTGTTCTACCCTCTGCTTCTGGTTAGTTTGGGAGACAAGCTCTCCCATGCTAGCCTCTAACTGGCTATGAACAAATGAACTATGTGCCAGTATGTTTAAGGAACTGCCTTCACAGATGGCTTACAACTGCTGGCTGGGAGTCCAAGGATGCTGCAGTCACTTAACTGATGTCTGTGTTTTGGTTTTGCGTAAAGAGAAGTAAATTAGCAAACCAGGATCATCTGCCACCTGCCTGTTTCTGAGGGCTGTAGCAGACTGCGCACACTGGGCAGTAAAGCACAGTCGCAAACCCTTGGGAATTCGCGCTGAGTGACGGCACTGCCAGACTCCAGAGGTGGAGTGTTTCTCGGTAAAGCTCTTTTCAGTACATCCATGGGGATTTTTGGTGAAAGGCAATAGAAAATGTTTCTTGTGTAGTGACATAAACTTTGAGTAATGTTAATGGCTTTAAAGGTAATGCCCAGCCCAGCTGTTGATTTGGTAGCTATAAATATTTAGAGTTTCAGATTTCCTGGAGTTCATAGTAAAGGTGGCCTTAGTCATGCAAAGGTGGCTCCAGCCGATGCTATAAACAGAACCACCGCTCTGAGGGAATGTTAATCTGTGCTTCAAGTGAAGGCTGAGTTTACAGCTGTGTTTCTAAGCTCTTAGGGAAGGGGGGAGGAAGGAGGGAGGGAAAGATGGAAGAAAAAAGTGGGGGGAAGAAAAACGGGAACACAGCTGAAGACTTCACTTAATCTGAAACCAGCCCCAACTGTTCCATCATTACACCATACTCAGTGAGTGCTAATATTATTCTTTTCACTATTCATGAAGAATTTATTTCTGAAAATATTTTCAAAGTACTGTGGAGATACCTGTGGTCAGAGGAAGACAGGCGATAAGGAGGTTCGGCAAGAGTTTGCTCGCCCTATGTAAGTTTGTATTCGGTCTATCTAAACATTCCATTCATGTCTGAATGGATCTTCCCTAATGTGGGCTGAACGGTAGCTACTGCTGGGAATTTCTCCACTGCTTGGATTAATAGTTGTTAGAGTTACGTTAGCAGTCGGTGTCATTTGCTGTTTTAGCACTAGATCCAAACCAGTTGGTCCTGTTTAAAGACAAAGTTAAATCAGAGTCCCTGTTCTCGGGTCATAGAGTTAGAGTGGACTTTTTAATAGATAATTGCATCACACTGTGATGTGAGTCATACCCAAAATATCATCGAAATACAAGGAAGGGTACAACATGATGGCTGCTTAGGTACAAGATTCAGTGAGCAACGGGATAGAAGACATTTGGGAATGAGAACACAGTCCTCTGAGGATCAGGTCCAGAGAGGCAGAGAACATATTTAAGAGATTACAGAAAAGTACAATGGAGCCAGCAGCTCAAGTCTGTAACCTTAGCACTCGCTTGGGAAGCTGGCACAGGAGGACACGGGTGTAGAGGCCCTGTCTAAATAAATAAAGTGTTTAGGCAGAGAAAAGTTACATGGACCATTTGCAGAAAGGCAGCCAAGTGATTCCATTTCAAATGGCCATTATTAGGTCCTGGTTCAGGAGAGCTGAACTGAGAGATCTGGGCCATGGGACGTTTCTCAGCAGAAATGTTGTCGTCTGGCCACTTTATTAATATTTTAAATTGAAAAGATTGTGAATAAACTGGATTTCCAGGGAAAAATCAAAAGCTTTAGACAGCTGCTTCTGCAACTCTAAGCTCAAGGTAAGTGCTATCTTACGTTGCCAGACCAGTGCTGGGACAGAGATGGGGGATGAGAGTCACCCAAGTGAAGTTGTTAGTGGGAGCCACTGATGAAGTGTTAAAAGTGAGATTTTTAAATGTGGATAATAGGGTGCTGCTAATACTAAGTCCAGTATGTGAGAAAATGATGTCTGAACATTTTTTATTTCAGTTTATGCTACTCAGTTATATATATGGAGAAACCACGGGCTTAGTTCTCTTCCCCTTTTAGGTTTTATTAGTAAAGGTCCAGTCTTCAAATGCATTTAAAGAGATATTGTTAAGTTATTTAAACCAGTCAACACAAAGCAGGCCAGCACAGAGACATGTAGGATTTCATAATTGGCGAAGTTGGTGTGGTCTGATAAAGTTTAGCACCACTGGTCATAATACTCAAAATACTGTGTTCTGCAGGATTCAGAAAAATGAGATTGCTTCTGAGTTGAATTTTGACCATGCATTTTAAAGGAATTAATCTTTGTGACGTAAAGACATAAGATATGAATACTCCCACTTAATTTACCTATAAGTATGTTATGCTCAGGACTCATTTTTAAAATTTCTATCGACTTTAACTACTTAGTATATTGTTGTGTAAGCTGTTTGAACTGGGATTTTTGCTGTTTTTCTATTCCTATATTTTTTCATAGTATCCCAGATTTGCTGAATGTTTTATATCAGGAATTTTTTGGATTTAACATTTTCTTTGACCTGTATATATATTTCTTTTATTATATCTTTAGTACCTGAGATTCTCTCTCCCATCTCTTGTATTCCTGTTGGTGAAGCTTGCCTCTGTAGTTCCTGTTCACTTACCTAGATCTTTCATTTCTAGTTTATGCTTTCTTTAGTGCCTCTATTCCTATTTTTAGATCTTGAACAGCTTTATTCATTTCCTTCAACTGTTCTTTTTTTTTCTTGGCTTTTTTTAAAGTAATTTACTTGTCTCATTTCCTCCAAATTTTTGTCTTTTCCTTGATTTCTTTAAGGGACTTCTTCTCTAAGCCCTCTATCATCTTCATTAAGTTGGTTAAGGTCTTTATCTTGTGCTTCACCTGTATGGACTACTCAGGGCTTACTGTAGTAAAATAGCTGGGCATTAGTGGTACCATATTGCTCTGACTGTTGTTCATTGTATTCTTACTCTGGCATCTAGGCATCTGGATTTGGGGTGATTGTATGTCTGTGCTGATTTCTGAGTTTGTCTTTGTTGGATGGGTGTTTTGTTCCTTAGTTTCTGTTTCCTCTCTGGCCGGTGTGGCTTATGGTTGAGCAGGGATTCTATGCCTGAGTTGAGGGCTAGAATACAGCAACAACGAGGGAAGACTGGGAATAATGTCAGGTGGGAGGGGGCACTGAAAGATTGGAGGAGGTCTGTGGGTAGGTAGTCTACCTGGAGTTCCCATGGCCTGCGTGGTCCCTAATCCAGCAGGGAGTCTCCACCTGAACTGGCAGCTGAGACATAGGGACAAGATGGGAAGAAAGACTTGGGACTAGAGTCAAGGCTGTGGGGCATCAGAGAGTGAAGGAGGTCTGAGAGCAGGTGGCTTACCTGAAGTTCTGACTGCAGGTGTGGCATCTGGTCCAGCAGGGAGTCACCACCAGAGCTGAGGATTCAAACACAGTGAGTAAGAAAGGAGGGGAGATTGGGATCATTTGGGGGGCATCAAGTAGAGGGAGGTCCACAGGTAGGCAGCCCACCTGGTCTCTGGCAGGTGTGGCTTGTAATTAGGAGATGAGTGTCTACCTGGGGGAGTGGAGAGACTCCTACTTCATCTTAATGTCAGCCCTATATGGATTTGTGCTGTGAGCAGTGAAACATAATCACCAAGGACAAAAGGTCCTTAAGTAACTAATTGTTTTCTTCCATGTCAAGTATACTAAAAAACTGCTTGTTGTCAATGCACTGATCTCTAGCTAGGCCGGGCTCTTCCCTGTGTTGTTGGCCAGCAATGCAGTTATGGATGGAAGATGAAGAGGCTGCCAGCCTTGTGTGTCCAAGCATCTGTGCTTACTCAGTCTCTGCTTCTTGACAAAGAGTGTTCTGGGAAGGGTGTGCTTAGACAGTTTCCAGGACTGCACTGCTGGGGCAGCTGTGGTCTAAGGCTCTGCTTCTGGATGCTTTTGCTCCCAAGTACATGGAAGACTTGAAGTGTGGGGCTTTAGACAGAACTTTCCTCCTCTCCAAAACTCTTATTTTTATCATTTTGTCAAGCATTTTGACACTTAATCTCCATTTTAAAAAATTAAAGCATAAAGCATAACTAACATAAAATTCTGGAAAAATAGCAAGTTAGTGACATGCTTTTAGTGATAAAAGGCAGTATAGACAAATCTACTTTAAAAGTACATACTAAGTAGCGTATAGAAATTCCCCAGATGTATCTGTAATTTCAGGTAATGTTATTGATATTCATATTCAAACCAGGTATTCACATAATGTAACTTTAAGCAGTTTTACTTCTAGAGCAGGGGAATTATGATTTTTTGTTATGTGGTTAATATTCTATATAGACGCATTCAAATTGGATTTTATGTTCAAGAACAAATGTAAGCATCGTTTTATTGTTTCTCATTTTCGAGAGAGAAAATAAGATTGACCCAGTGTGTATCAAGTACCTAGCTCTACCTTCCATATCTTCCTCTCCGCCAGACATGACACAGTGTGGTAGGATTATCTAACACGAACACCATGGCCAAGGGTCATGCTTTCACCGGGGGCAGTGTGTGAGGCTGTGCAGACAAGAAGGAAGGAACCAGGTGGGCTGGATGGGCATGTCCATCCCAAGTAGGATAGATCTGCAGTGCTTCTGAAAGTCAAAGCTGTTCACAGTCCAGCAAGAAGAGAGGAGCGGTATGAGCTAGATGATCATCATCACTTTCCTTTGCGCTTTTCCCACAGTGGTATCCAAATCCAAACCCAATATGCTGTTTTTCTGCTTATAATGCTTCAACTTTCCTTATTAGCCGAATAAAGATCATTATCATAAACACCTGGCAAGTTGAGCCTCCACCTCCCTTTTTATCTCATATCCTGAGTTGTCCACAGCATTGTCCTTCCTTGCCCTTAGTTGGGCATATGCTTCCCCACTGCCCAAACTTTGCGTCCCCTCCTCTATTCTATTTTTTTGTTTTAACTTTAATTCTTCAGAACTTGACCTTGCCATCACTTCACCAGTGAAAACCCTTCCCTGTCCTCCCAAGTGGATGCAGGCTGCTACAGCAATTCATACATCTCTTTTACGGTTGAGCCGTATCTTCATTTCCAAAGTTCTATTTTTAGTCCACTTGTACTTTTAATTACTTAGGAAAGCATATATGGATGTTTCAGATCTTATGTCATTGCTAAATATTGTAGGTTAGTGGATGGCTTTACTTTCTAAATAGTAATAGTCAATTAGACCATCAGAATTCTTCTAAAGTATAAGAACCATCAGACATGGCCCCTTAGGAGGTTATAAAGTCAGAATAATGGGTATGTTGGCTCAGTTCACTGGACACATTAACCTATAGCAAAACAGTTTCCAGCTGGGGCTGATGACCTCTAGCAGTTCCCAGTGGAGTTTGACTTAGCATCAAGTATTTTTGGTATCAGATTTGCCCTGAGACAGTTCACTTGCCAGTGCATTTACTTTATACACAAAACCAAACCCTGGTTGTGGTTTTTAACTGGATGATACACTGACTGTAGCCTGTCAGTGACTGTGGCTTCACTGGGTCAGGTCACTTTCAGTCTCCACTGATAATTACAGCTCAAGCTGCTTTTCCTTTCTTCCATCTTCAGGTTTAATTGTCTTCCTCCTTAGAGGATCTTACTTTGCTTAGATAAAATACTTGGGTGAACACGGAAATGTTTAGTACTGTTGTCTAGGACTGAGTTACCTCCGTTTCTCTCAGACAATCAAGACTCAAAAAAAAAAAAAAGTAAAAGAAAAAAGTGGCTTTCCCTAACTCCCTTGTCAGCTTTCTTCGAGGTCACATTGCAGGCAGCATCAACATCCCGTTCAGCGCTGCTTTCACAGCGGAGGGAGAGCTCAGCCAGGGCCCTTACACAGCGATGCTTCAGAACTTCAAGGGGAAGGTCATTGTGATCATGGGGCACGTGGCAAAGCACACAGCCGAGGTAAGTGTACTCAGAGCTGTCCTGTCCCCCCACCTCCAGTTCAGGATAAATAGCAGAAGGCTTAGGAAAACCCAGGCTGTAACTGCTGATGTTTGTCAAAAGTCTGTGTCACGAGCTTAGTCTTAAGTTTGATGATATTGAAAGGTGTGGCCTTTAAGAGGCAGGTTCTAGCGGGAAGTCCTGTGGGCAGTGGAGGTTTGCACCTGTAAGGGACTGTGGTACTGAGTCACTGACTTCTGACTGCAAGCCTTTGGGCTTCCTCGCTTTGTGACTGTGAGCTAATTAAGCCTCCTTCTTTATAAAGTTAGATACCTCCGTTATTTTGTTATAATGAAAGTTAATATGACAGCATAGGTTTCCAGGGATTTTTTTCTATCTGCTTTCTAAAATTTCAAAAATATAAACTGAATTTCTCCTGTCAAAGAATCGGACCAGACATAGGCTCTGCAAACTGCTGGGTGGCATTTGTTGGACTTTGGAAAGATTTGTTTACCTAGAAACTCAAGGATTGGATATCTCAAAAACTTGGACTCCCTCTCCAGATTGAGAGAGGATATTCTAAGCAAAATAAAAAATAAAAGTAGATATGACTGCTAAAAATTACTACCATGAAAGGAAGGAAGGGAGGGAAGAAGGGATGGAGGGAGGAAGGGAGGAAAGGAGGGAGGGAAATAAAGAAAAAAATGGGGCCTGGTATGGCATCACACACCTTTAATGTCAACACTCAGGAGTTCTGGGCCAGCCTGGTCTGCATAGCTAGTGTAGCAAGTGCCAGGGCTATGTAGAGATATCCTCTCTCAAAGAAAGATTTAAAAAAAAAAAAAGTATCAGAGCAGCAGATGAGATCCAAGTAGAGTTACAAACGACATCCCCAGAAAGAGTAGAGATCATTCCTGTGTTGAGCAAATGCAGAACCCATCCCATCCAAGCCCTTTCCCCAAAATGGGGACGAATTATTCCTAGGAAAGTAGTAGTAACCAGTTCCCTGGGGGAACACAGGCAGAGCTATACAGGCAGAGCTATACCAATCAGGTGAACCCCATATGGCTCCTAGGGCAGAATGAAAAGGAAGACCAAAGGTCAGCAAAGTTTCCTCATTGAGAAAATTAGGAATGGAGGTTAAAGTATTCTCATCCAATTAACTTTATGTCTCTGTAAAAGGGACAAACCATAAGAACCATTTTAATATAGTTATCCAAAAATGTAGTCATATGAGAACATGAAAAATTTTGGTCATAGGCTATTTTAAGTTTCAAAAACTTGGTGGGCAAGATGACTCAGTGGGTAAAGGCACTTTCTCCTGACAAGCTGAATTCGGTCCCTGGCATCCACATGGTGGACAGAGAAACCCTACTTCCACAAGTGGTTCTCCAACCTGCATATGTATGTTCACACTCCCCCCCCACACACAATGACTGAAAATATCTAAAAGTTGTTTTAGTAGGACAGGGCTAATGACAGTACTTACTTTGACATTGACTGAAGGCCAGCCTTGATTTTGAATCTTTACTAATTATGCCATAAATCACACCTTTCATACAAATTATGGCTATATATATATATAATGTCTAATATATTATACATATTATAATGCACTTCTAATAAGCATGACACTAATTTAGAACACGATGGTGGCTGAGTACTGTTAAATCCTATACTGCATGTGAGCATTCATTTTATTTCTTTCACATTTTGAACTTACATTTATTGACTTGTACATAATAGATTTTTAAGTTAATGACTTAATGAAATAAATAATCTATGTATTTACAGATATGTTTTCCTGCATGGTAAAATTAGATAAATCACATATTAATATGATTAGGATGTTTGGAATGCACCCTTTCAAGAAAGTTAGTATAATAAGTAGCTGGTCACTTAAAACTTAAATCCATATCCCAAATGAGTGGCAACATATATAATTACAACCATGGTAGCTGTATTATCTTCACGTAAGATGTCATCTTATGACTGCTGGTACATTAGTTATTATGCCATATCATTCCATATATCCATACCACTATGAAGAATCACACCCTTCTAGGCTCCAGGTAACATACACCTTAGGAAACCTGAGTCCCAACAGTGACAATCCAAACTATGAACTAGTCTTTCTATGATTGGTGCTGTAGTAAGTACATTGTGTTATCTCCTTTTGTCTGTAAGGGAGAGTGGTAGTTAGTTAATTGTCAACCTGGCAGAATCTAGATTCATCTGGAAGATAGGCCGTTAGACATGACTGTGGCGGGTGGGGGTATCTTGTCTTCATTGAGGTAGGAAGGCCCACCCACTGCGTGTGCCACTCCTGAATTATGTAAGTGAGAAAGGAAGCTGAGTATGCTGCATGAACTGCTGTCTGTTTTGACACATGTGACCAGCTGCCTCCTTGACATGGTAGACTCTACACCCTGGAACTGTGGCGAGCCAAAATCCAAACCCTTTCTTCATTCCTTCACTTCTTCCTTTGTTGATTCTGTCAAGGCTTTTATCACAGCAGCAGGAAAAGCAGCCGAAGCAGAGGAGTATCTGCCCATTTCAAACATGAGGAAACTGGATCCAGTTTACCTAATACGCCTACTCATGATAGGAACATACGCTGGGTGACTCTGTAAGCTTTGCCATTAATTAGCTTAGCTCTGGAGGCTTTGGAGTCTGAATATTGCCCTGTGTCCTGGCTTTAAAATGGGCTTATTCTGACTTCACACACCACACAGTGCATGAAACCAAAACCTGAAATAAACTTTACCAGGTTATGGCTCTATTTTCATAAAACATTCAGTACTTAAAGTTTCTAATAAGTAGACCTTAGAGGTTAAAACTCTTTAAACTGCCAACTTCTTCCAAACATCCTAATCATATTAATATGTGATTCATCTAATTTTACCATGCAGGAAAACATATCTGTAAATACATAGATTATTTATTTCATTAAGTCATTAACTTAAAAATCTATTATTATGTACAAGTCAATAAATGTAAGTTCAAAATGTGAAAGAAATAAAATGAATGCTCACATGCAGTATAGGATTTAACAGTACTCAGCCATCATCGTGTTCTAAATTAGTGCCATGCTTATTAGAAGTCAGGCACTATCACAATTACTTTTTTCTTTACATCCTACTTGCTGACTCATTTATAGACAATAATGACTGAACAGATTGTATGCCTAGCTACTAATGCTTCAATAACAGTAACTCATTTGTGTTAGATTTAGATTAGGATAAAGATCTATCTTGAACAATGTTTCTTATCAAAGGTCAAAGACAATTTCAGATACTTATTCGTAGACTTTCATATTTCCCTCTGCTGCCCAGCTCTGTACAGCAGCACAGATGCTTCCCCCATATGCACGGAATTAAACGCATGCCAGCCTACGGAACTGGAATTCCACTGTGAGTCTGTGCTTGTGCTGAAATGTTCTCTTGACTCCACTGCCCAGTGCAGATCAGTCCTCTACCCTTCCTCACACTTCATAGTTCTAAATCCTCGCTGTTCATCAAGTGGGGAGCTCTCATAAGCTATGAGTTGGAAAGGAAGCAGGTGTTTGTCCTCCTAGATCCTTCTCAACAATGATCTCAGGCCAGCTGTGTCACTGTTCTGAAAACAGCGATTCTCTGGATGGCCTCTCCCCACAGCACACATGAACCCCTGGCTCTTTCATCTCCAGGAGTGCTAACAAATCTGCTTTGCTGGCCTTGGTTAGCCCTGCCTTTTATCCTTCTCCTGCATCCCCTACCCCTACTTCTCTGTAATTAATCACCACCTTAGTTCATGCTAAGGTCAGGTTAGGATGCCAGCTGTCAGAGGATAGTATGCAAAACATGTGAGCTTTGTAAGCCTGGCTTCAGTGCCTATACTGTGTTTCCTACAGCTGAGTTAATTTGGGCACATATTTTGCCTCTTCAAGTCACCATTTGTTCAATTATAAAGTGAAAACAGCATTAATTTAAAGCTTATAGACAAGATATGTAAAGTTTTTTAAGGAACCTAATAATAGTGCTGTAGAAAGTTCTGGAGCTTGAGTTTAGGGGCATAGCAGAAAAACAGGTACTGACTAGCTCACCCTGCCCTGCTTCAGAGCTCAGACAAGATCCACGGTGCTCAGGGTGGTGTGGCTGCAGACTGATGGCAACCCTAGCTCATTCCTCCACATACTCAGACCAGTCTGAGAAATAAGCACAGTCAGTAGATGATAAAGGAGTCAACTCAAAAACAAAATGACAGTCGTATGTATGTATGTATGGTCCCCAATAGCAGACCACCAAATAATGTTAAGAAATAAACAGAATTAAAATTACTGAAAATGTTGAATTAATGCCAGGCAATTGTATATCTGTACAGCAATAGTTAATACAGTCTATCATCTCTATCATGCTGGAAATGACCAAGTATTTTAAAAAGAAGGTCTTACATCCTTGACCCAAATTGCTCAAAGAAATTTATTTTTAATACTAAACATTCCTAAAAGGAAATTTGTTTTTCAGTACCCATAACATCCATTTATTCATTCTACCCTACTCTCAACCTAAGTCTCAAAAAACTTTTAACAAGCCCCATAGTGAATCCATCTCTCCTAGAAGAAGCTGTTGCTTTGTGAGAATGACAACTTAGTCTAATACTGTGAACTTTGTTTTGGGGTCCTTCTCCCCCTGTGTGAGAACAATGCTGTGGGATGTAACCCCAGAGATAGTAATGGGCCTCAGACTGGAAAACTGACTGGCAGCCTGGACCAGAGGAAAATGAAAGTTCCACCATGGATTCTACTCAACTGTAGTACGTCCTTAAGAGAACACGTAAGCATAATATTACTGCTTAGCTATGAACAAAATTCTTTAAGGAAATATCAGAAAACAGTCGAAAAATTGAGTCCTGTGAGAATTCTGAATGTTTTCTGAGAAAACTCCAAGAAAACAAGACAAGAGTTTTGTGACCTCAGTTTCTTCAAAACCTGGAATTGTTGTTGAAATGTGCTTCTGCACTCTCCCTAGGGGAGCAGAGAGGAGAGAGCGCTGCAGCTTTTGTTATTAATGTGTCTCTGTGGACACACACGTTTCTGCCACGTGCAGCTGGTCCTTGTGACTGTATACTTTGCTCAGCTGACTCTGAGGTAAACCCTCAGAGTATAACTTGTCTGATGCTCTGAAGAAAGTTGGCTATTGCATGAGACTTTCACCTCATTATCAGGCCCCGCTTTCCCAGATACACACCACCAACTAGAGCAGTAAACAAGGATAAGTCACATAAGTGTACCCAGTCTGTTATAACAAAATAGTGCATAGGAAGGCTTTAAAAATAGAGATTTACACTGGGTGGTGGGGGGGGTGCATATCTTCAATCCCAGAACTTGGGAGGCAGAAGCAGGCAGATCTCCAAATTTGAGGCCAGCATGGTCTACAGAGTAAGTTCTAGGACAGCCAGGGCTATATAGAGAAATACTGTCTGGGGAGACACACACACACATATATGCATGTATATGTTATATATGTATATACATATATAGAGAGAGAGAAAAAAGAGAGAGAGAGAGAGAGAGAGAGGAAGGAAGGAAGGAAGGAAGGAAGGAAGGAAGGAAGGAAGAAAGGAAGGAAGAAAGGAAGGAAGGAAAGAAAGAAAGAAAACGAACTTTCTCAGTTCTGGTTTGGTTTATCAAATTAAAGTTGCCAAAGCTGAAAATCCAAGGTCCTGCAGATCCAGTGTCTACTAAGGGCCTGTTTACAGGTCATAGATGGCTCTCTTTTCACTTTGTAAAAAGTGGTAAGGAAACTCTTAGAGCCTGTTTCCTAAGAGCACCAAGGCTAGGGGTGTAGCTTGATGGTAGAGTCCTTGCCTAGTGTACACGAGGGCCCTGGGTTCATTTCCTAGAATGGGGTGTGGGGGGAGATGATAGATACATGGAAGGATGGATGGGCAGACAGTTGATTCTAAGGGTTCTACCCTAGGCTCTTATCACGTACCCTAAGCCTTTTCTCATAATGGTTTCACTATGGTTATCAAAATGTGAACAAGACCATGATGGGGATACCCACAGAAACAGCTGGCTCGATCTAGTAGGGGAGCTCACTGACCCCAGACTGACAGCTGGGGAACCCGCATAAGCCTGAACCTGGCTCCTTGTCTGTGGGTGACAATTGTGTGGCATGGGCAGTTTGTAGGGCCACTAAGTATTTATCCCTAGTACGTGAGCTGACTTTCTGGAACCCATTCCCTATGGAGAGATACATTGCTAAGCCTAGATACAGGGAGGAGGGCCTTGTTCCTGCCTCAAGTGATGACAGACTTTGTTGACTCCCCTGGGAATCCTCATCCTCTCTGAAGAGTGGATGGGAGGTGGGGTGGGGAAAAAGTGAGATGAGAGGGAGGACAGGACGGGAGAGAGAGGGAACTGGGATTGCTATCTAATATATGATTGTTTTAAAAATAAAGATAAAATTTGAAGAAGAATGTAGACCCAAACTGTTACACCTTTATTAGCACCATCTCCCTTCTCTGCTCAAGCTCTTCCTCCTAGTCTTTAACAGATTCTCCTATTACACCTGTGTGCTCGAAAGACTAAATGATTCTGAAAACGCTTCAAGCCAATTGAGCATACAGATTGTCTCTATAGAAACTCTGTAATTCCAGATAAGTAGTTCTTCAAATTCATATATTTTAACATAATTTCTATGGGGTCTTTTATATTNGTTCTCAAACCTCTAGATAAAGAGTGGGAAGCAAATCTCCTTTGTCAGTTCCAGGTTCCTTCCCACTTCAACCTAATCTAACTCTCTGTGGTTAGCTTTGAACTTCTCCCTGACTTTTCCATGCCATGCTTGTCAGTGAAAATGTCAGCCTGTGGGTTTATATCAGATAAGGAAAGTTTTAAATATTCATGCAGCATGAACATGTTGAACACTGTATGAAAGTTAACCATGAAAACAGTTTGACGTGATTCTGGTTCTCTGAATGATGGGCAGTAACTTAACGTCAGTAGACGTGAACTGAGAGCTGGTCAGAAGCTGCTTCCTCATAGCTTTCCAGAAGCCTCATGGAGTAAAGCATCATCATCATCCACATAGGGATGTAGTAAAGGAAACCATTACCTCCGGTCCAGACTTTAACGATTTTACTTACCCTGTTTACTAGGAGTATTTGGTCTAAGCTATGGTCAACCTCTAGAGCCAACTTATTTCCATTTTTATTTCCATTTCCAGAACAACTGCCAAATCATCCTCTGGGCACTTACTTCCGTGCCCTGCTAAAGAAGAAACGTTATCTTGTCCCAGTGTGTATTATTCCACCCACTGTGCCCTCCCCCACTTAATTACCAGCCACAGGAATGTGCGGCTGAACAGAAAGCTAAGCACGCGAGCCCTCTCTCCTGACCTGCAGAGTTGGAACTTGGCTGTGAGCCATCACAGCCCTAAATGTTTTGAATCTTAGTTTTTATCGTATACATTCTTTTCACAGCATAGTCAACATCATGTAATATGAGCAGGGGCTAGCACACAGTGTGGGCTTACGGAGCTCAGTTGTCTAGTGTAAACAATAGATGATAAATGATCACTGCCGAAACTCCCTTCCCAAACATACAGCTCGGAAGGAAATATAGCAGGAAACTCTGTAGGTCTCTTGACACATGTGTTACTAGATGATGGAATTTTATCAGAAATGCTGTTTTCTGGCATGAGCCAGTATACATCTTCTTAGAAATAAAACTATTTCAAATAACACTGCTATCATATTTACTTTTTAAATTTTTTCTCTATAGACAAGACTGATTGGAGTTCTTTGACACTCTATAAACAATTTTTAAGCAATAAATTAGGGTTCTATAGAGGACCATCATAAAAAAAGTCCTAAGTATTAAGTAAATATATTAAATTTTGAATAAAATTAATATAAAAGAAAATTTTTACCTAGAGTGCATTGTGCATTTGGGGAGGTCTTTGAACCTGTTCAAAAAAATCTATAAATGTATAAATGTATGCTATTTTTGAAGGAAAAAGAGTTATCCTATGATTGGCAAAGGGATATGTGACCTAGTATGTAAAATGAGACTGCACTTTCATTTCCCAGCCTCCCAGACGTGAATTCACACAGAAACTATATTAATTACAACATTGTTTTACCGTTTTACCAATCGCTCAGGTATATTTCTAGCTAGTGCTTACGCCTTAAATTAACCCACTTCTATTAGCCTTTGTATTGCCACGTGGCCATGGCATTCGCTCATTTTCTACATGTCTTGTTTCCTCAGCAGCTGGCTAATGTCTGACCTGACTCCAATTTCTTTTTTTCTGTATCTCTATCTGTATTTCAGATTTCCCACCTTGTTTTACTCTGCTAAGCTATTGACTGAATCAGCTTTATTCATTAGCCAATAAAAACAGCACATATACACACATCACTAGTAACTATTAAGACTCACTGGGTGTGGGCCTACATCATGGGTGCATCCAAGTGTTCACCAAGTGCTACCTTATATTGCATTTGTCTGCTTTTTAAATCTGAAGGTGTAGTATTGCTGAATGTTGTAACTGTAATTCTTCTAGTTAGAAAAGTAAATAGGAATGGGAAAAGGAAGGAAACTATTTGGTTCTGGAGTTTCTATAGACCACAGCAATGAAAACAATCTTGGGAGAAAAGTCTTACTTCCACTAAATGGGAATTTGACTATGGGAAGCAGGAATAGAAGAGAGAAAATGAGTTACGGGTTGAATGACTGTAATCCAGGAATCAAATAGGTCACTTGGACTACTCCATTGTAGTAGGTGACAAGGAACATTCTGAATATGTTTTGGGGTTTAAAAACTATATGGGAGACACAGGGGAAAGACTATCAGCTTTATTGCCTAACTGACTAGAGAAATTAGTTTCCATTTCCTGAGATGAAGGCGGTTAAGGTAGAAATGACTAGAAACCAATGGTTCTCTTTTGAAACCTGTATGTTTGAGTGGACAGCAAGCCTAGGACGGACAGACTAATGAACTTATAGTTTAGGGAAGAGACAAGTCACCAGTGTATAGATGAGAGTTAAGCCATGAAACTAAATGAAACCACATAGCTGATGACTGCATATGAGAAAGACAAAGCAAGGGGGCAGAGAAGATGAACAGAAACCCACAAGAGCGAGGAGAAGGGTACAGCTGGTGAGTTGGTAAGAGAATCGGGTGAGGCTAGAAGACTAAAGACTGATGGAAGAAAGTTTTGGGAAAGGCAGGAGGGATAGTCAAAATGTGTCAGTAAACCTGATGGTCAAGTGGGATTCCAACCAGAGTCACCCTGATGCTGGGGTGTGACACTGCCTGCCACGTTGATAGTCTTGGTAGGAGGCCTGGGGAGCGATGGGGACAAAAGTTTGAGAGAACAGGCTGCATGGAAAGAAGTGAAGAGACAGAAGAAACCTAGAGGGAAAGCAAGTCAAGGGGCACCCGTCGCATTGTGTGGACCCCGATTCAAACTACTCCAGAAAGCGAATATTGAAGAAGGATGGGTGGATGTGTGCGAAGAGGCAGATGGGGGGGCATTCTTTTTTAAAGATAACCTGTCTCTGTAGCCCAAGCTGGCCTCAAACTTGTAGCAGTCTCTAGCTGCTGCCTCCCCTGTACACCTCCAGACCTGGCTATCATTATTCTTGAAATGCAACACCACTGATATTAAATATAAAGTCTTTTCATTTTAAATAACTTATTTGTTAAGTGTTATAGCTTCCAGAATTTGCATCAAGGAAATAAAAGAGTAACAAGATTACATAGGAGTAATGATGAAATAAATTCACTGCAAATTATGATCACTGAGCTGAGCTATGGGTTCATTATACCATTCTGGTCTGTTTTTATATGTTTGAGAATGTTTCTTAAAGGAAAAGAGAAATAATGGGAAGAAATGAAGTTAAGGAAGGAACTACAGACAACTGAAAGTTAAAACACAAAAATAGATTTCATTCATTATGGTTAGTCATGTAACTATGGAATACAAATTTAAAAAAAAAAACATTTAAGGCAGACAGCTATACTATCAAATTTCCTAATATAGGAAATAGGTTCTTCAAAAGCAAAAGCAATGCTTAAAATATTGTTGTAACCTGAATGTATACCATATTGTGAATTTCAGATCATATAGATTCTATTAGAATAGTTGTCTATATTACAAATGTGTCTCAAAATCCTGGATTTTGTAATGACTTTTCTGTTTGTTGTAGTTTCAATATCCTTATCAAAATTCATGTTGAAACTCACTTGTTACTAACATTAAGGTATGTATATGTATTATACAACCTTTAAGATGAGATCAGCATACCTTATGAAGAAAGTGGGCCAGAATGAGTTGGTTACCATGACAGCAGGCTCCTGAAAGAAGGGAAGTTGGACCTTCTGTCCTGTGTGCTCACTTGAACTTCTGCCGTGTGCAAGATGTGCAAGAGGCCCTCACCTGATGTGGCCCCTCAGTACTGAACTGTCCCTGAACTATTTAAAATAAGCTTTCACCATAAGTTACCTAGTCCGTGATATTCTGTTATATCAGCAAAAGAAAAAAAAATGCTGAAGTGCCAGTATGTACCATTCCTGCAGTGACCTGGCAGTCCTGTACTTTCCACAGCTGCCCAGGGCAGGGTAGAGGGTGACAGAAAACCATGGCCTCCTGTCAGGCTTTGCAATGCTGCTGTTTTCATCTTTGAGAGAAATTGCAAAGGAAGAAAAGGAGCCACTTGTTTGTCACTGCATATAAAAACTCACTCCACATTTTATGAAATACAAATCAACTCCAGTAAGTAAAATAAAATACATGAATATGAAAAATAACAGGGATAAAACACTTATCTCCGTTATGGGAAGAACACAGAAAGAATGGGAGCAAAAGGCAGCATTCAGAGTTACACCTGTCCCGGTAATGATGGGAAGAGACCAGTGCAGTATTGGGTGCACCAGCCAGTCTCTTGCTCAGATCGCCATCAGATCTCGCATGATCCCACTGCTGTTAGTCCAGGGCTGCTGGCCAGGACCTTCAGGAGCAGTCCCAGAAATGTCTCCAGTAATCCAGGAAAGACAGCACTGAGCTAGTCAGACTAGCTTGCTGTGATGAAGACTTGAGAAAAGGAATGTCAAAGGGTGAACTCCTTATCTGGACTCGTAGACTTAGAGGTGTGTGATGAGGGCATTGACTGAGCAGAGCCACTGCCAGCATAGAGCCCGGGAGCAGAGGGAAGGAACATCCATTTTCTCTTTTCCTTCTGGGCCCTGGGGGATACTGCTGGCCACTTTCAGGCCAGGTCCACCCTTCTCGGTCATCTATGGGAGTACCCTCGTGGACACACCTAGAATGTATTTAACCTAGGCATTTCTCTGTCTCATCAGGATCATAGGATTCGTGAGCACAGCATGTTGTTTTAAGTCGACATAGAGAAATCTTTTTCTTATCTCAAACTTGTATGACTCATGGTCTTGACAAATTCTTACAAACTGTTTAAACAATTCACAAGCATTGCCAATGCACCATGGCCTCGTGTTGTAATACTGATTGTGGGCCCTGTTTCCAGCATTCCAGAATGGCAAGAGGGCTCATAAGGCTAACACAGCACAGGCCTCTCTCAAGTGCATGACTCCAGTTACTCATTACAGTATCTTTCCAGTTCCCTCAGTCAGTGCCGTACCCACCCGGAAATAGCACTGTCATCCCCAAATGTAGCATTATTGGGGAGTTAGGAAGACAAGCCTTCTCTGTATTTGAGCAGTATGTTTATTAGTTGTCCTTTCTCTGGTATGAATGTCAAACTCATAAAGCCAAAGGTTAAGTCAGGCAGCTTACTTGTCCTGTAGCTTGGAGGAGAATGGCCCCTCTGCTCCTCCTCTTAGTCTTGCTGTTTGTTTGCTCTGTGTCTTTGCTATCGGTTCACTTTCTGCATGATCCTGTTCGGTGCTTCTCTTCCTCCTTATTTACCCTCAGCTTATCACTCCTGGCCTGAGTTAACCTTGAGTACCCTGAGGCTGCCCAAAAATTCCACTTCACTCACTTGCCTGCTCCACAGAACTTGATTTCCCTTGGACAAACATACCTATCTCTTAGCCCAAGCTAAAATACAGGATAGGCCAAACAAAATGCAATGGCACTTCCAGAACCCTGCCATGTGCTGTGGTGTGAGGTGAGCTTACCCAGCTCTTGGCATGCACACCAGCACCAGAGAGTACTGACCTGAGCTGTGATAAACACTCAGGACCTTCATCCTCTGCATGGGCACACTGCCCACATGTCTAAACGTCCCTATACCTCCCATGTGCAGATCTATAGAGATTTTTTTGCTATAGGCCATGGCTGTACAGCCCATTCTTCCCCTATCAGAATACACTGTAAGAATTGTAGCTTAGGGTCTCAGACTAACTGACCTGCAGTGAGTCCCATTCTCCAATATTGGCTGAGTAGTCGCCTAAGGTGGGCTCGAAGCAAACACTGTTGTTGGCGCACGGTTAGCCTGGAATGGACTTTGATTTTGCTGCTTACTAAAAGCATTCTGACAG
Source organism: Alexandromys fortis (assembly GCF_014885135.2). Lineage (NCBI taxonomy): Eukaryota > Metazoa > Chordata > Mammalia > Rodentia > Cricetidae > Alexandromys > Alexandromys fortis. The sequence continues at coordinate 15,625,096 of NW_026067890.1, forward strand.
TTCTGATGACTTTATCCCCCAGCCTAATGGAGCTCTCTGAACTTCTACCACGGGTACTGCTCCGTATGTCCAGGCGTGTGGTTTCCCTGTGGGGTCTATAGTCTCTAGACCTTTCCTCCTACGCCCAGTTCCTCCAGCATTTGCCGAGGCGGCTGAAGGTCTGCCCCCGAAGAGGGAAGGGTGGACCCAACAAATGCCTACATGTGTGGTTCTCCCTGTGCCACTACTGATCTCCACACGTGACCTGACTTTTTTATATCACACTGAAAGCCACAGCCAGCATATGCAAAGCCGTTTCTTTCCTTTCAAATTCTCACCAAAATTCTGTCTCATCAGTGTAGCAACTTTCATGAGCAAATCTGAATTCCTGTTCACCTCAGGAGTCAGTAATGAGAGGGTAATGGAATGGAAAAAGGAGGCAACAGCATCCCTCAATGCCTGGGAAAGTCAGAAACACTATTAAGTGCCTTAACAACTGCTTTTGTAATCCGTATTTCTGTGTGTTAATTGTATGATTACCATCTCCTCCATTCTTAAATACCTCAAAACCTGGAACTGTGTCTAATGCTGACTAGACACTCAGGGAAATGAGCAACTGGAAAAGGCTGGAGTGGGAAAGAGGAAAAGATGTAGCCATGGCTCTGCAGCAGGATTAGTGTTTAACACGGATCCACAGGAATCAGAGCAGAACCCCCAGTCTTGTGTGGAAATCCAACTGTTGCTTTTTTATTTTTTTTCTTTACTGAAATGAAAGTTGGATCCTCTCAAGGCAATCTGAACATTTTCTATCTTCTTGTGCTCCTGTTCTGTCTCCCTTTCCAGACCACCCACGTAGCAGCAACCTGGTTGTTTCCGATCGCTTCCCTCTGCCTATTTTGCCATTCCGAGTTTCCAGCCTTACAGCAACCTAATTGTTATGTCCATCTATAATAGGAACTCTTTACAGCTTTACAACGTCAGTTAAGAGATTAGTTAAATGTGCAATAGCCCTTCTCTACTCATTTTCTTACTCCTAAGGTGTTTTTTTTTTTAAGTGCTGAGAGCTAAGTGCTCACCCACAAGGCCCTTTTGGTAATGCTGTGTTTATCTAGGATTTCCAGCCTCCGTGGTAATTGCACTGCTACGTGTGGGAATGTGCAGCTGTGTCAGTAATCATATGGTATGGGACAGTGCTGCCTGTGCAGCCGAGTGGATGGATCTGGTGCCACTGCTCTTGGGCACTAGGCTTCGAAGACAAGGGGGAGCCGGAAGGGCAGGAGAAGATGAACCCACTGTGCCTGTGTGCCGCCTTTCAACGCTCGGTAGCCCAACTTCTCCAGCATTATTTATGACTGGGGATTCCCAGCTGGTACCTTAAACGAGTGCAGGACTTGAAATGTAAATGACCACGTGAGTCTCAAGGGGGCTACAGAGAATGATGGAGAAAGAGGCGTGGTCCACAGTATTGGCATCCATTTATGTGGTCTGTGGTGAGGAACGCTGCAGTCACAGCCCAGCAATGTGTACTCTGCCTGCGCCGACTGTGTCTTTTTGTCTTAGGACAGTATCTTGTACAATTGTCCCTGAAATCATTTAAGGAGGTTTGTGGGTTTTTATGTAGCTTTTATATTCATCTGTATATTTTGTGTGTCACTGTGGGCTTATGAACCTTAGAGGAGACGTCTTTTAAAGTGTATATTCTTGAGTCCCGGGTCAATAAAACAGTCCCTGGGACTGAGGCTTTGAACATATCCTGACCAAACTATTCAGCTGGTTCTTTTGTTCCCTAAATTTAGACCATGTGCTGAAACCTAACTATTAAACCTCAAATATCGGATGGAAGTAATAGCCCTACAAGCAGACACCAGTCAGCTTTGTTGAAGTACCTGAGGTCGGGACTTTGTGGAGTCATGAGAAAGAAGTGCAGGCTGCAAGGAGAAGGAAGGGATCCTCCCAGGAGGAAGGAGCAAAGAACAGCCGAGGAGCCAAAGGAAAGCCTCCCTCCACAATTTTCCCCAGGTTTAAGAGTCATCATTAGTTCAGTTTAACAAATGTATGTTGACCTCTTGGGTAGCAGACACCAGGGGTAAAAAGAAGTAGAACTAAGCCACTTCCCTCAAGCAGGTTTTGGTTTGGTAAAGGACGCTCTTAAAAGAAGTCATTTGGATGAATTTGGTAAGATCAAAGGCTGAGGATCAAGTAAGAATCTTTGAGAGCTAAAGGAGACCCTACCAGAGAGAAGGAAATGCTCCACGGGAGGACCAGTCTAAGATGGTGACAGGAAAACGGGCCCGCACTCCCTTAGTCAGGAGTAGAGTGAATGGGAAAGGCCCCCAGGCATCCTGGAGAGGCTAAGTCTGCAGAGATCTATGTCTGTGTGACTTTTATGGAGTTCTGTGGCCAGGCATCTAGGGCTCCTGGACGAGACCTTATGAATTTTAAGTTGATAATCTCAAAACATTCATTCGGTTGCTTCAAAAACATTATACATCCAAAGTGTGGCCCTCCCTGAGACATTCCACACAGAGCTGTTCTAAGTGATAATTTTACCATGATATCACACTTGTTCAGAATAGATTTGGGGCTCTTTAGCTATTGTGGAAGGTTACAAAACAACAACAGAAAGGAGTAGCGATAAGTCCCTGGGCATAAGGCTAACAGACTAGGAGGAGCGTACTCTCTCTACGGCCTTTATGCTGCATTCAGTTAAAGTTACTTGTTAAAGCACATAAAAATAGAGACAGGTTTACCCCATAACATAAAGGGGTTTTTTTAAGCAATAAATAGATGGTTGAGTATATCCTGAAAGACAAAGGACTTGTGCAAAAGTGACAATCGCAACTATTGCTCTAAAAATGCCCTTGTCTCTCACAGTCTGATAAAAACCAGGAACTGAAGAAATCCTGGAATGATTTCTGTAACACTTCTCTTTTTTCAGTTCGCAGCTCACCTTGTGAAGATGAAGTATCCAAGAGTCTGCATTCTAGATGGTGGCATCAATAAGATTAAGCCAACAGGACTCCTCACTGTCCCTTCTCCTCAGATATGAAGGACCATGTGCATGGCTGACAAGGAGAGGGTGGCATCGCCCCTAGGCACAGCTCTTCACAGGCTGTCCCCGAGACACAAGCGGACATCCAGACCACTGCGGTGCCACGTTTTGTCATGAATCACTGTGTAAATCTTCTGAGCCCAATGTTACCTGTCTAGGCAGGAAACTTGACTGTACATGTATTACTGAAGGAATTTTCTTAATAGTGAAATCTGATCATGTATTTTTACCCAGCTGCCACATAGAGCCAGAGGAATTCAGCTGACAGGGCAAATTTAACGTTATCAAGACTCCAAGATGCGCTGAGAAAGCTGCACCCACCGCTCTGAGCAGACTGTCCTGACAACGGGGTTCCTCTTCATTACAGCAGGCATTAGAAAGCTATTCATAATAGATGTGGCATTTGGTAACTAACAAACAAGAGGTGTGTGTGTGTGTGTGTGTGTGTGTTTAGTCCACTGTGAAAAGTGGCAGCAGCACTCTCAGAGAATGGGATTTCAATACCAGCCGTATTGCTAACTTGTTTACCACTTCCTATAGCAGGAACGCAGAGTGACTCACACAGCTTCTCTGCTCTAACACATACAAGTCTGCACAGGCAGAGGCTATAATCTTGCCTTCGCGTGATGCAGAGCCGACAGCGTCTCCTACTGCTTTACCATGCAACAGTTTTCCTTCTGTGAGTAACTGAAGCTCTGCAGGCTGTGGCAGCATGCACAGGTCTAAGGTGGGTGGGTCCCAGAGCCAGGGAAATGCACACAGGCCCTGTCCCTAACCAAGAAGCCGTCCAGGTTAATAACCACTCACAAAGGAACTTTAGTTCTCCAAAGGAGTCTCACTGGGGAAGAGCAGGCCCATCAGTAGATGGCCAACACAGCATGAACTCAATTGTATTTTTGGAGTTTGTTTTGTTTTGTTTTTTTGCGGTGGGGGGGTTGTTTGGTTTGGTTTTGTCTGATGTTTGCATATTTTACCTGATTTTTTTTTTACATATCGTTTCTGATTTTGTGTTTTTAGCATTTTCATTTGTGTGTGTAATCATATATATGTGTTTTGTGCTATTTTTGTTTGTTTTGTTTTAATCTGGTTTGTTTTTATTTGCCCTTTTTTTTCTAAATAGAGAAAAAGAAGGCATGAAGTTGGAAGGGTGGGGAGGATGTGGGAGGGGATAAGGAAGGGGAAACCATGATGGGAATATAGTATATGAAGAAAAAAGAGGGCGTTTCCTTCGTCTCACAGACACAGACTGGACACTCACATCCCTTCTACTGGTACAGCAGTGGCTAGACTGCACACAGATGGCTGTGACCAGGGATTGACAAGGAAAGTTGAGATGACAGCCTCTGGCTGGGAGCCATCTCCCCAGCTCAGAGACCCCGAGTACACTGTGGGAAGACAAAATATGTACTGAGAGCCAGCCAAGAGCCTCTGCCTCGGCCACGTTATTTGAAAAAATTAAATCTTGAGCTTTACTGAATCTGAGAGACCAGAATTATATAGCCCACAAATATGTAAGCAGAAAAACTAAGACATTTCATTATTTGTAAGAGGAACATTTTTTCAGTGAGATATGTCCTTTAGTTTCAATTTTGTTTCAAAAGTATTCACTTTTCATAACTTCTCTTCCTCTTCAGTGTGAAGACTGTCTGCTCTGACCATTTGTTCAGGCACCTCAAGTTTCTGGGCCATGATGTCATTCTTACTGTCTTTATTTTATTTGCATCTAATTTGAATTCTGTGCATATGTGTGTGGGTGCTGGTACCTGCGCATATGGTGCCATCTTATTCACCCTTCTGAGTATTTTTGTTTGCTTTGTTTTGTTTTGATGATGAGGTTTGCTGGCTGAACCTAGAGCTCACTGGTTGTCTAGATTGACTGGCCAGCAAGCTCCTGGTCCTTCTTCAACCTCCAGCCTAGAATTGCAGACAAACACAGCCACCATGCTCCACTGTTTAGATGGGTGCTGGAGATCCGAACTCAGGTCTTCATACTTGAAAGACAAGCAGTCTCCCCATTGAGCTATCTCCTCAGTCTGCATCTATTTTTAAGTAAAGCATACTTTGCAAACCATCAAATTTACTCTCTTATGGTGTGGGATTCAGTGGTTTCTTCATTATATTCATGAAGTTGTGCTGTGGTTACTACTAGGGTCTAATTCAAGAACATTTACATCACCCCAAACCAAAATATTATATTTATTTGCAGCCATTTTCCCATTAACCTCTACTTGGTCTTTGATTTAATTTTTGTACATAGAGTAAGACAGGGATCTAACGTCACTTTTGCATAAGGATATCCAGGTCAATTAGATTTTACTTGGTGGGCTGCAGAGATGGCTCAGTCTCATAATGGCTAGGCGCCCAACCAAAATTATACTTGGGCTATTCACCAAATATCTTTTGAATATCTACTATGTAAGATGATAATGTGACCGATAACTATCATTTTGTAACCCTTACATATTTCCTAAAGAAAAATAAGCTTAGAAAAACTAACCAATATTGTCTAATACTGTTTTTAGGCCAACATGTACCTTGTCAATTGCCACTGGTTTTCTTCAGTCTTTGGTGGTTTAACTGTCTTCACAGTAAGAGTGCAGTACTGACAAGCAACTCAGAAGAGTTGTTCCAGGTCTGAGCTTTGTCTTATGAATAAGGCAGAGAAGTGGGGAATAGAGTGGCCTCGGGGTGAGCTGCATACAGCAGCTCAAGGAATTTGATGGAAAGATCCTGGCCTTGGTGACTAAGGAGGATCTGGAACTACAGAGGATGAAGAAGAGAATGAAGGGACCAAGTCAAAGTTTGGGAATCTCTGCAAACTTATGAAGGATATCTTGGATAGAAGGGTTGAGAAGGTGACAATCTCCAACAGGGTTGTGTCATCACCCTGCTGTATTGTGACAAGCACCTATGGCTGGACAGTCAACATGGATCACATCATGAAATCCCAGACACTGTAGACAGTTCTACAATGGGCTACATGATGTCAAAAAGCACCTAGAGATCAATTCTGACTATCCCATTGTGGAGATCCATTGGTAAAAGGTTAAGATGAACAAAAGTGGCAAATCTGGCCATGACCTGGTGGTGCTGCTGTTTGAAACTGCTCTGCTCTCCTGTGGTCTCATTGGAGGATCCCAAACCCACTCTAACTGCATCTCCTGCATGAGTAAACGAGGCATGTGCATTGATGAAGATGAGGGGACAGCAGAGGAGCCCAAAGCTGCTATTCCTCCCTGCACTTGAGAGTGATGAGGATGCCTTTGCATGGAAGATTAGAGACCCCCTGGGAAGCCCATGCCCATTGTATAGTTCCCAGTAGCTCCCCCAACAGCCTTCGCTGGCCCTGACCCACCTGGCTCTGTCACATCTAAAAGATCTCTTCTTTCCTGTCCTTGTGCCTTAAGACAGGGCAATCTGTTCCCTCAGAATAGCGGGCTTTGGTATTGTGCACTGTGGGGGTTTTGTTTGTTTTATTATGAAATTAAAAGTATGCACAATAAAGCAGATGCAGTTTCATACAGAAAAGAAAGAAATGAAATGGAAAAAAACCAGAAGAGCTAAGAGATCCCTGGCATAGCAGCCATGAGCAAAAAACACAGGAACTGAGTTATAGCACACACAGGGACACAAACATAACCTTGATCCTCTGGCAAGGGAGTCTAATGTTAAGATTTTATAAAGTGATAGTTTTACAGATTTCTGCCCCGTGCCCTGATCAGAAGAACTGTCTGCCAAAGGGAGAAGCTGCAGAAGACATTGACATTGAAATTCTCAGTGTAGGGAGATAAACCCATTGCAGACAGATGGATTTAGAACAGGCACAAGAGGGTGTGTCTATTGACTATTTAAAACTAAAAATGATAAATTATATAAAACTTATAAAATACAGTTCCAGACCTTTGTATGACCCATCTTTTCTCCTCTTCCAAATAATGATACCTCTTTAGAGATTTGTACTGAGTGTTCTCTCACATCCCAGAGGAGCTTCTACCATTGACTTCTGCACTGGAACTCTCTAAGGCAAGAAGACAAGTTCATTGCCACCACAAGGCTGGCTGTGTGCTTCAGTCTGCCAAGCAGCAATCCCACGGCTGTGTATGCTGCCTCTAAACATGCCTATCATATCACACCCTGCCATTTTTCTTAATATTTATTAGTGTAAAGGCGAGAAACAAGATGATGCTTATTATATATTTCTGTTTGGGTATTCAACCTGAAGACCAAAAACCCTTTACAGATCCTTGGATTTCGTGTGGAAGAATTGCAAGCCTTTCTGTCTCATGGTTGACATTTCACAGCACATGCAGTTGGTCACCTACCATCTCTCAATTGTCTAGAATGCAGATTTATCTTATATATTACAAATACAACACATAGAACTGGAAAAATTAGAATATTTTTGTGTTCCTGAGTATTTTCCCTGTTGAAGCCTTAAGGATAGGTATTTATCACATGAAGGATGAACTTGGACCTTGGCAAACGATGGTTTCTGTCAGTAGACCATGACTTGCATAGCTCCTTCTATAGCAGTTAGGCCTAACGTCTGTCTCCTTCTGGATCAACTGCTTAATTTCGCATCCCTTTCAGACAGTATATTTTTAGCTGGCACTGTCTACAGCACTTCAATAATCCTCTTCTGTTCTAACGCTCACTGTAGTCAACAAACAGCATGGATGGGTACCAGGCACTGTGTTGCCAACTTTCCAGGACGTACACATTAATCCTCTCAGTGGTAGAGTAAAGCACTGCCCTATCTTGGCTTAAAGCCGGTGTTGGAACTACAACAAAAGCATTGAAAGCATTACGACAGATGCTAAATATTGCTTCTGGAGTCAACCTGTGAAAATATTACTATATGATACAGCTTTCTGAGAAAGACAATGTGCGGACGACCAGCCTTTCAAAATAGCATATTAGAATGAGCACAGTATGAAATCCTCAGATAATGATGCGAAAATGACCGTTTCCTTGTTAAGTCTGAAAACTTTTGACTACTAAATTTTTCTCAACATACATCGCAGTCCTTTGGGAAAGATAACTTAGTAACTTAGGTTTCTTACTGTGCTGGAACTGGCTAACCAGCAGCTGAAGATACTGGGCCAATCTCTTCCAAACTCCCTTGCTAGTGATCCTACATTATGGTAGGCCATAATCAGCTATTTCATGAGTATTTACTTCACAGAAATGGACAGTTGTCACAATTTGGGGCTTTTTTTTTTGAGTTAGCCAGTAACATTTATCAGCACATCACTGATTTCAACCATCCTGGGGTCATATTTTCTATAAATTCTAAATTATGAGAGTAAAACTAAAAGGGAATATTAAAGATCATGTGTTCCCAAATATCATTGTTCAAAACAATGAAAGCTAAATAGTCATGAACAGAGATCATGGAGGTAATGTAATGAGAGCAGAGTCAAAGTTATTGCTCCATCTTCCTGAATCCTAGCCTAATTTGTGTTTATTACATAAAAATAGAAGAAGGAAATAACACCAGTTTCAAGTCATTATACATTTCTTTCAGGTCAACTTAGGTCTAATATCAATGTTATAAACTATGTTGGCTATAAAATTGAAGCACTGGAAATTGATCTGACTCCCCACTCTGTGATGTGGAAATGCTGTCCATTATCACCTTGGAGAGGAGTACCCATGTCTCTTCCCCTGCGTACCTGAGTGGAGACATAAAACAAAGCTTATGTGTAGAGTGGAACTGATATGCCAGCCTAAGAAGACATTCACCGTTCTTGGGGTCTCTTGCTTCAACTTGATGACAGCATTGCCCAGAAACTGAGAACAGTAAAATCCTTGATGTCCAGGACCAAAGTTGGCCCTCGGTCATCTTTTTCTGTCTTACCCATGGACCCAGCTCAAGGGATTGGAAAGTCCCCAGTAAGATATGAAAGGAAATGGGGGGTATAGGGGACTAGTTTCTACGTCTGTTAATCATAAGAGAAGAAACAGACATAGTTTAGGCCATTTGACAGTTAAAGATGTTTTTGTACTCAGAGATGAACTATCTTGATAATTACTTATCAGATTTCTTCTGAAGTTAATTTAAGATCATTAATAAACCATATGTTCATGCCATGCTATCGATTTAGAGTCATTGATTATTGGAAAGAAATATATATGGGCCTGTCTTGAGGCCAATGGCCAAAAGGATGGTTTGTAGGGTGATGCACAAGAAAAAGAAAATCTCCTTCCCGTGTGTGCTGGTTCCTGTTCCTTCGTGATAGAACACCATGACCGACAGCAACTTAAGAAGAAAGAGTTCCTTTAGGCTTATGGTTCCAGAGTGAGAGTCAGCAATGGTGAGGAAGGCATGGGAGCAGTTGGCCAAATCAAGAAGTGGAGAGACTATCGCTGTAACCACAAACAGGGAGAGAAAGTGAACGCAATGGGGGCAAGGATGTAAACTCTCAGAGACCTCCTGCAGTGACATTCTTCCTCCAGCAATGTTCTTCCACCCAAAGGCTCCAAAATCTCCCCCAAATAGTGCCTCCAAGCATGGACAAGCATTCAAATATTTGAAACTAAGCGGGACATTTCTCACTCAAACCACTGTAAATGTGTAGTAAGGTTTCATTGGTTTATTTTTAAAATTCTTTGTATTCATGAGTTATTCTGAAGCATGACGACATGACAGGATAAAGACTGTATATTAGTCAAGCCACTATGAAAATCAGCATGAAGAGGCCTCAAAAAAACTAAAATAGAACTACCATGTGGTCCAACTATGCCACTCCTGTGTATATACCCCAAGGGTTCTAAGCATCATTGTAATACCTTGATTCCTGTGCTTATTATGGCATTATTTACAATAATCACATTATGGGGGGAGCCTAGGTGCCTATCAACAGATGAGGACAAAGAAAATATGGTCAGCTACAAAAAGGAATGAAATTATATCATTTACATGAAAATAAATGGAAATGGAAATCACCACACTAAGCAAAATAAGTCAACTTTGAACATATTTCATGTTTTTCCCTTATATGAAAGATTTAGGAGAAAAACTATGAAAGTAAAAGAGGAACAGAGAGAAAAGGAAGAATGCAGTGGAATATTCCTTTACACTGTGATTGCTTTAATAAACAAGCTGACTGACCAATAGCTGAACAGGATAAAGTTAGGCAGGAAATCCAAACTGAGAATGACAGGGTGAAGAAGGGCCAGTTCAGAGAAGTTGTCAGCCAGATGGAGGGAGAGTAGGAGGTGACTATGCCATACTGATAAAGGTACCACTACATAGCAGAGCGTAAATAGAAACATGGGTTAATTTTATGTAAGAGTTAATTAGTAATAAGCTTGAGCTACTGGCCGAGCATTTATAATTTATATTAAGCCTCCCAGTCTGTTATTTGGGAAGCGACTGCCGGGTATTTGGGAACAGGCAGGTAGGAGTAAAACTTTTGAAGAAGGCTATGAGGCAGCATGAGGGAGAGTACAAGAAGAATAAAGGTGAGACATCAATCAACGATGTTATATGACAAGAAAAACTGTCACAGTGAACCCATGTCATGCAATTACCATTTACTAATTGAAGAAATCTTACTAAATACTATTCCCTGAGCAAGCATTTGATCTCCTTATTCTGACCCTGTTCCATCTTTTCTAAGATACCTAGAACCTCTCCTCCAAGGAGAATTCCTCACTAGCCCCCACCTGCCTACCCTGGAGGTCTAGAAGACCTTCCTAAAATTGCCTCAGATTAAGGCCCACCCTGCCCAATCCATATTAACACTGAGGTCTTTCCAGGGATTTACCCATTTGTATCTTCACAGAAGACATACCCACAATACAAAATCAAAGTGATGAGGTGAATTTGAATTAACTTACTTCACTGAACTGGACCTGTCAATGCTGGCCAGTATTCGAAAGTCTCAGCCCCTAGGCTGTCTGCTTAGAATGAAGCTGTTCTGTTTTCATACCAAAATGGCTTCATGGTCACTTGATTTATGTCAATCAGTGAGTCACAAATCAGTGGCATGAGAGGAGGACTTTTATAGTAACCAGGAAAATATCAATGTGCCCCTATCCCTGTGTTTCATTAAAGTGATTAACAAGCAGATGAGACTCCACAGCATCCCAGGTGGAGGGACAGACCAAGTTCAGATTTAAATGTACATGAAGATATTTGTTATTATCTTAAAAGACAAAAAACAGGAAGTCCTTATTTGGCAGAATACTTTCCAAAACTATCGGGTAGATACAAAAATATTTTCTTGTAAGAACTCATATATCTGCAAATGAAATACAAAGGAGGTAGTTTTGGTAAATCAGACCACTCAGTCGGAACACAGTATGGACGTGTCCTTTAAACCTGTATTTTTTCCAGTAGTAGTGACTCCAGCATTTCAGTCCAACTTGCGGGACTCGGAAAGCAATCTCTGTACTGAAGCCATCTCATAACAGCGCCGGTGCAATGCAGAAGCTACTTTCTATAAATAATCAACCCTACGACTTTCTGAAACAGATTAAATTTGTCCCCCTTGATTAAGTGAAACAATATCAAAATACATATCAAAGTGAATTGCCAAATTCTGTTAAACCAAAAGGAATGAATTAATGAGGGTATTAACTACTTTGATTATTTAGCCCCTTTAAGAACTGCATTTTTTCATTGCATGGCAGTGAACGTGTCACCGTGGGCATGTGGATGTCAGAGGACAACATGGAGGAGTCAGGTCTCTCGTCCCACCATGCGGGTCCCAGGGATTCAACTCAAGTTGTCAGGCGTGGCAGTAAGTATCTCTGCCCACTGTGCCATCTTGCCAGCCCCTATTTATCACTCTTGATAAATGAAAATGGAGGCAGCTGGATATTTATTGTGAGCCTGGCTGAACTTTTATGAGCATCCAACACTGGGTGTAGACTTTATCACTTCCTAAAACAATGATTTTTTTAAAGATCTAAACAAAAGACTATCTACTATATATTATTTGAGCAACATGAAATAAGACAATGTAAAAGGGACCCACCTCCTGATCAGTCTTGGCTCTAGGTCATGACACAGTGCTCTGTGGGATCAGCCACAATAAGGTCCTTAAGGCAGGGAGTGACTTCTCTCCTGAGACCACAGCCCTTAGATGGCATGTGCAGCCCTTGTTAACCCAGATCTGTGCAGCCTAGAATGAGGATGGACCCTAATCTGGGGTTTCGGGTTGGCTGGCATTTGTTGAACTCTCATGCCCGAGAGAGGTGCTGAACTTTCTCAAGGATCTTTCATTTCAGGGCACTAAGCACCAGGAAGCCCTCAGGAACTGTGGCAGACCTCTCCTTATGCTACAGTCTTCAATGCCGAGCCAGGGCTCTGGGCTGCCAGCTAGCAGTGAACTTCTAAACGCCCCATGAATAAAGAATATGCTTATTTAGTCTGATCCGAATATGATTAGACTAAAGTGAAAAGTGCCGCCCTCACTGAAACAATGCCTGCTTCAGGAAAGAGGAAGGACAGCAGCTGAGGGGTTCCTGCACGGAAAAGAGGGCACCCACAAAGAGCCCGGGTTCCTCCACTGGCCCCGGTGCTACTCTGCTCAGAGTTCCTGGGCAGTTTGCAGGGGGTCCTTATGGCCTAAAAGTGGGTGACAGCATTTGTCCAACCCGTCTCCTGGTGTGTGTGGAAACTCAGAGATAGCATTCTGTAAATAGAAAAGTACTGTTCACACATATGCTTATACTTTCTGCAAATGTGATTGCTGTTCTGTCAAACCAGAAAGTCCAACTGTCTGGCCAGCTCTATAGGTTCTAAACAAGAAGCACAGGCACCCCAGATAATTACTCTTACAAGGCATGTACTTGGTGGTATTCTGCAGCATAAACCCAAGGGAAGGCTTCCTGTGGAGCTGAGGCTGCTCCACATGCTTGCCGCAACATCCATGCTAAAATGGATGCTTCATCTGAGATCCCTCCACACTAACTCCGCCACCGCAAAACCCAAGCTTTCCACCTTAAAACATGCCATCTCTACAGTATCTGATTCTCTGATAAAATCTGGCCTTTTTAAGTTTCTCCAGTAAACACCCTGATGGCAGAGACGAAGGGTTTCAAAAGCCCAGTCTTCCCTCCTGCTTTCCCCCCCCCTCCCTGGAAGCTCCCTTCACACTTCAAAACAGCTTGGTGGAGAAATCCACCGTGGGAGATGAAAAGCAGCCCCTTCATCTCCACCTGCTGAAGGTCACTGGGCTCACTGTGCAGAGCATGCACGGGGGGGGGGGGGTGCGTCAGCAGGAGGGAGGTGAGTTAGAAGGGCAGGGTGGGGGGTGGAGGGCTAGAGGAGGGGTGGGCTAGAGCTGAGGATCAGTGCTAGAGGGTGGCCTAGAGCAGAGGGGGAGTGAGGTAGACTGGGGGTGTAAGAGTGGGGTGGGAGCAAGTTCGAGCAGAGTAGGGGGTGAGTTGGAACAGGGGAGGGTCAGTTAGAATAGAACAGGAAGTGACTTAGAACCGGAGCCAGAGGGAGGATCAATTATGTACACAGAACTCATACTCCAGAAACAGGGGTATCTATTTTAAAGGGTAAAACACATCAGGATACAAAAATATTTATCATCAGCTTACCAAAATACTAAGATTTGATGTATAAAAGTAAAAATGCTATTAAATGTTAATCACTTTTCAAAACAATAACAAAACCAGACCTCCCTCTGCACTGGTCATAACTGACCAATGTGCGTGTTGAGAACACTGTCTAACAGGCCCTGAGTTATCTGAATTTGAATCTAGGAGGCTTTAGCTGGATGGCTGAGAAGGGTGAAAACGAATGAGGATGATACTTCAGTCTACACAGACGAACAGAAGCTGAGGGCCAAGGCTGTCGCTAAGGGGACCACTTCTCAAGGGAGCAGGCAAGTTGCTCTGCCTCCTTCAGCCTCGGTTTTCCCACCTCTTGAATGGGGTTGATTAATGCCTGTTTTGTGGGCTTGGCATGAGGTCTAAGGGAGAAAATAGTTGGGAGGCAAACCGTGCAGCCCACAGTGAATGACAGAAAAGAGAGACCTATTTTTGTGCTGTGTCTCACTAGCCTCCCCGAGGAGAGCTTTTCACCTAATTATTGGCTCGGACTTAAAAGCACAGTAAATCTCCTAACTTCTCCACGCTTCAGGTCTTTTTCCACCCATTAAGTAGTTAACCAACGAAAGCAGAAGGCCCAGGCTCTCAGCAGGCATGTGACAAGCCAGAAAGAAGGAAACTGGGCACTTCCTTTCCAACGTTGGCTCCAAATCCAGGCCGCGGGGCATGGGAAACACGAGCGGGGTGGGCACTATGCAATCCTGTGTGATTCTTGCTGAACACTTAGGAAATAGCACCTCATTGCTGAGGTTATTTGCCAGATATCCTGACAGCTGCTGGGCTCTGGCCAGCTGCTGCAGCTCGGCCACTGTCCGTAGGAAACGCTCTCCCCGACTTCTGCAGAGAGCCATGCGATTCGGTGAGTGCTGGCCTTCAACCGCTTACTTTTCGAAGGTCCGATTTTGAGCTCACTTTGTGGTGCTGCCAGCTGAAAGCTCTTTCAGCATCTGCCTATTGTCAGCTCCTTCCTTTGCACTGTCTCAAAGGGCATTTTGTCCCTTACGTGCATCTGTTTCCCAAGCCGCAGCCAACCCTGCTACCGGCGGTGGCCATGGCGCGTCTTCCAGGACCCTCAGTCTCAGCAATAGTTCCATCTCGGTGCAAAAATTAGAAAATGATTTTAGTACCACTGAGCACAAATAAGTCTTTCCCTTGCTACCTAATTGTTGCTACCAGCAATGAGTTAGTTTCTAACTATCTGAGGATTCGTGAGCGTAAGTAAGGGATTTTTATATCCTACATCACAATGGTAGCAATCTTTCCTTTCTTGAAAGGAACCATAACAAAGAACCTAAACCAAAACGAAAAACCAATTCCTTAGAACAAGTTTTCCACTTGAGCTTTCAATTTTAAAACTACTTTAAACATATGTGTAATTACAAATGCTTATATAAAATTAGAACTTAAATCTAGTAGGATAATTGTTTATAACGTTGCTTCAGGCTTCAGATCTTCTCTTAAAGTACTAAAGCCATTTGCTTCTGGATTTCTTTCTACATTTCTTTTTTCCTCTTCTTCCTTTTCTTCCTCCTCCTCCTCCTCTTCCTCTCCTTCCTCCTCTTCCTCCTCTTCCTCCTCCTCTTCTTCTTCCTTCTTCCTTCATTCCTTCTTCCTTCATTCCTTCTTCCTTCATTCCTTCTTCCTTCATTCCTTCTTCCTTCATTCCTTCTTCCTTCATTCCTTCTTCCTTCTTCCTTTCTTCTTTCCCAGCCCTGATGGCTTGAAGCTCCTAGAGATACACCCACTTCTGCTTCCCAGAGCCAAGGTTAAAAATGTGTACCACCATGCCTGGCCATCTTGAGTCTTAGTCTGTTTGTCTATACCTTGT
Organism: Alexandromys fortis; assembly: GCF_014885135.2. Lineage (NCBI taxonomy): Eukaryota > Metazoa > Chordata > Mammalia > Rodentia > Cricetidae > Alexandromys > Alexandromys fortis. The sequence continues at coordinate 15,640,530 of NW_026067890.1, forward strand.
AATAGCTGGAAAGAGGATTGAGTATACAATGGAGTCACACAATAGGTGACTATAGCTGGCAGCTGAAAAAAACTAGATGCCATCGGGGACTTTGGCTGGTTCCTTCCTAGTTATATGACCTGAGGCATGAACTTTAACCTAGCTGAGCCTCAGTGTTCACCCCTGTGATGTTGGATTAATGGTTTTACCTCACAGGTTACAGTGAAAATCACAGTAACGAAGAATTAGTAGGCAACTTTGGTAATGCTATGAGCCTTCATGCCTGGGCTAAGTGGCTTCTAGATTCTCCTGCCATCAGAGTGTAAGCCACACCACAGTGAGAGCAGGAAGAAGACGCATGTGTTGGCTTGTAGAGGTGACTTCCTTTAGTTGGTGTCTAAATGGTAGCATGGGCTAGGAAAGTCAAGGAAAATGGAGAGGGTGCCAGCTGATGCCCACGAAGGGTTAGGAAACATTCTAGGTGAGTCAGAGCAGCCAGAGCAGAAAGCGTGCCTGGGCTGCTACAACCAGATGGGAGACTTTCACTGAGACCTACTTAGAATTAGGAGCTTTGCTCTGTTCAGTACAAGAGGAGGATACTGCAGATAAGAGCCAAAACCCCAGCAGCTATGGATAAGAGGTCATGAAGAAATATACCAAGGAGCTACCTACTCCTGACCGTGAACATCGTAGCCCTTCTGTCTGTGAGCAAAGGACAGGAATCTAAGCTTACACATGCCTGGATTTGGGTAGCAGTGGGGGCAAAGGCTCAGACTGGGCACACCCTTTTGTCCCAAGTCATGGCCAAGAGAAGACCAGGTAAGTGGCAGGAACAGATCTGGGCAGGACCTACACAGGAGGCATTAGAGAATTCTGAGCAGCAGCGCATAAAACTATGACTTCTGTTGGGCTGACAGTGGTAGAGAGAGCTGGCAGAGGAGGGAGGAGTGGGGCTAAGGAGGCAGCAAGTGACTACCATCCTGGCTTGGGCTGTCAGATAAGCGATGGGACTAGAAGTGAAAGACGAAGAGCCAAAATCTTCAGAACATAGAATCCACCACATGCAACAGTATCTTAATATGTGTGTATGGATGAGGACCCAGGAGAGAGGAGAGTAGAATATGGATGGTCCCTTGTTCTAAGACAGGAAGCTTCAGCAACTGTGGTGTGGAGTAGGAAGAGGCAGACAGACTCTGTTACACTCTGGCTTCATCTGCCCAGAAAGCAGCTGAATAAAGGCAGAGGGTCTAGGGAAGTCACCTGGGAAGGACACCCAAATGTGAGGGAGCCCTCAGCACCTGGGGAGAGCCTAAATCTAGGGATGTCTTGAGACTGGCCGGAGAGGACATGAGTGAGACAAGGGGCTAAGGGCGGTCACAAGCAGCACCGAGAGAAGACACCAGTGAGTTGGAGACGACGAACCAAGAAACAGTAACAAGACCCCCAGTGTTTAGTGCAAGGGGGTTGAAGTAGCCAGCTGCAGAAAGTCTAAGCCATATAAGGGACTAAGAAGTGGTTGTTTTATCAACTTGAACGTCACCTCCTCTTAGAGAGGCTCCTTGTCTGGGGCCAGTTAGAGTCAACATCTCCTTCTCCATCCCTTTTCAAAACAGCTTCATTTATAACTGTTTATCTGTCTCTAAGTTAATTTGTTTCAGAACTGCCTCTCCAAATAGACCGTAAGCTACAAGGGTGCTGGGATGGCCACGGTCCCTCCACATCCTACGTGCTTGGCTCGGTGTGTGGCCCTGGCACAGAAGGAGGCACCCAAACTTTCACAGTTGTGAACTCACCGGAGGGGAAGCCGGGTTGCAGCGGATTGAGGTATAAGTTGGAAGTTAGAGAGCACAATCCAGAAGCTTGACCGTGAAGGTCAAAAGAGGACTTAGAAGCCGAAGAGAGGGCGTGGAGGAAAGAGGGCTCGTGTGGCTTGCTAGCTTGTGGAAACGAAGAGATGTGCACGTGTCTGCAGCAGAAAAAGTGAAGCTGATCGAGCAGGGTGGGAGGAAGGGCAGGAACCAGGACCTGGCCAATGGCAGGAAGACAAGGGTGGGTTCTGTGGGAGGTGGCATGGGGGCCATGGCATGTACTTGGCAACATGGTACGGTAAGGAGTCAACACTAGTCTCTGGTTTCTCCGTAACTTGAGAGGGAGGGAAGCTGAGGCTGCCTTAAAAGGAACAATGAAGTGTTGGCAGGAACGGGAAGAGGGCTGACTAGAAGGCAGAATATGAGGGAGGGGCTGTTTCTCTTTGGAATCCTCGGCCCGGGCATAGCAAGAACCTCATCATGAACGTAGAAAGGAATGGAATGTTCTGTGCCGCATAACGGTGGACCCCAGCGCAAAAAATGGCAGTGGAAGGAGAGGAGGAAACATTGTTTAAAACAAATATAGTGATTGTCGCTTTTCTGTGTGTGACCAGATAGCTCTTAGTAGATGATAGATAGATAGATAGATAGATAGATAGATAGATAGATAGATAGATAGACAGACAGACAGACAGACAGACAGACAGACAGACGAGGTAGTTTTCAAAGTAGAAGCTGGGATGCTAGAATGCTCTGGAAGGTGAGGCTAAAACCCCAACTGTGCTTGAGAACTCATCTGAGGCTGTTGGCTGCGTCCCCGAGTTTCTCCAGCAAGCCTTCTTCATGTAGCCAGTTGGCCTCCCCGGCCTGGAAGCTGACTTCGGGAAAGGAGTGGCTGGGGTTGTGGAAGCCATGGTTCTGTCAACCTTTATCTCTCCGTCCCGTGCAGACCTAAGCCTGAGTAGCATGACCAATGACGGGGGAGCCAGCAGACCTCATGGCTTTTAGACTAGCCAAGGAAAACAGTGTGCCCGAGTCAGCATTTCTATTTCTACCAAACACATCTTGTAAAATGTTTGTAACATGTATCTGATTCTCCAAAGCTGAAATTCGCAGACATTTCCTATTAACACCGATAATTAAATATACATATTAGCAATCGTGAAGGTGATGAGCTAAAAGAAATCACATAGTAAAGCCATGTTTCATGGCAGACTTGTTTGATTAGTGGGTGACATTACAGACCTGCTTTAGGCTGTTCCCATATACAAAGAACATGCTTGCATTGTCGGGGGACTATGATGATAACATACAGGTGAGAACCCCAAAAAAGGTGGAGTGGAGACCTGTGAACTGGCTCACATCTAAGATTATTTGGCGTTTCTGTCCATTAAAGTGATAGTAAAACTTCTCAGTGGTCACAACTAGAAATGACCTGTGGTTTTGCAACATGAAGGCAGCAGCCTCTCCTGTCCAAGCCCCTCATCTGTGTAGTAAGAGCCCGAGCTCTCTGCTGGCTCAGCAACTGCTGGAAGCAGCAGTGACCCGTGTTCTTGTGCAGAAGCCAAGTCACCTGCCATCCAAAGCTCTACATGTCATTTCCTACTCAGATATCCAGGTCAGCTATAATAAAGGATCTCACAACCAGCATATCGGGTTAAACAAATAAAAATACAGTCTTCCTAGTTAAACTTAGATTTCAGGTGAACTGTGAATTCTGAGCTTTACTATAAAAACAATTTATAAGTAAAAAAAAAATCACACACTAAAATTAGCCACACCCAGAGAATGTACACCTCAGTGAGCTTCTATATTGGAACCATTCTGGAGCTGGGGAGCTTCACTTTGGATTTTACACTTTTTTTTTCTGAACATAGGATATATTTTATGTACTTATTCACTGCCAAAAACAAAAAAAATTCATGACAGAATTAGATAGAAAACAATTAGTTTTATATCCTCTTTCATAATTTATATTCATTGCCTGAATTCAGTGAGAATTTTTTAATGTATATTCATAAGATTGCATGAGTTTTACTTTGTATTAAAAATTATTTGTTGCTTACCTAATATTTGAATTTGACTGGGCATCCTGAATGTTACCTGTCAATCTTATTTGAAATACAGTCAACCTCCCCCCCCCAAAAAAAGAGAATGTTTGACAAATGGTCATTCTTCAGCATTTGAAGAAAATACCCCTTATGACCATAATATTTTTTGTCAAGAATTCATATATAAAACTTAGTTTGGATGCTAACCTTACTAGACCTGGATGGAGGTGGGTGGTCCTTTGACTTCCCACAGGGCAGGGAACCCTGATTGCTCTTTGGGCTGACGAGGGAGGGGGACTTGATTGGGGGAGGGGGAGGGAAAGGGGAGGCGGTGGTGGGGAAGAGACAGAAATCTTTAATTAATAAATAAATAAATTAATTTAAAAAAAACTTAGTTTGTAGTTCATGAGTTAAAGTCTCCATTGTCTTAATGCTGGGAAGAAATGTCTGCTTTGGAAGTCAAGCCCAGGGATACCAATATGATCATAAAAGTAGTGATTAAGGCAATATCTCACATACAACCCGGGCCCTTTGCTAAACTCTGGATACACCTAGTTATGTCTGTCCAATCAGTGGGCAAAAGCACCAAGCCAATAGGACAGACAGACATCATGGGGCAGCGTGGAACAAGTTCATAACTCTAGTTCTGAGAATGTGGTTCCCAGAACAGTAGCTGTAGCAGATTTTGTAAGTATAAAATCTTGATTGCTACCCAACTACCTAAATCAGGAGGTTTAACAGTGGTACCCCAAACTTCTGTGTTTACCATGCTGTATGAAATGACAGATTGATAAACACTGTGGTAGACTACTGACCTGCTGCCATTTTATCTGCATGTCACAGAAAGAGGGGCAGGATGGAGAGGGGGCGTGTTATCACAGACTGCTCATAACTGGAACATGACTGTGGCTGGGGAGCAGAGGTGACACCATGGAGGAGATGGTGTGGCTTCATTCCAGCAGCTTTCTGGAACCTTCTGTGCTGCTGACCTAGGCCACTGCAAATGCCACCTGGGACCTAGACATTTAGCCTGCCATAGAGACCAGGAGCCTTATAGGAGAGAGGGTGCCATCACACTCGGGTAACCTTTTGGTCACTAGAAATCCTAAAAAGGAATAGCATTAAAAAAAATCTATTCTTCCGATCACTCAAGAGTTCACTGAGGAAGTAGCCACCCCTGGACGAGACACTGGTAGAACTGACCAAGCTGCTAGCAATGGGGCAGGATCTGGGAACGTTTATGTTGCTGTCATTTGTGTGATTCTGTTGGTCTGAGGAAGCCTGAGTTCTGGGAGAAAAAGAAATGCGTATTAGTGTGGGCTCAGCACAGAAAATGTCGGTGCCCTCGAGTACTTGATGACTCTGTGGTATTCACACCACACAGAGAATGGTTTGGCTTGTACTTAAAAGCAAGAGAGCTGCAGCCCCCTACACACACACACAACACACACACACACACACACACACTCACTCACTCACTCGCGGTCCTCCTTGGTGCACTGTAGTGGGCAATGCTGAAGGCTTCCTGGCTGACAATGAAAGCCTGCTAACCAAGCATCAATCAAACCATAGCCCCCCCCTCCCAATTATCCCATCAACTTCAGCCCCAGGAAAATAAACAAGCCACGCAAAAGCTTCTAGAAGCGGTCGTCCTAGCCAGGACCACCTCATCTACAGCGCTCTGGCAATTTTGGGTTTCCTTGTGCTATCACCACAAGAGCTCACATTTCTGACCACCCTTCCTGTGGTTGGGCTAGTCCCGCTCTTTGATGGTAATTTTTGAACACTGGCACCTCCATTTTCTTTCCTCCTTCTTTAGCCCTGGGAAAACTTAAAGGCTCTTAGGTCCAAGTCATTGCCTTCTTGAGCTTCTGAACAAAGAGTTGGGCTGGGCTCTTGGGAGGGCTTCCAGGAAGCAGGTCTTAGGCTGACTTGGCTGGTGTGGCTGGGCCCACACTCAACATTTTGCTCCTCCGTGAAGCTGTCTCCTTGGATTGACAGGTCAGCCCTCATGTGGTAGCTGTTTAAGCTGCTGGGTATCTGGGCATTTTCTCAAATGTGTTTCTAAAAATAACTTTTGATAGGTTATTATTCTGGTGAAAGCTCCACCTCAGCCCCTGGCCTCCATATATCCAAAGAGTCTGGAATGTTCTGATGGAAGCTTCACCCCAAGCACCTTCCCCATCTCTCTCTCTCTCTCTCTCTCTCTCTCTAAACCCTGCCTCATCTCAGAAAGCCCATGAAACACGGCTCCACTTCAGAGATGCTCGAGACCACTCCCACAGGGTAATTATACTGCCCCCCAGAAAACAGACATGTGGTTTTTCCACTTCTCTTCCCTGTCTCCTATCTGGGGGGCGGGGGTGGAAAAATCAGCCAGGAACGTTTTACCCATGAAACCTGGGCTTTTTCTAATTTGGCTTGATTTGGTCTGATTTGGATTGCGGTACCAGTGGAGAGGCTTATTGGGGTGCAGAAACTTCAGTTATATTAAAATGAACACTATTATCCAAATGTACTCTGGATGGTCTTATACTAATTCACCTCTGGCACCATTAGGAAGAAACCACTCATTGGCACAGGTCCTGGAAAGTGTCACTTCTCCAGGGCATCAAGAGATCAGTCCTTGTGAGACAAGGTTGCCACAGTGCTTGTCCATGGCTTGGTGCCTGCTCTTCCGTGTCCATTGTGGCTTGGTGCCACCGGGTCCTGTAAGACAAACCTTCTCTTGCTTGCTATCTTTTGTAGCTGAGTTTCCTGTGACAGGGAGGAAGAAAGTCAAAGGATAAAAATGTTTTCCAGTGGCAGGATCTGCCTGGAGAACCATCCCACAGGTCTGCAGCCTGAAAGGCTGATCTCACTCCAGGAAGCCCTGTCCTAGCAGGGAGCCTTCAGTGTCTCTCAGTGGCCGGCCAGTGGTGCAAGAAAGGGACTCCAGGCAGAAGAGCCAGCGGAGAGAAGGGGCCTGCTCCTCACCAAATGCAACGAATCGAATCGGAACTGCAGTGTGCAGAGGAGGCCCCTGCCCAGGCAGCCTTCTGCACTTACACACACAGCCCTGTCCATCCCCCACCCCACTCCTGTGGGCTGGCAAATGTGTGTGCCATTCAGGTCCTTCCACCTAGGGACAGCCTGCTTTAGTTCTCCAGCCTTGAAACTAGGATCAGGTGTTTCCTGTCTAGGCCAAAATCCAGGGTAACAAAGGCTTCTTTGGCGTTCTGGAAAGGGAGAGCTCTTGGCGTGGCTCGCCCATCTCTCTGCTGAGGGGACCCCGTTCCATCTTGTCTCTCCTTCCTTCCTTTCCTTGTACTGTGTGGTAAACAGACCACGCAGTATCTTCCGCTTCACCTCGAATGAGCCCTCTTATCCCCCATATCCATGTCACTGACATTCAATTCTGCACTGTCCAACAGTAATTTTAAGATAGACACAAACACAGAGAAAGAGGGGCGGGGTGGGGGAGAACTTTCCTTGGGAGAAAAGATAATGAAAATACAGAGAGTCATTGTTGGCAGTGCCCGTCTGTAGGTGCCTCCCAGAAAGGTGACCCGACATCATGATGTTTTTCATTGCCTACAGGAAAGGAGCACAGGATAGAGGTGGGGTAAGCCGAGTCCTTCATTCTGGGACGTTGGCTAATACGATGCTTCTTAACCTTTGGCCTGATACCAACGATGATAATCTGAGATAATCATCCGCGTTTCCCTCATTAGCGGAAACCATATTTAGCTCATCTGTCATCTCAGGTAACCTGGTGCTGATACACGGCATCCTCTGCTTTGGCCTAGCGGAATAATTCCCAAGGGACTGCCGTTTCCCACTCCAGGCTCCACTTTATAGAAACTAGTCTAGACTAGTTCTTGGGTGTGAAGCTTGTTTGTAAATAAAGGAGTGAACTCCCATCCCAGAACTTTCTACGAGAATGACGGCTGTCTCCTTAGGCTGCTGCTTGACAGACAGCGCCTGGGCTCTGGGGGTCACACAGGTCTGGCTTCCAGTCCCGGTGGCACAGCTCGCTGGCTGGTGTGGAAAGTCACTGACCTCTTTGGAAGTAACTTTCCTGTCCCTAAACTAAAGCCAGTAATAGCCATCGCGTGAGCATTTGATTGCCCAGTTTGCTTTCAATCCCAGCCAATCCACAGCCATTGCCTTTCTCGGGTTTTCTCCGGGTCTGTCTGTCTTCTCTGTGCCCTCTGATTCTCTGCTCTTTTTTTCACTCCAACTTTGCCCATGAACAATGAACAGGCCGGACCCTGGGTGATTAGGAGGAGTTTCCACATAGCCCGTCAGGTTAAGAGAGCGTTGGACTCCTTCCTGAGTCTGATAGTAATTATGATCTTTCCAGCTCTGGCAGCTGGCTCCTGACTCTACTTCCAAGCCAGACCTCTCCCCTCAACACCAAATCCAATGTACCACGTGATCCTAGTGACATCTCAGCTCGAAGTCTAACTACAGTGTCACAGAAGAAGGTCCTGATCTTCCCATAACAGACCCCTCCCCCTTCCCATCTACATCAGCAGCAATGGGGAGTTCTCGCCCCTGCTCAGGCCTGACCTTAGACATGTTCTGGGTGCTTCTCACGTCTCTATGCAATCCGCCAGTGCATCCTGCTGCCTCAACCCTCACCAGCAGCCACAAAGCGTGCACATCTGCAGGCCGTTGTCTGATGCCATCAAGGTCATTTCCCTGGCCCATCACCATTGCTCCTGGTAAAATCTCTCATTTTCCCATGCCAGCTTCCCATGCCTCAGAACTACAGGCAACGGATCTCAGTGGTCTGAAGTACATTTCAAGCTGACTCATAGTAAAAATCAAAATGATAGCAAACCAAGTTATCGAGTATATTCAGGGCCTTCCTGTTAGGCTAGGGAATCCTTTTGCAGGCATCTCCATAGCTCCTGATCTCCTCTCTGCAGGCCCACACCCAACTCACTGAGTGTTCAATCAGACCTTCTGAGCCAGCCGCTTCGTCACAGCCCTGCTTCATCGGTAGAGACCCTGCTTAATTATTGTTCACATGCCCTCATCACGTTGCAGATGCCATTTGCCTGGTGTTTATTGAATGTTAACACCATAGGGCCAGGATTATTTTGATGGACAATACAAGGGAGTCCACTGGTTCTATAGAACCCAGCAGTGTGAGAAACTACACATAGGCTCCTAAAAGTCCTCCCGTGAGGATACATCGCAACTACCTTCTACGATGGAAAGGACAACCTCTCTATTGACTGAACTCATTGTGTGGTGGCTGTGACTGTCATTCTCTGCTTTTTGCCCTTGGCAATATTAAACGTGTATATCAACAATTCAACTTTAAAGTATAGTATAGTAAATGATATATGTTTAAAGATGATTCTTTCTGCACCATGCATTATATTTAATGAAACAATCCAAGTATCCAATACCCTATGCCTCAAAATTTCTGTTCATTTACAATAACTGGGCTGTGCAGTATGTAAGCAGCTTCATGCGTAGAGGCCAAAAGACACTGGCTACCCTCCTCCATCATTCTCCGTCTTATTCCCTTGAGACAGGGCCTCACACCATTTTTTTTTTAATTTAGGCTGGCTGACCAGCCTGCCCCAGCCATCCTCCTGTCTCAGTGTCCCTACAACACTGGAGTTATAGATATACATGGAGATGCCCAGCTTTTTACACCAGCGCTAGGGGTCTGAACTCAGGTCCTCTTGATTGCACAGCAGGCACCTTTGCCCCTGAGCCATCTCCATCGCCTTCAGTATTTTTCCCCTAAGTCCTAATAGGAGCAAGGCCCATCTGTAGTGCACACCGCTAGAGGCATTTGTCTACTGCAGCTTCTGACTTGAGTCCATCTCGTATTTTTGAAAGATAGAAGAGAATGAACAGCTGCAGGCATGTCTCAGAGTTCTCCCGAATCCGTGCAAAGTGCAAAGCCTCGATCAGGAAGCCCATTCCTGAGAAGTCTGGTTAATGTTTCTGGTTTCTCTAGAAATAAGTACCTTGTTTCCAGAGACCCGGTGGCTTTCTCAACCCTACCAGATCACCCCAGTTATCTGTGCCACAAGCAACAGGCTTTCCTAGAGAGAAACCTTCCTTCCAGGGCCCTGTCATGTGTTCCAAGGACCAGAGCTAATTTATTTGGAATAAGTCTTCCCTGGTTATAGCAAAACCCGCAGGGGCCAGAGGGCTTGAAACAGGGATTAGTTACGCCATTGCCAGAGAGACGCTAAGAAACATTCTCTCCCTGGAAGTCCACGAGACAGGAATCTTATTAATGATCTGCCCCACCAGCCACTCTTGGTCCAAAGATTTACAGCTTTTATAACGCATTCTTTTCCTGTAAGATCACATACTGATAATAAATTACGAAACGCACAGGTAACGTCTCCCAGGTCAAGCCATAGAAGCGCGCTAGACTCCAGGAGTGTTCGCAGTTCCCTCCCCGGTGTCCTGAGACTCACAGTACCTGTGCACACGTCTCTAAATATATTCCTTGATTTTTATTTTGAACTTTGCACAAGTTAAACCACACTCTATAGGTCTTCTTGAACTTGGCCCACTTTCTGGAGTACAGTGAGAAGCCCCCCAACATTGGCTGCAGCGTAACGGAATGTCCTCATTACTGTCTAGCGTCAGGATGAACTACGCGGGTGAACAGAGAGCAGTTGGTTCACTCTCTGGTGGAGGACTGGGAGCAGCGCCACAGTGAACATCCACACACGTCTGTCGTTCTGGGTCTTTACACCTTTGTCACCCTCGCACTTTGTGGTTCCTAGGAGGGGGACTGCTGGGGTGCACAGGAGTGTGTATGCGACCCTCGCTAAGGCAGTGCGTTCTCCAGAGTGATTCCAGCAACTTCCACTTTCCAGCAGCAATGGAGGAGCTCACTGCTGTCCATCTTCCTCAGCGGTGTTTAGCAAGCTACACCGCTTCTGTACAAGGAGTTCCATGTGTGCTCCACTTTGCTCGTGTTTCTCGAAAAGTACTGCTCTGAGAACTGAGTACTGTTTTCCCAAGAGTCAGTGGGTGCAGAGAAGCAGACTTGCTTAGAAACTGTGTTGAATTATCATAGATGCATATCGAGATGCCCCACTGCCACCAAGAAAGCTGTGCAGAAGGCTGGGATGGCACCACGCACCTTTGTCTGCGAGGGAACTGTGGACTGAACACTCAGCTGTTAGATTTCTGCATGCCTCTTCCTCATGTCATGTGATCTAAAAGGTCACGAGACCCCAGGAAGGATCCATGAATGTTCATTGAGGATGAGAAAATCACCAGCCTTCATTGATTCCCTCGGGAAGGCAGCGTGCCACCTGCCACTGGCCGTCTATAGTGACACCAGACTGCTGGCGTTGCTACCATAGCACCAAAGAGCATGACAAAAATGTGATGGTGGCTCTTTAAGATGATTCTAAAGAAAGCTGGGGACATTCGGGAGACCTCGGGAGTTCACAGGCTGCGCTGACCATGAAGTTGAATGAGCAAGTACTATGCTTCAAATATCCTAAAGCAAGGACAGCAGTGTCATCGAGGGACCTGGTATTAAGCAATTCCGGAACAGATTGCACTTTGCCGATTCACTTGGGCCGTCGCCGCTCCTCCCTCTTCCCCTGCTGGCTTCATCCTGCTCACTTACACTCACGGTCTGAGGTTTACCTTGCAAGTTTCTTGAGCGCCCACTCTGCATGCAGAGTCCATGCGAGTGTGTGTGTGTGTGGGGGGGGTAATTCTGTATGGTTCCCTCAAACCCCTGCTTGCTCTGTCTTCGAGCTTAGCACATTATGCCTTGTCCTTTTCTGTTTCTGTAGCAGACTGCAGTTTTCAAGGAGACCATTGTGCATTTGCAAGTGTAAGTCAGCTTTCCTCCAGCAAATCGATGGCAGGTTAGGTTGGACAGCGGGGTAGATGGGTATTAATAGACAGAAGATAGAGTGATACATAAAGAAAGAGCAGGTGAATGAATGCCATCATTAGAGGGAAAAGTGGGGAATTAAGGCGAGATAGGAACCTGGTCAGCCTGAACTCCGGGCTCGCGCTGCTGGCCAGGGCTGTACTGTGCAGACCATCGGTAGACTTCCTCTACCCCCTGTATGAAAGCCACCATGCTTTGTCCTGGGAGCCCCTTCAGTCTGCACTAGCTCTGTAAGACCCCCCCCCCCCATCCCATGCCCCTTTCACACGGGAGGGATGCTCAGCCAGTAGAACGCTTTACCCATGTCTCATACCAGACAGTCCAGACTTTCCAGGAGCGGAGCGTTCATGGCTGACCTCCTCATGGCCTACTCTCTGCTCTGTTGTAATCCGCTCCCCACAGTTTGTCTTCTGCAGAGACCAGTGTGAGCGGAGCGTGGCATGGATTTCAGAATCACAGGTGGAATTACCATCAGATTCCTTACGGCCATCTATTAATAATTTTAGGACAAACGTATCATCCAAGCAATCATACAGGTTACCTGATATTACACTGAAAACATGTCAGGAGCTGCCCTGGAGCCAGGAGGTCTACCTTCATACAAACCCTCGCGTGTGTAACCTGGGCGGGTTTTTCCACCTTCCCTGGCCTCTGGGCCTCATTTTGCAATCAGGTGTGACAATGGTATGTCTGTCCAGGGTTGTGTGAGGACTGGGTGAGGAAACACGCCCGGAGTGGCAGGCTCTGGCGCACGTGTAAGCTCATTAAATGTGGGTGGATTTTCCACGATGCTTTTGTTGCCAGCGGTGGAAAATTGTGATTCAACGCCAACGCACTTCACTGCCGCAAGTCCAATGTGTGGGTCAGGGAGATGGTGCTCAGGGACGACACAACGAATTCAGCGTTAGATGGAACTTCAGCTCCACCTTGACACCTCCCACCATCCGAGATCTCCTCTCCACGCACCCCCCACATCTGAGATCTCCTCCCCCACGCACCCCCGAGTTTAGTTTCCTCCTGACATCCTCTGAATGCTCATGGACTTTAATCCAAAATCTGATGGCACCAGAAGCCAGAAAAGATGTTTCTGCATACCCTAGCCACTGCCATTTACAGGGGAACACTAGGAGCTCATCTGAGAGTGGCTGAGGCTCTGCAAGACCCTTTGAAGCCACCTTTCTGCCTGTCTAGTTTCCTCCATCCAGGCACTCGGAGCCAGACATAGAAATGGCAGAAACCCTCTGTTGAGCCTGCCTGCTTTTGCCCGCTCCTCAGATCCCCTGGCTCTCAGATCTCACCTGGGACAACCTGCTCTGGCCAGTTCCTGACTCCATCTGTAGTCCCAACCAATTTCTGGCTGGATACCATTCTCTGGTCTTGAGGTGGGAGTCAGATAGTCTGAGCTTCTAAGCTGCAGGGATGTGGGTTAACATCTTTTAAAGTAGTTTTCGCATGAAAAATTGATGATGGTAGAAATTTTGGTCAGTGAGACAACTCAGGGAAATTAATTAGCAACAATTTTACCAAAAATAACTTTTTATAAAGTTTGTTTTCTCTTGTATGCTTTTGTTTTTTCTCTTAGGCTCTTCAAACACAAAATCTCAAATGGGAAAAATTGGAAGACCCCAAGTCTATTAAAAACAGGAAAGTAAAACACAGCCTTCAAAGGCTGGGTGTGGTGGCGCACGCCTTTAATACCAGCACTGGGGAGGCAGAGGCAGGAGGATCTCTGTGAGTTTGAGGCCAGCCTGGTCTGCAAAGTGAGTTGCTGTCTTGAAAAAACCATTTATAACAAAACAAACAAAAAACCAAAATCCAACAAACAAAAACAGCCTCCATCTTACACTCATGAGGGAGTTCTAGAATTCTCAGCTAGGGAACTACTTTGCCACCTAAGGAATACAACATGGGTTTCGCATGTCCACAGATACATTTCCTCATAGATTCTAATCTTATAGATCATTTCCATTCTGTGGCTTCCCATGATGCACTTCAGAAAGCCCCAGGCACAAGAAGTCATGACAAAGTGTCTTGCTGACGGCTATGCAGATGTGCGCTCAGGTCTGTTCTTCCATCTCACTGAGTGGCTAGGGATGTGTACGTTCACCTATGTATGACTACATAAAGAACATTGCTCTTAACATTTGTTTTATGCATTTTGAAAGGAAACAGGACACACACACAAACACACACACACACCTGCCTCCGGTACCACAGACATGCTATCCATGAGGCAATGTGACTAACCACGAGGCATCCTAGAAATGGAGCTGGCTTGTGAGGATTTCTTGTTAGAGCAGTTACCGAGAATGCAAATTAAAGCAGGGATTTGTCTGTGATCTCCTGCTCCCCGTGTTCACGGCAGACCAAGATGGACTGAGTCTCACTTCATCTTGGTGAGCAAATTGCTGGGACTTCCAAGCATCTTTATCGTTTTGTTTCTTCCCATGCTTTCCAGTTTCGGGTCTAAGAGTCCTTCCAGGGACTCAGGCTGTCTATAGCCCATGCTCATGGCTGGTGCCCTTTCCCTGTAGGCATTCCAATGAGCAAGCTAACTGGGTACTCTGGATAATTTTTAACCTGGCAGTACAAGCCATAAGTTTCTGTCAGAGACCAGATGGATTGATCTGGAATGTAAGGGTTTATTTATTTACGTGTTCCCTAATGGACAGGGTTATGTTACCAGCAGTGATGATGTCTGGCCATGCAGGAAATGCACACTTTCTTGAAGCTGAGGCTTACGTTGGGGCTTTGATACTGGGATTGTATCGAGTGGTGATTTTCCATAGCAGCAAAAGGCTTTGAAGATACAACGTTGGCAGGAGCCCCAATGTTCTGCCATCAGGGGAGGCAGGGCGAAGCCTCCAACGCGAGGGTCCACACCTTCTCTACTCTCTCACATATTCCTTCCTGGAGCCACCTTTTAGAAGCTACCTCATGGCCTCCATCTTTTGCAAATCTCCCTTGTCTGTGGGGAGCAGATGAAGTACTGAGCGACTGTGTATAACAGCCGTGTTAAGGGCCCAGTGCCTCAGACCCATGGGAATGACAAAGACTTCCTCAGGGTACAGATGCCGACACTGTGTGCAGAGAGTATGAGTCACTGCCTTCTCCTCCCTGATGACGACAGCCTGAGACTGTCCCCTACAAAGACCTCCCCACCAATTAGCTACCCTGCCTCCTAGGTTCTACTGTCTACCATAGACCCACCTTCCTCAGCCAGCTGTAGGGAATAAAAGTGGCAAGCTTTCTGGGCTTCTGCTGTGTCGTTCATCAGAGGACACAGCCCACTTAACCCCTCAATGCCTGGCATTGCTTCATTTCCCCATCGCCCCAGTCAGGGCAGTTCCAAAGCTGGGAAATCATGGCGTTTGACCTCTTTTCCCATCTCCATGTCATAGCAGAAACTTTGACACTTAGCTGTAGCCTGCTTTGTCTGCTGCCGCCTTGTGTGCATGTGGTTAGCAGCTCTGCAGAGGTGAGCTATCGGAGGCGAGGGCGGGCACACTTCTGCCTCCAGAAAATTCAGTTCAAGTACAGATCAACTGGATCTCTGGGAAATTTCAAAACGGGACTGAATAGCCCCTTCTCGTGCTCCGTGCTGCGGACAAATCACTCTGTGGGTGCGGATCATGTTGGGTCACCCCTGAGGCCACTGAATGAGGGATGGTCTACCACGTACGCCGTGTGTCACTCCGCCATTCTTGTCATCTCCCCAGGTGCTTAGTAGTGCCCTCCCACCGAGGAGATGTAAAATACCACGTGAAGTATAATTGATAGAAGATGGGCCTGGAGAACTCCGGCCTGAGCACTTGTGAAAGTGCCCAGCACAGTGGGTTGTTTGTGGTGGGATTATTTAAAAAAAAAAAAAAAAGGAAATGGTTGTTGTTATGGTAGAGTTAAGTAGACATGACTCATCTAGGCCTTGATGTACATATGCTGGTGACTGTGACCACGGGTACCACCCTGGCTGTTGGGTATACTGCGTGGTGCCCAGGAGGAGGGCTATTGTCTTCCCATACAGTCTATGTCCAGCTTCCCAAACACTGTACACTATTTGCCCACCAGGTAGAAAAGAAATGGATCTTTAGAGTAGTGTTAAATCTGCCCTCTGTAGTATATGTAGTTCTGGACTACACAGTCACTGGTGCTGATCCCTGGACTCTTGGCAGGCACCTCTGTGAACACTGAATGAATGATGGAGACACAAAGGAAGCTGCTCCAGACGACAAAGAAGATGCTAAAGTCAGAGCTCTTGCCTTCTGTATTCTTTGAGTGCTTCTCAGTGAACGCCACAAATTATAAGCCCCAAAAATCTCAAGCTGGGACTAGATTCACATCAGAATCTTCATAATATCAATGATTATGATGAAGACTGTTAGGGGGCTCTGGGGACTAACTATCATCTTAGAGAAGTTCTGGCCCAGAAACGCTGTGTGCCGTTCAAGGTGACAAAGATTTCCCACGCATCCAAGTTCCAGCCCTTTCTATAAAAAGCTACAAGTATTCCTCATTGACAGATCCCACATAAACTGCATTGTTCAGTAAAATCAGATGTCAAGACACATCACAGCACTAGACTCTAAGCATTTAATTCATCAAATTATATGAAAACCTTAACAATTTCCCAGGAGTTCTTTTTCATGAGACAACACCCAGAAAGAAAAGAATCTACAAGCTAAAATTTTAAAACCATGTAATACCTCCTCTGAAAGGTCCTTGAAGTGCTTTCTGGAAGAACCACAATAGTTCCTTTTGGGGACAACAGTGAATCTCCCGTATATGGTGCGGCCTCTACCTGCCGCATTTAATGCCCAGAAAACGGCAAGCATCCCAGCTTCAGGCAGGCAGGCTAGCGTCATGTGCCTGGGCATGAAAACATTTTGTGCACCAAGGGAAATTATCTGAGCAACATCAACACAGGATGACTTCACAGCTGCACCGAGTTAATTAAATGTTATTTCTTTATTTTGCAGACTGTGTTTGGGTTATTCATTCAAAACACACTCACGGAGCCTTGGTGAGAACAAAGCACAGGATTGGCGGATGTGGAAGCGGCCAGCAAGCTGAGGCTCTCAGTCTTGCAGGGAAGGAAAATGGGCTCAAGAACTCAAACACAACTGACTGGTGGTGTGTGTTATTTTGCAATCTGGTAATAAAATTTGTTTTGAATAAAGTGGCAGAGCTAGCCACTAGCTGACCAAAATTAACCTTAGTGGTTTTGGAGCACAGATAGACTGGAAGCAGTAAGGCGGGGCTTAGAGAGGACCTGGGCCTTTTTGGATGGAGGAATGGAAGAGGTGGATCAGTGGGGGCTTCTTCACAGCTTCTCTGATCATTCAGGTTCTTACCCCGATACCTGGCTTTCTATTTTTTATTGATAAAGAATAAGTAACTAAATGCTTCAGACTGGTATAAGGAAAAGGAAAGGGAAGACAGACTGTGAAGCTTGATCAAAAGGTCAGCCACATTACCAAATTCTCTCTCTCTGCAATAGATCCAAGCATTTTCCCTTCAGACGCTGCCACCCGTGTAAGAGTCACCTTCATCCCACACAGTCCAGGAAAGGGGAGTCGCTGCGCTGTCTCAGTAAGTGGGAACTTTACTCGTTTGGAAGCAGCATGAGTAAATGCTCACATCTCTACAAGAGAGCTGGAGTCTCCTAAGCCAAGTAAAATGAGGATAGCTCCACCCAAAGCAACCAGCAAATGTCCCTGTAGCAAGTGCCAAAAGGGAAGCTTCTGCAAGGATGATGCTGTGACTGGACAGCCTGTAATGGCAGGTGGCACAATGCAAGCATTGACTTTGACAGAGCCCTGGTGTCCAGTTGGAGCATTCATTCTGCAGGGGGGTCACTGTGTGACTCAGGTCGTGTTTCATTCTAAGCCAGTGGTTCTCAACCTTCCTAATGCTGGGACCCTTTAATAGAGTAAAGGGTTGTGGTTGTGGGTGACCTCAACCATAAAATTATTTCATTGCTACTTCATAACTGTAATTTTGCTACTGTTACAAAGTGTAATGCGAATATCTCATATGCAGAATGTCTGACACGTGACCCCAAAGGGGTCGCGATCCAGAGATTGAAAAGCACTGCTCTAAGAAAACGGATAGAGTCAAGGAACTGAGAAGCAAGCTAGCTGGCTCTGTGAAATCCAGGAAGATCAAATTTGGAGGCAGTAGCCTCACCCAGAATCCACCAATCACAATCCTGGCGCACCTGCACTGGCTCCAGGCCCTTCTCTACACAGTGTAGCGTATCTGTAGTGAGAGCACCGAGATTTATTAGGAGGTGAGGGGAGGTCTCGAGAGGGAAGGACCGTTAAACTGCAGCATGGATGGAGGTGGGAGTCCTCCTCTAATCCTCTTAGATGTTATTGTAAGCGATGCTAACATCCAGGTGTTTCGCACATTGCTAAGCCAGTGAACTTGGGTGACCTGGGCTAACACCTGCGGCCTCAGTTTCTCTTCTCTATAACACAATCATAGCAATCCTTATTGTTAATACGTAGGGAAGAATCGGAGGCCACTCCACCCCCAACTCCCTTTACACATGACCTCGTAGCTCT
Source organism: Alexandromys fortis (assembly GCF_014885135.2). NCBI lineage: Eukaryota > Metazoa > Chordata > Mammalia > Rodentia > Cricetidae > Alexandromys > Alexandromys fortis. The sequence continues at coordinate 15,658,825 of NW_026067890.1, forward strand.
GCTGTTCCCTGGAGGCTGGCTGGCCACCATCCAGGACTGGCCATAGTATGCCGATGGTATCTACTATGGTTTACCGGTTTCCTGCTTCCTGGATAGCCCCTGGTTCTAAAGTGTAATAGGCAGAAGGCTTTGTGCGGAGCAAAAGCAGTTAGGAAATTTTCAAACAATGAGCAGGAGAAGTCTCCCGGGACTCCAGGCGTGCTTCTCTCACGGGGGTCTCCCTGCTCCCAGGTATGAGTGCACCTGCCACCGCTACACAGTCCTTTAGTGTGCCGGGCTGTAGGACCTCTGGGTTGAATTTGACCTCTGTTTGCAACACACTATGCAATTTCATACCGGTTAGCTTCTTTACTCATGGGAGATATGAGGGTAACGATAGGGTGTCAGGTGAGCACGGGACTATGTATAATGATAAAGCCTTTTATTCTGAGCGTGTCAGACTAGTGGACGATAACTTCATTTGCTGGCGCCTTCTTCCTTACTCTATTTTGAAGGTTTGGCCTGAAAAACGGTAACTGTCTTTTAAGACATGAAATGTTGAATAAAATGAAAAATATTTAGTGTCGATGCTTCTCAAAGTCAGCTAGTTGAGAGGCCCAGGGCTTGCTTTGAAAATACGGGTGATGGGTCGCCGGTTCAACTGCAGGATTTCCTGCCGGCAAGACTTGTCAGGAGAATCCGTCCACAGGCCTCCTTGCAACCCCGCCTCTGGCTGCTGAGCTTCTGCATGGAGTTGCCCACACTGCTCAGAGCCATCCAGAAGTGGGTAGGGTGAAGCAGCAGCCAGCATGTGCTGCTCTGGAAAGCGTGGACGCCAGAGCCCATCTGTGTGGTTTGGTCAATGCTTTAGGGCTCCATTCCCTCAGCTATAGACCAAGGGAAATAATGTTTCTTCCTGAAATGAGACATTTGAAAGAAAAGACATGGGCCAGCAGTTGGGCCCATTGTGACCTCTCAGTGAGAGTAGTTACTCATACTTTCCGAACCTGTGTGGTTTTCGTATTTTTCCTGGCTCTTAGCAAGTGGTCGGTGCATTGGCTTTGTGCCGTGTCACCTGTTCTAGGATTAAGCAGGAGCAATAGCTAACTCGTTTTGAAAACTGGGCCTTGCCCTGTTGGTTAGCCAACCATTTACCTAGTTTAGATGCCAAAGGCTTGTGCTCTTCAGGAATCTGAGCCCCATAACCCAGATGGGCTTTGGATTCCCCATGCCATTTGACATGCAGCTATTCCAAGGTCCTCTTAGTTCAGAGGTGAGTGAGCAGTCATGGTCTCATGACCACCAGTTGCTTCCCTTGCCACGTATCTGTTTTCTAAATTGGCATCTTTGCCACAAATGTGCCATACAATGCTATTTCCATCCAACATCCTGTCCCCTGCCCAGGAGACTCTCCAGAGTCCTACCAGATGAATCTGTAGCCCGGTGAGGGAGGGCAGAGTGGTCCCATTCACCTTACTCCTCATGCAGATGATTTATGCACAGGCTAGCCTTAGGGGCTAATAGTCATTGCATAATGACCTTGCTGTGAAAGTGACAGGCACATCCTAGTCATCGTGCAGGTGGGTGCTCTTTGCTTCCCGGCATCAGGCATTTAAAGATCTAGGTGTTTGGAGTCAGAAACTTAACTGTAAACGTAGAGGCATATACATGTGTATTTACTACAAATACGTTGACATTTGGACAATCTAAATAAGTGACTGATGAACGCAGCTTTAATAATAAGAGGAATGACTTCCTAATACTGTGCGACGCGCCACACATACATTAATTCTCAATCTGATCTGCACGTAAACCCTGCAGAGAAGTACAGCAAGTAGAGAACTAAGCACAGAGGGGCCAAACCAGCTTGCCCAGGTCCTACAGCTGGGGATTCCTGGGTGGTAAAGACTGGTAAGAACAGGCCTCCTGGGTTCCTGATCGAGTAGGACAGGATTGACAAGAGAAATAAAGCACCAGACGTGGGAAGCCATACTCAACTTCCCAGACACTATCCCTTCAGCCTACAGACATACAAGAGAAGGGGCAGGACCCATAAAGAGCCACAATGGAGGTTCAACTCATTTACAGCTGTTACGGTGTTGACATTACTATGGCCACAAACTCTACCATCGCTGAGAACCAGTAGGGGCTTCCCTGAAGCCTTGTTCCCCTAGACTGGGAGGAACAATGAACACTTGCTTTCTCCCCTTCTGAATGCCCTCAAGCCTTAAATGTACTAGTCCAACCCACCACTGAATGGAACTAGAGATTGGAGGGACACTCTTCTGTTGGAGGGGGCTGTTTGTTTGTCCCAGCTGCCCAGAACCAAAATAACCACACAGAAACCATATTAATTAGATCACTGCTTGGCCCATTAGCTCTAGCTTCTTATTGGCTGACTCTTGTATATTAATTTAACCCATTTCTATTAATATGTGTACTGCCACGTGGCTGTGGCTTACCAGCTAAAGTTCCGTCTGGCTCTGGTGGGGCTACACTGCTTCTCCCTGACTCTCCTTCCTTTCTCCCACCATTCAGTCTAGTTTTCCCCAACCTAGCTCTGTTCCTCTATAGCTCTGCTGTAGGCTCAAAGCAGTTGTTTCATTAATCAATGATATTCACAGCATACAGAGGGGAATACCACATCACTCTTCCACTTATTTTGGGTGGCACATGATGCTTCAGACTCTATAGGGATGCCAGGTCTCAATACTACCCCATTACCCACATCACTTTCCTCATCAAACAGGCTACTCCCTTCCCTTTAGGAGACTATCCGAGCTCTAGTGTAGACGAATGAGGTTACCTCATGGGAGTCTATTATTGGTCAGAGTAGTGATTTTTTTCTTTTTCTTTTTAAGACAGTGTCTCACTATGTAGCTCTGGTTCTCCTGGAACTCACCATGTAGACCAGCCTGGCTTTGAACTCAGAGGTCTGCCTGTTTCTGCCTCCGGAGTGCTAGGATTAAAGGCGTGCACCAATGTTCCCAGCTCAAAGTTGTGATTCTTGACTTCACTCCAGGGACCAAGGTTCTCTCCTTGGATCCTCCACCAGGACCCTGGAGCCCACAGCACTGTGGCTGAGTCAGCTCAGCTTCTCTCAGGCTGACCTTTTCTTGTCAGCATGAGTCACTGAAAGTGTCAGCCTTAGGTCATTTTCTGTGCCCTGGGCACTCACCAGCCACGGTTTTAGTCAACTTCTCAGGCTTGGCTTCATGCCCAAAGCTCCTTTGGTCTGGGTTTTATGTGATTTGGCTAGAGGCAGGAAGAACTAATCTTGGCTTGGTGGCCCACATCCCAAGTGCCCTCATTTCACAGGACATCCGGCTTTTTGTCTGCCTTCCTGACCAGGTCCTGTGAAGTCACAAGTGCTGCTGCCCTGCAGAACTCCTAATCCATTCCATCAGGTCCCCTTGGAGGGAAAGAACGGCAGAACCAGCTACACAGCACTAATGGACATTCAGGGAACTCAGCTAATAGGTGCTCCATTTCCTCTGTATAAGGAATAAACTGAAAAAGACCAAATCAGAGCCCAACTCACTAGTTACATCAGTGATTTAAGAATGCAACTTGGATCATCAACCACAATGGCTTCCTCCTCAAGAGATCTTCTTGGCCAGAACAGCTAGGCAATTATAGACACCAAGACTGTCCTCTTCCCTCAGTAGTCGTCACTGGGGCCTTAAGAGTTTGGAAGAAAAACAAAACCCTGTGGAGACTTCAGGGAGGCACAGGGAGACAGAAGAGGCTTCATTTGTCTCACTTGACAGGGAATGAGGGACCACGACTGTGGGCAGAGACACTAACATTCTCTAGTCTATCCTTATAGGGGCAGAGGGAAGGAGGACGTGAATGCAGCCAGATCCCTAGGAAAAGACAGAACTTGCTAAATTCACAGGCTGATGGAAAGCCAGGCAAGAGGAATAACCACTCACAACCTTACTGCCATTTCTACACATGTAAAGACTTACATGAAGAGGAAGCGTCTAGAGCCAAGTGAGAATGGGTAGGGAGAGAAGGTCGTGGTGGTTGTGGGATGTAAGGATAGTAGGGCACACCATGTTTCCTGCCATGGTGACATATGCTTATAACCCAGGACCAGGAAACAGGCAGATAGACCCCTGAGGTTCTCAGGCCAGCCATCCTCGCCTACTTTGTGAGTTCCAGGTCAGTGAGATAACCTGTTTCAAAGGCAAGGTGGACAGTGCCTGAGGAGGGATCGCCTGGATTGTCTTCTGACTTTTATACATGCACACACACAAGGGCACCATGGCACCACAAACAGGCGTCCAGAAATCCTAACAGACTGAAGGACAGTTTCGAGAACCAAGTGTGCACTGTCTCGTCAGGATTTTTAAGGGAACAAACATAGAGAACCAAGTACGCACTGTCTCGTCAGGTTTTTAAATGAACAAACATAGGCACTGGAACCAAAACATACTCAGTCTGAAAGGGGAGAAGCAGGAGAAGAGTGGCTGGTATTCCTAAACAAGAAAAGGTTGCTCAAAACATCTTTCAGAAGCACTGCTGAGATGGTAAGGGTTGAAAGAAATCGCGAAGACTGTTTATTGAAGCAGTGAAGAAGCCACATGGACTATAAACTAAGAGCGGTGTCTGCATTATTTACTTATGTCTGAGTTTTAAATATAACTAGATTGACCCCAGTTTCAACAGGGGAACTTTTAGTCTCCTTTGAGTATGCCGGAGTCCGGAATGGCACTGCTGGGTCGAAGGGAAGTCTTATACTTGGAACAAAATAGCCACTGACCTCACATCGGGAGCTGCCAACCACTCCCTTCAATGTGAGGATATCCTTCATGCCCAGGAAAAGCACCGGGTTTCTATAGTAGGTGAACAGAAGGGTGGGATCAAGCCAGGACTCAGCACTGTGTCCTCCTCCCAAGGGGGGTTCTGACGAGGTCACCCAAACTGGGCAGCAAAAATGGAACTTGTTTAGAACAGCTGGCTAATCTTCCTGGATTAGTTGGGATGGAGTCAGTGTGACAAGACAGTCTTGTTGAGAAGATCAGGCCACCGTGGACAGAGTTCATGATTAGTAGCAGTTTTAAAAAACATCCAGAGATTTAATTTTTTTGAAAGAAAAGAACTTGGTACTCCTTGCATACAAGTGTGACCCATTTAAGGAGACATTTATGGCAGCGCATTCCCTTAGCGATTTCACAAAAGCATGAACGAGAGACAGTCAGTCGCCTTTGAACATGGGTGAAAGCTAGCTAGCCTATCAAAGTGGAACCAGGCATAAAATATCTTGGGGTAACCCTGACCAAGGAAGTGAAAGATCTATATGACAAGAACTTTAAGACTTTGAAGAACGAAATAGAAGAAGACACCAGAAAATGGAAGGATCTCCCTTGCTCTTGGATTGGGAGGATCAACATAGTAAAAATGGCAATTCTTCCAAAAGCAATATATAGATTCAATGCAATCCCCATCAAAATCCCATCAAAATTCTTCACAGATCTGGAGAAGACAATAATCAACTTTATATGGAAAAATAAAAAACCCAGGATAGCCAAAACAATCTTATACAATAAAGGAACGTCTGGAGGCATTACCATCCC